>NC_067145.1:60157692-60490192 GCF_903995435.1 Acomys russatus
CACAATCAGAGAACCCTGACTTGATCTGTTTCTGTATTCACCCTGTTCTCATGGCTGTAATCAAAATACAAGAAGCAACCTAAGGAAGAAGAGTTTATTCTGGCTAGTTAGAGGGCGCTGTCCTTCACAGTAGGGAAGTCAAGGCTGGAGGAGCTGGTGTCCTTAGTTAAGTGGAAGAGAGCTCTGAATTCCAGACTTCAGCTGGCGATTTCCTTTGTACTTAGCTCAGGACTAGAGGCCTTGCTTGATCCATTCTAACAGCTCTTCCTTGGCCTGCCTGGAGCTTCATCGCTTAGGTGATGTGTAGATGCTAGCAAGCTTACAATCACTACCACCCTGGTTATGGTGCTTTTGTGTCCCTTTCTACCTTTCCAGAGTGACTCTGTATGGTGATGTTATATTGTCTAAATGCGTATGTTTAGACTAATGGGCACAGAGACACAAGGCTTGGGAGCAAAATTTTATTTGGATAGGTTGTGTGTAATTTTAACCCTTCAAGAACAAAACCAAATTCCTGGCATTGAAGTTAAAAGCTCGAGGATGGGGAAGATCAAAGCAAAGGTAGAATTATAGGCATAAGCTGCAACTAGCTTTAACTGGGAGAAGCAACCAGACACATAAAATGATGCTGAGAAGTTTCTTTTACTCATTTTCTTAAAACTGTAAGTCTGTCATTTGATGAGAGTCCCTATGTAGATAGTGAAGGGAATGAAGTGAGTGTCAACATTTTAAAAAAGGTATTAGAAAGAGGACTATAAAGAATATGCTTTTTCAGAGTTAAAGGAAATGGATCTGCTTGTAGAAATAGCTACTAAAAGCAGATTGCTTCCTATGATTATGTTCTAAGAGTTTTCTAGCCACTGTTTATAATATTAGCTATAATCATTTCCACCAGTGCATTTATCCATACATTAAACAATTGAACATTTTCGTCTGTGGAGATAGCATGATACATGTTCTCAAATATCACAGTCGTTTTTGGAACACTGAGCAAATACAACTCAGTGCTCAGAATGGGCTAACGTAACGGACACTAAAATGCACCATTTCACACCTCTCCAACTGTTGCCTTTAATTAGAAAGAATTCACCACCTTTTCAAGTTCCTTTCCCTCAACATCTTAGCTGCGGCTGTGAGCACTGGTTGAAGTCATTCTGTCTCTTCCGCAGCAGTGTTGGAAAGCAGCAATGTGGGCCGCTGCTCCATATAAAACATGAGAGGAACCAGGAGAGACCTTTGCTCTGCGGTCAGACTGAGGCAGCCCACCCCAGGCAGACATACCTGCTGGGCTATTGTGGCCTGGGACATGAAGCTCAGTGGCGGCCAGGATGTCTCCCATCAGAGAGAAATGTGAACATTTTTTTTTTTATAAAAAGAGTTTTATCTCTCTCTTCCACATAGTTTTTGTCCTCCAAAACCCCGGTGTGAGGAGAGATGAGCAGGGGAAATATGGCAATGGAAAGCTAAGAAGTTTTATAAAAGGTGACGGGGGCAAACCAGATATTAAGAACATAAAAAATAGGGCTGTTAAAAGAAAAAGGTGGTCCTCTACTAGCTTCTGTCATGTCTCTCTTTTTTCAAAATATATTTTTTCTATTTCTTCTCTGGAACTTAGCTGAGTGAGGGGCATGAAGGAGCATACTCCTGAAGCATGGCTATACCAGGCTGATGGGCACTCTAGTGGGTACAAGCTAAATGCTGAGAGCATCCCAAGCCTGTCTGTGGTAAATGAGACTTCGTTCTGTAAAATTTTGGGGGCATTTAATGATCATACTTCTGTGAGACATTTGTCAAGAGCCTAGAATCCCAAGAACTCTAGTCGGTAATTGTGTTTTTGTAGAGGACATTGTGATTTCACCTACCTCCTAATTGGCTTTCTAAAGAGATTTCTTCATGTGAAAGCCACAGTGATCAGAAACTATGAGTGGAAACTAGGAAGTCACCTGCTGGGAAGAAGAGCTTTAAGCTACAAACTCTACCCAACTTTGATAGAACAAACAGGACCTGTTGTCCATCACCAACCACCAAAATTTATGAAAAACTAGTGCTGGTCTTTCTATTAAGTGACTGTGGGTGCTAGGATCCTTTTTTCACTGCTATAGTCTCTCTCTGTGTGTGTGTGTGTGTATTTTATGTGCTCATATGTGTTCATGTATGTGCGTGTGTGTATTTTATGTGCTCATATGTGTTCATGTATGTGCGTGTGTGTATTTTATGTGCTCATATGTGTTCATGTATGTGTGTGTATTTTATGTGCTCATATGTGTTCATGTATGTGCGTGTGTGTATTTTATGTGCTCATATGTGTTCATGTATGTGCGTGTGTATTTTATGTGCTCATATGTGTTCATGTATGTGCGTGTGTGTATTTTATGTGCTCATATGTGTTCATGTATGTGCAGTGGTCTTTGAATGTGCAACCTCATGCTCATATGGCAAAGCCAGAGAGTAACAAGCAGGTGTTCTCTCAATTATTCTTCATCTTAAATTTTGATGTAAGGTCTCTCACCGACCCTGGAGCTCGCCAACTCATCCAGACAGGCTAGCCAGCCAACTCTACGGATATCCCTGTCTCTGCCTGCTCACTACTAAGACTTCTGTTATATCACTTCCTAAGTGGTATTAGGGACTGAACTTGGCCCTCATGTTTACACGGTGAGCATTGGGTATAGAGTTGACTAACAGCTGTGGCTCTCCCATGTGGACTTATGAGAACATTTTCAGCAACAATTAACTGAGGGGAAAAGATCTCCCTGAGAGTGGGCACCACCTCTTAGAAACATCCCATATTATTAAATTCAAAGTAAGTCATGTCTGTTCTTCTGTGCTTTCTTCTTGCTTGTGCTTATAGCATGCCTATTTAACTGTAGCTGTTGACACCATCCTTTGATGATGACTTCAGACTTCAACTTTCTTGACTCTTGGATATGGGCTGAAAACCAGGAACTCTACTGAATCATCCAGGCCTTCAGCATCTGCATGGCACTGCTGAGACAACCAGTTTCATGGACCAAAGAACTGCCAGGTGTTTAGCCTTTCTTACATGAAGATGGTCACTGTGGGATTACCAGATTCCATGTTAGGTAATTCAATCTAATACATCTATTTTTTATAATATATAATATATTCTGAAACATGTATCATACATGCTGTTGTTTCTGTCCTCTAGAGATCTCTGACTAATAAAGATATATTTTTATAGCTCTGTTTGCTCTTGTTTTTATCTCAGTAGGACCTACCTGAGGGCAGGGACAATCATCTGTCTTATTCAGATCTCTAAGTTCAAGGTCTGCGCCATGTAGAGTAGATAAATCCGTGACTGTGTGAATTAGAAACAGCCACTCAGTCTTTAAAGAGAGTTATCTGTGGCAGGCAGAATAATGAGGCATGTGCAGATATTGTAAGGAAGGAAAGTATTCCTTTTTCTACTACCAATCTTACATCCCTTGGATAGAATCCTGTTAATTACACTGAAAGTACATATAGTAACAAGAGCAAATCAAACAAACAGTTAATACTGCACCTCTGCCATTATGTAGTCACAGAGGGGAATTCAGAGCTGGCTATCTCAAACATTGGTTAGAATTTAGGCTTATACAGAACTTAGGAAACTTATAATAAACTTTCAATGAAGAAAAGTGATAAAGGAAAGAAATAATTGAAATTTTAAGTGTATGTAATTTAAAAGAGTGCAAGTATACAGCACCTGGAAAAAATTTTGGTGGCTAAGGGCTCTAGTAAGGTGTGTTGTGAGGGTTACTACGATGCTGTCTCCAGGCTGAAAAAGGATCTAAAGTTGTCCCAGGTGATTGACTCCTGAGTTTTATGGTATACAGGTTGTTGGTGGGGACAGATAGATGGTCTTAACATCTGCTTCTTTTGTCAAAAATAGTCCTCATGCCATGGTGCTGCATTTCAGAAATTCTGCAGCCCTTCAATGGTCACATTTAAATCTAATCAGATAATGTGGATAGTTAGTTTATGTAGCAATAGGTACTAGGCTGATAGCTGCATTCCAGGTTGCTTACTGGCTGACTTTGAAATGGGAAAATTGCTGTCAATTATCCAATTGTATCTAATTTAATTATAAGCATCTTTAAATGGGGCAAGGAGGGAGAGAGTCAATGTCAGAAGAAAACCAGAAAAGAAAAATAATTTCCCTTTCACCCTTGATGAATTCTTACAGAGGATTCTCTGCAATAAGAAAATTAGGAAGAATATACAAAACCATCTTATGGAAGGTGTATCTCTTGTATTCATGGGACTAGCAAAAGAACTGAGTAGACTCGTATTGCATGTCTCAAACACTGTCTGATCAACAAAAGACAAATGAGGTAGATAAAACCAACCCTGAAATAAAGATAAGTTGTGCTGTGTCAATTTATACCCACACTTTCCTCCTTGATAGAAGCCTCCAGTGAGTGAGTCCTTCTCCCCTTCCTCATGCAAAGCAGTGACTATTCCAAGGGAAGTTTTCACAGACACAGATTTGTGTTAATGAAAAGAGGAGGGACCAGCTTTTCAGCTCTTTCCTTTGTCTATTGTTTCTCAAGGTCACCATCTGAAAGTAGTATGTGTGCAAAGGGACCGCAGGGATCCTGCTAAAGAGTGACGAGGGTGACCACACAGTTATATGTAAGTCTGACTCTGATAATGAGATGACAAGACAGTCACATACTATGTGTGGGGCATTAAGAGTAAACTGATCCAGAAGGATCATTGCTCATACTGGATTCAGCAAGGAATGAGACAGGAGCCTGAGGTCCCAACTGTCAGAGGAATCAGAGAACCTTGAGCTAAGGATGCTTCTCTGGAGACTCTGAAGCCATGACATTTCTTACTTGACCATAGGGAGATCCATCTTAGACTTCTCTACTGCACCATTGTAAACTTGATCTGTGTTATTTGTAGCTAGTGTTGATTTTCTGGCAATAGAAAACTCAGACAATTTTCTGGTTACTGGTGTATCAAAATTACCTCTTAACAGGAATATCAAATGGCTGAGAAACACTTAAAGAAATGCTCAACCTCCTTAGTCATCAGGAAAATGCAAATCAAAACAACTCTGAGATTCCATCTTACACCCATCAGAATGGCTAAGATCAAAAACTCAAGCGACACCACATGCTGGCGAGGATGTGGGGAGAGAGGAACACTCCTTCACTGCTGGTGGGAATGCAAACTAGTACAGCCACTTTGGAAATCTATCTGGTGGCATCTCAGAAAACTGGGAATAGGGCTTCCTCAAAACGCAGCTATTCCACTCCTTGGAATATACCCAGAAGATGCTCCAGCACACAACAAGAAAATTTGCTCAACCATGTTCATAGCAGCCTTATTCATAATAGCCAGAACATGGAAACAGCCAAAGTGTCCCTCAGTAGAAGAATAGATAAAGAAACTGTGGTACATATACACTATGGAATACTACTCAGCTATTAAAAACAAGGAATTCCCCAAATTGTGGATAAATGGATTGAGCTAGAAATGATCATAATGAGTGAGTTAACCCAGAAGCAGAAAGACTCAAATGTTATATACTCACTTATATCTGCATACTAGCCCAAGGAGCATGTCCCATGAAAGCCTTCACTTACCAGGAAACTGGGACACAGGGGAGGACATCCTATTGGGATTCTAGATGAGAGAAGCATGGGAGAATAGCAAAGATCCAGAGAGTCCTAGAAACCTACAAGTAGAACATTATGAAAGGCAGATTTGGGCCCAGGGGTCCCACTCAAACTAAGGCACCAGCCAAGGAAAATACAGGCCATAAATTTTAAACCCCTACCCAGACCTAGCCAATGGACAGGACATTCTCCACAGTTGAGTGGAGAGTGGGGTATGACTTTCACACGAACTCTGGTGCCTCATATTTAACCAGGTCTCCTGGAGGGGGAGACCTGGTGGCACTCAGAGGAAGGACAGCAGGTTACCAAGAAGAGACTTGATACCCTATGAGCATACACAGGGGGAGGTAATCCCCCTCAGGAACAGTCATAGAGGAGGGGAATAATGGGAAAGTGGGAGGGAGGGAAGATTGAAAGGATACAAGGGATGGGATAACCATTGAGATGTAACAAGAATAAATTAATAAAAAGAAATAAATAAATAATAATAAAAATAAAAAAAATACCTCTTAACAACGTGTGTGGCAAAAATCTGTTTTAAATAACTACAATTTCCTTTCTCAGTGTGCTTTGTCTTCCATCTAAGACATTTCTCTTCTAAAGATGACTAATTTATACTGTTCAAGAGCTAACTTCTAACATCAGATACATTTTTCATAGGAGGAAATGGTTTCCTTTAAGTAGAGTACTATGTGAGTTCAAGACCTTTTGTAATCTGACCCTCAGACCAAGGTGACTTCCATGATATGCTTCTACTTGACCTGCTGGGAATATTGCTCAATCAATGAAATATTTGATTACAGTAAATTATTCAATAATTCATTGAGTATAAAAGTTTTCAAATAGTTGTTTTTAATAAGAAACCTTTTTCAAATTTAAAATATGATTACAGTCACATTTAAAATATGAACCACTGGAATTGTTTTGCTTTTTATTGGCATGTATGCATTGTACCCAATAAAAGATTTAATTATGCCATTTTCATACAGGTGTGGCATGTGATATGGCCAGATTAAACTATCATTCTCTTTTTGTTGCCCCTGCTTGTCTCCCCTTCACAAACAGCCTTCTAATCCATTTCATTTCCCTTTTATTTATAATAGGGAGAGGAAGTCTGGAGTTTGTATTTTCAAATTTGTCTTATTTGCTTAATGTGAGGATGTTCTTTTCCACCCATTTTCCCAAAAATGGGATAATTTTATTTTATGACTTAATAAATCTCTATTGTATATATACTATATTTTCTCTATCCCCCCCCCATCTCTCACTGGAAATATAGGCTGATTACTTTTAGCTATTGTGAACAGTACCCCAATAAAAGGAGATGTGCAGCAGTTGTCTCTGGGGTAAGCTGACATTGCTTCTACCAGGTATATGTGTGACAGCAATATTGCTGGATCATGAGAGAGTTCTTTCCAGTGTGTTTTTTTTTTAACTTCCATATTGATTTCTCTATTGGCCTTCTTGTTACTAGCCAGATCGTGAACACTTTACTCATTGAGAAAGTGGAGCTGATAATTAACTGTTGAGTTGATAGTGGCTGATCTGGAAAGGGGGCCCATGGCGAATCTAGCGCAGACCGCAGAATCTGAAACAGACGAAAGCGAAGCTAGGCACACAGTGGTAACCGTTTGAAGTAGTCTAGCTCTCAAGAGCAATCTGAACTACAGGTTTGAAATCTTTAAACTGATAAATTGCAGTTCTTTCTTCCACATGGCGAATGCCAACCCTTTATTAAATATCTAACTAAATCACCTAATTAATTTGATGATCTAAACAATTTCTTCTCTAACCTAAGAAAGCTAATACTGTAGAAATGTGAACCCCCATCCCTACAACAAACCCCTTGACTCTTATCCCCCTGGATGTACTTTGCTTTCATTTGCACACATTTTCACTTTGAGAAACACTCTTCAAGCCTGTGGTGTATTGTGGAATCCTCCTTTCCTAACAAGATATTATATAAACTTCATTGGCTAAAGCAGAAGTAATGATTTATTGGAAAAGATATGGAGAAATAGAAATACAGTAATCTACATCAGAATCCATCAACCAAGCAAGCAGAGAAAGCATTTACTTCCATAATCTTTTCTCCTTGTCAAGATCTGTGATTATACTGTGTAGTAGGGCATCTGAAAACACATACTTGTCAGAACACCAATATTAAAATGTCTATCTTCCCCAGACTCTTAGTGTTTTGAAATTCTGTACACATATATTCTGCAAGCAAGAAACATGAGAAGATTCAGAAAATTAAACAGCCACCCTGGCCTGGTATCAGTTAAAGGCTTCTCTGTAGATCTTCTAGAGAAGAAAGCGCATTCATTCTTCAGTTGAGTTTCTTTTCTGTCTGACTATGCATAGCCTTCAAACAGGGGTATAAATCAAAACTCCTGGCAGCCTCTCAGGCATAAGCCAAAAGACAGAGCTCTGAATAATGAAGTAAAAAAAAATGTGACTTTAAATTTAGAAGCCCAAATAGACACAGAAATGTATGTTCAAAGATCATTTATCTACTGCCTATATGGCAGCCCCACAATGATTCATGTGATTAGAGGAATAAAGAAAGACAAAGTAAGAAAAGTCAACCCTATCAGATTTCTGCCCTGAACTCCAGAAAGGCTAAAATTGCCAAATGAATTAGATAAAATGTCTCCATGTTTTCTAACTGCTGAAGTCACTTTAGATAGATTAAATTAATTATTTTTTCATTAACTGATTAACTTTGAAATACTGTGAATTGAACAAAGAGTCTTAAATATGCCCTTTAGACACGGCAAAGCCTTACCACTGAGCTTCACCCTCAGTGTATGAAGTTGTTTTGAGTGTGCCAAAGCTATCACATTGGTTTCTCTGGAACCATAATACAGTAGCAATGGCAATGCTATATCTCCTGTAGCAAGCAAAACCACCACAACAAAAACAACAACAACAACAACCACAACAACAAACACTTCAAAGCAGTAGAGGTATTTTTTTCCTGCTCTAAAGACAGAGGTCCACTTCTTCTTAAGAATGCACAGGAATGGATGCCTCTAGTCAGTACCTGGCTGTCTTCCAAGAAGTGACTCAAATAACTAGATATCTGTTTTACATCTGAGTGTGCTTCAATGCTTCCACAGCCTCCATGTGTCTGTAGATCAAAATGGCGAAGGAGAAAGTACTGGGGATTTTGTACAAAGTGTTTTATGCCTACAAGCAGTGCATAGCACACCAGATCCTGTTTTAGTCGTTCCATGTTAGTCACCTGAACATCTTAAAAGGCAAGAAAACCCCCCCAAAACATAATCCCATCATCTTAGGAAAATTTATGAGCTCCTAGTTTGTGTTTAATGCTAGAAAATGATTCCAGCCAACTAAGTAATCATTTTATGGCATGTTCCATGTCCTTCAGATCCCCCAGTTTAACCACATATCACAGGGGAACTGTATCTTGAGCAATGGAGAATCACAGATGCTTACAACAAAATATATGGTATAATTCATCTATGTCCAATTTCCTTTGAAAATGAAACAAAATTTGGGAAAGTTATTTTTGTGTTTAAAAAAAAAATCACATAAGTTAGCTAAATGGCTCAAAATAGTTTTAAATTTATTTATTTATATCTCCAATTCATAATCCAATATTTGGCCTTTATATGCAATTATCTTAAATAATTTGTCATTAGTCACTAAATAACTGAGGAAATTTATAAAATATTAAGAATTGTGTTCTGAGAACACACTGCAGGTGGGTGGAGAGAGGGCTTAGCCTGTATAGTGTTTTCAATGCAAACCTGAGGACTTCAGTTCAATCCCCAGATACAACATTTAAAGAAAAATAGTCCTGTGGCTTTATGGCTTTCTCATCTAGTTGAATTGTCATGGTGTAAGTAAAAGTGAGAGATCATATATTAAACAACAACAAAAGAGATGAAAAAAGTGAAAATAAAAAAATTAAATGAGAAAAACTAGAAATGCAAAAATATAAGACAGAAAGATTGAGAATGATACCTAGTGATGACTGACATTTGGCCCCAACACATATTCACTCATAATGCACACACAAAGCCACAAGGATAACTACATATACACATGACCACACTTACAATGAGAATATTGCAATAAATAAATAAATAAATGATCTCGTTAACTTTTTAAAAGTTACATAACATCAAATTTTTAAAGGGAGAGTACACTAAAGTGTAGACAGTAATAGCTTACTCAAATGGTTAATGGTTCATCAAACCTGTAGCAGTATCGCCTATATATCTTGGGAAGCTATGTATTTCCATTGATGGAAAATAGGATCACTTGCCTCTAGACAAGGAGTCTCTCTTAGGTAATGGCCACTTATCAAATAGAAGGGTTCAATGACAACTGTGTTAAAACAACACTGTCATTGTGGGGCAGACACTTGATGTCAAAATAAGGAACATTAACTTTTATTCAGTTCAAATCATTTCATTTGTTTCACTGAACTTCATAGCAATTACACTTGTCAGAATTAGTGATTAGGACATCATATCCTGTTAGATTCACCAGAATTTAGTGTGTTTGTTTATTGATTCAAAAACAGTTATTAATGGTTAGGGAAATAGTCTAGGAGGTAAACGACATTCCTGTGGTCAAAAAGAAGGCAGGGACGGGAGAATCACCAGAGGCTCACAGACAAAAAAGCAGGCTATAGACCCAACTTCCCACCAGGTGGAAGCTGAGACTAGCACCAGAGCTGTCTTCTGAGGCAACTTTGAATGCACAGAGGAAGGAAGGGAGGCTGACGGAGGTGGAGAGACAGACAGACAGACACAGAGAACATTAAGACACAATTAAGAATCATGGCATACACTAAACACAAAATTTGTATCCAGAAAGCTTGCACTCTTTTGGAAATTGTTTCTTCTACTTCTCTGCTTTCTTGCTTTGCAGTAGAGTCGGTGATTGACTATCTTCTCCTCTAGAGACTGATAACTACTCTGGTGCTTAATGGTCTACAATGATGACACTTTTATTGGGACATTTATGTGAGCAGAAGACATTTCTTTGACAATTTAGAGATATTGTCTGCCTGCAAAAGGAACTTGTTTCTACTGGATAAAACAGACATGACTCGCTGTGGAGGTGCACAGACGATGAAGTGTTCATGTTTATAAACAACATGAACAGTGCTATGTTTTACAAGAATTATCTGACACAATCTTATTTGTGGCCAGACTAAAATGCCATCCAAAAAGACAGATATTTCTAACTTTCACCCAGACTGAAATATAAAAACCATGGTTGAAATTTCCAAATAAGAATCCTATGAGGTATTTGTCTCCTTTCTATTTTTTAGCAAAGGACTTCCATGTAACGGTTTGAATTTGGTGTGAAATTCAAGATTCAGTTTTCTTTTGTGGCTATTTATTTAAGAGGAAATATCCACTTTCCAATTTACTCTCCACAACTGCTTGTTGTAGCTCCCCGCTGAACTGGAAAGACACCAAGACACCATCTGTTTTTATAAGATGGATGGGATGGGCAAAGGCTGTGAAATGCGTCAGAAGAGCTCTGAGCCTCAAGGTTTTGCCTGGAGATGAATGCCCTCTTAAGTTCACCAGTGTAGGTTAAGCCCTGCTTAGAATAGGCAGTGAACATACATATGGGCCCTACTGAAAAAAATAGTCATAGAATCTTACTTATATGCAAATCAATGCTGAAAAATAATCCAAATGGACAAGTGAAAAATGACAACAACAACGTAGCCATAAGGGGAGAAAAATCAGCAATGATTTAAGAAAGAGAATATTCAGTTTGACCTTGTTTCTCTCCCTTTCCTATCCCATTAACTTTTTTGTCTTGCATAGATTTCTAATTCTTAATAGAAAGTGATCATTTCTGGTCATTAAGCCCAAATCATACTTAACTAGTATACCAGGATGTTGAATAGACTCTTTCTCCTATGTATGAATAAAAGAAAAAACTATTGCAGTTTTCAACTCTGAATACGGCACACCACTCCTGTACTTACTGCTCAGTTGACACATCAGCACATAAAAAGAAACTGGATTTAGTAACTAAGCTAAACACTCAGATGAGCACATATAAACCAAACACACATGCATATATTCACACATGGAAATGCATAATAACATACACTTAGAAGCAAACACACACACACACACACACACACACACACACACACACACACGGAAGGACTCCTCCTTCCATGACAAATTTGTCACACACATTGTACATACAGTGGCTGCTACACCTACTTCTCCCTTTCTCCAAAAGACCTGAACTATGAGCTACAAACACATGAGCACACATCTGTCCTGTTTCCTGAGGCATTTTTACATATTTGATGATATAGGCCTTTTGACATCAGCGATGACTTTCTTTTTTTTAATGCAATCCTGAAAGTGTTCAGGGGTAGCACTGCAAAACGTAATCAAATATTTCAAGATAAGCCTAGAATAAGCGGGGACTCCCCCATGAAGAGAAATGTAAGGCTGTTACTGGCTTTGATCTCGCTAACGTCTTATCAAATGCTCTGTTGTAGCAACAGCCTTTTTCTGTTTTCTTCTGCTGCTCAACTAGAAGATGACTCAATTGCAGAGCAAGATACTAGTGGTACAATGACCACATTCAAAACAGCCTGTGTGTAATGGCTCAGAGTGCTGCTCCAACTGGATCGTGCATCTCTAAGCTACATATGAGTTAATGGATTCCTAAAAATACCCCTTGGTGTGAGTCATCAACTTCCAAGGAGCTCTGGGAATGTTTTCCACAGAAGTGGAAAAGCTCAAGGCCCCCTCGGGGTTGCCTACTCCTCTTCTGAATCTTGTAACTGACCTCAGCAGCATACTATGTTATATTGTCTATAGTCCCTGGCTCTGAACTTGGATAGAGCAAACAATTTGTTGAAACACGAAGCTCTATAGCAGTTTCAGCTATGCCTCCCATGCCAGCCAGTTCCTGAAACAGAGTGGACCAGAGCCAAGAGAGAGGTGCTGAGGAGTGCGAGGAGTGCATGCCATTCAGTGTGCTTGCTTCCAAGCGCTAGAGGGAAGTGAAACCCAACACCCCAAATAAGCAGTAGCCCTGTGCTTTGAACTAGGAAGAAACACTGTTCTTTACCGTTGCCCTTTTATAAGACTCTAGCCGAAAGTGAAGCATCATGTTTGCCTTGAGAAAGAGCAGAGACAGAGACAGAAGAGCAGAAAAGGAGACTGGTGGGGGATCATTCATACCACCCTTCATCCTTCTGTGTCTTCTTGGATGTTTAAATCCTGATGTGGCCGAATTGCCCTGGCCCCTTTGCTGCTGAGCTCTGAGCCATCTGGATTTGTTTAGCTGGCACTTAATAAGGCTTAAGCTGCTACTATCTCCAAGAATAGACACACTTCATTAATGGATCCTGGAAGATGAGAGAAATCAAAATCATATTTTCCTCCTTCGGCTTCTCTTCTGCCAGCTCCTCATCTGCTTTTTCTGTGGCTGTTTTTTTTTTTTTTTTTTATTGTTGTTGATATTGCTGTTGTTTTGTGTGTGTGTGTATGTGTGTGTGTGTGTGTGTGTGTGTATTATGTGTCATGAATGTACATGTGCTCCTGTGCATGCTATGAAGTCCAGAAGAAAATATCAAGTGTCCTGTTCTGTGCACTCCATGTCTTAGCCTCTTCAGAGACAGGACTTTCCCTGAAGATATCCTGGCAACAAGCTTGCTCCAGCAATCCTCCTGTGTCTGCCCTCCAAGCACTGGGGTTTCAGGCATGTGCAGCTGCCTCCCCGTTTATTCATGGGTGCTGCAGATTTCACCTCAAGTCCTCATGCCTGCACAGCAAAGGTTCTTACCTACTGGGCCATCTACTGACTTCTCAAAACCGTACTTTAAGTGGAGTTTTAGGCATGTATTTCATGGGTGAGAAATGTCTTTCCTAAGACTTCGGAATTTATAAAGTTTAGAAGATCATTGGCCATAAAGTTATGT
Source organism: Acomys russatus (assembly GCF_903995435.1). Classification (NCBI taxonomy): domain Eukaryota; kingdom Metazoa; phylum Chordata; class Mammalia; order Rodentia; family Muridae; genus Acomys; species Acomys russatus. Next base: position 60,171,277 of record NC_067145.1, read on the forward strand.
AGATGCCTTGTATTCTGATTCAAAACATAAAGTAAACAGTCACGTCCCAGACAAATAAATGTGGAGCCCAAGTAAGAACATGATTAAATCTTGTACTTTTACCTTGTAAATGCAATATCTGAGAGGGGCGGTGACGCTGATTCACTAATAGCAAGGTTTTACCAGCAAGAAGACAAGTTAGTATCTTTGTTTCCCTCTGCTTCTGATAGAAGATGTTGTCTCAGCTCCTGTCCCTGTGACCCCCTACAGCGATGAACTGTGAGCTGCAATTATGCATTAAAACAAATCATTCTTTGAGGGTATTTTTTCTCTGCAATACAAACAAAAATAAAACACCCCACACAGACAATAGAGAGAGCCATCTGCTTGATGCTTCCTTGGATATCCACAAAGTCAAGTACCATGAGGACCAATAGGTCTTGGCTTCTTTGTTTTAGTCTGGTATTTACACTATTTACTCAATAAACATTACTTTCTTCCAGGACATAGCTGGATAAAACTCCATAGTATATAAACAATACAGTTTGCTGATCTAACTTTCTGTTGATGGGCATTTGGATAAATGGCCTGACAAAATGGAGTGTACAGAAAATGAAACTTGATTCATTTGTAATATCTTATAAATGGTAAACAATGTAATTTTTAGAATGATGTACATTTATTACTAAATGTAATTAAACTAAATTACAGGTGGTTTGCAGTATATTGGAAGCATTACTATGAACTGAACTCCAGTACTCTCCATTTCAAACAATAAAGTGGAGAAAGAACAGAGAAACAATGTTTACCCTTGACCCACACATGCATATAACTATAGGTACATTTCCACCAACAAAGAAAATGTTCTGAAATCTTAATCATACCTCTGGTCAACCAGAAAACAAATAGGTCTGAACAACTTCTGGTAGAATAGGGTATACTGAAGGATACGAGACATGTCCTTACACTTATAAAAGATTAATGGTACACAAGTTTGTGAGATGCATAGAGCAAACTTCTTAATTAGAAACTAAAATATTGGATGCTCAGTCTATATGTAAACACAGGTGGGTTGGAAGAAGAGAAGAAGAAAACAGGTGAGGGTCAGCTGCCTGATAGGGGTCAGGGTTCCATCACAGAGCCATGCTCCAGGGGACAGCTGGGAATCCTTGAAATAGCAAAGTTCTAGAGAAGCTTAAATGTGCCAGAGGGCACACAGACCGTCCATGAAAAGCAAGCCTATTTATCATTCTACACCAACAGGAAGCTCTCTCAGCTGACTTGAATCAGGGCGCCTGCTTGAGAGTGGGCAGTGGCGTTGCCACAAACATGCATGCCATTATAATAGGAAATACCACCTGTTGTCATGTACCATGAACTCCAGCTTGCTCTCTCCCAAAAGAAATGGATCATCTCATGGGTTGATAAAGATGAAGCATCTAACAGGAAAGTGCAAGGGTGTGGGCTTTCTGTGAAATATCTTAGAGAGTGAAAACTCCATATCACACAGTACAGAACCTGGGATTTAAATGCACACTGATATCTCATCATCAGAACAAAGCAAACAGACTCACACTTTTTATTTGATATCTAAAAAGTAGTCAACTACTACATCAAATGTTGTTTTGTGGCACAGCGTCTCAGGCAAAAAATATCCCGCATTTTGTCAAACCTGAAAATTTGCAAAATGTCCTGAAATGGAGGCTTTCTGAGCACTGTCTTGAGCACACAGAGCTTGCCAGATACCTCCGCACAGAACGGAATCTGAGCGGCATCATTTACTTGACAAACAAACTTAGGAGAAGTGTCCCACTATTCTCTTTTCCTATTTTAAATTTAAGCATGACGGTATTAACATGAAAGTGAAACAGATTTATTTTGCAACCTTAAATCCCCTAATGAGAAAAGCCAGGACACTAATTACTAAAATAACATGATTCTGAATCTGAGTCTTCAAAGGGTGACAAAGATCACACCTTTGTTCTCTCTCTCTCTCTCTCTCTCTCTGTGTGTGTGTGTGTGTGTGTGTGTGTGTGTGTGTGTGTGTCTTACACACACACAAGTATCACACTTGAGCAATTATCCCAAAAGGGCTTGCTGAATGGACTGGAAAACTAGTATTTCATTGAAAGTCAGCTCCAATATGTAGCCAAGATCGGGCCAGACACCTTACAATATCCTTGAAGCCAACATGTAATTCTAGGAACACACAGACATCTGTTGTTTTTTTTTGGTAGCATGTTTACAGTCCTTTCATCTACAGTGTTACTACAGTGGGATTCTAGTGCTGAGCGGACTCATGAAGATAACATGTGCTTGAATATGAACCATGATGGAAATGCAGGTGCTTAAAGGGTTTTTTTGTTATTGTTATTGTTGTTTGATGGACAGTTTATTTTTTCCCATCCTTGGACCTTGTCAAGTGCACACAGATCAAACAGCATCTGACAGCATGTTCCAGCTACCTAAGCAAGTTCTTTGCGGTGCCAAGTCGATATTAACATGGCGTCTCATGAAATTTATAGCAACCACATAGATTGGTGATTGCAGAGCCACTCCTCACATTGTATTTATGTTCCCCCATGCTGGCCACAGACCACCCTGAGTGGTAGAAAGGGCCTACATGCCATTGTCCCCACTACCATCTGTCAATAATGATCACGTCGAAGACGTGACAGCTTTAGTTTTATCGTAAACATGATGGGAACGGTCAGATGTATTTGTGGACACAGTTGGGAGCAAGCGGTGCTTCTGAACCTGACCCTGCACACTGTTTGGTAATATGATAGTCCTGATGGCCTCAAGGTTCTTAGGATGAGAAGAAAGAGAAGCTCTCTATTTTAAGTTACCCAGCTTTGCAAACACCACATGGGCAGAAGGAACATATACAGAATCCAGACGAGCATCAGACCTGGCCACTCATGACTACCATCATTTCCTGTGTGGTCAGTAACTCTGAAGGGGAGTCAGAATTCATTAGAGTTGATATTAAAGGCAGTGCTTTCACTCCATTTAAAGTCATCACATCACTAATATGTTGCTGTGTATAGATGACATGTCATATTTATAGTCTGTTAGAGAACGGATTGTGTAGTTCAATGTCAAGAATATCGGGTATTTTAATTTCCTCGTTACTGTACTGCAAACTTTTAGGTTAACTTCTATTTTCCTAACAGTACCCATTAGTCTTGTCAGTCACATCATTTGTTGCTCAGATTATTTCAAAATCATTGCTCTGTCCTCATATCAATATTAAGACAGAGATGGTTTTATCCATAAAAATAGCTTCTGTGAAAGCATAGGATTCAAAGTTCAATCTCCAAAATCCACATAAAAAATAACCTGTCATGGTAGCATGTGTCCTTAATCTCAGTCCTGGGAAGAACTAAATAGGAGGGTCCCTGGGACCCATTGGTCTCAAATTGATGAGAATGACTAACAGACACCTGACACAAACTTCAGGGCTCCATATATACATACACGTGAACATCTTTTGTGTGCATGTATTCATGTACACACACGAGAGAAAGAACGAAAGAAAGAAAGGAAGGAAGGAAGCAAGGAAGGAAGGAAGGAAGGAAGAAAAATTTTATCAAGTGACGAAACTCAACAATGTTTATGGCAGCAAAATCCAGTATTCAGAAAATGACAATATCTGGACCTGCTTATCATTTCTCTTTTTATTCTGCTCAGGGATCTTACAAGATGGTTTGCACAAGTCTTGATTAGGCCAGCAATAATGTATACAGTCATGTACCTACTTTCACATAGCCAGCCATCTATAAAGGCACACTCACCAAAATTGTTCTTTTTTTTTTTTTTTTTTCTTTTGTTGATGACCAAGGTTTCTGACTGTTTATATTCCAGGCTGTAAAATCCAGGCTGTATGAGTTCTTGGTGTCATTAAAATGGTAATGCAAACCCAAAATTATGTTCTTTAATTTAAAAAATCGAGAATTCTCAAAACTGCACCACTATGAATGTATGTGATGGAATTGACTGCCATAAGCTCTAAACTTGTTGTTTATGTTTTATTCCTAATAAAGTTCTTGGAATAAGTTAGTGACACTAGCTATGTCACGTCACAGGTGTCATTATGATAAAGCTACTGTAGGAGTTATTGGGATGTGTAGGAAGTCAGTTGACTCCATCTTGGATGTCAGTGTCAGGATGGCAGGCATAGCTCTGATCTATTGATAATGCCAGGCTAACATATTGGCCTCTGTAGGATTATGTAACCACATTTAAGTCTCATAAGGACTTAAGAAACATGTCTTTCTTGTGCCCAGGTTTAGGTTTGTTCTATAACATGAATCAGTTATTCTTATATAAAAAACAGCCACACCTGTCATCAGGCCTGAGCTCCTTTCTTTGTGCCTGCTATTTAACTCATGAGCTTCTACAGGAAACCCGAAGGTGTGGTGGGTTGTACCAGCCGCTGCAGTGATGCACTGTTCCTGTCGAAGTGCACTGCTGCCCAAGATCTTATGGATGGAAAACTAGATAATTCAGTTTCTGAAACCCCACTTGTAATAGCTTGAATTATGGACAGTAAGATGAATAAAATACCTAAGAAGGAAGCAGAGGTGACAATGTTAATTCTAAAGTTCAGGTGGCTGGAACAGCACAGTTTGCCAAGCCGTTCTTTGAGCTTACCATACTAGATATTTTCAAGAAAATGTTGGATACTGTGGCTTGTGCTATGGTAGTAATTAGTAATCAATGATTTAGTGCATGAGTGTGCAGCCTAGAGAAAGGTGTGTGCATGTTCAAGGACATGACGTCATAAGTAATATTTGTTTTCTGGGTTCTCAGTTTTGTTCACATTTGTATTTAGCTTCCTATATATAAGTCATAAACGGCACTGAGTTAAGTAGCTTGTTATTACACATTTTAAAGAGCCTATGAAAATTATAGCCGGGCATGAACACTCCTAGAAGAGCTTGTTGCTGAAACCTTGACGTCGAGCTTGATGCTTTTGGGGGTGAGTGAAAAATATAGGAGATAAAAGACAGTGGAGGTCTGAGTCTTAGAGATGCATCTCTGGATGAGTATTGGGACCACACATCTTTTCTTCTTGCTTTCACTTACAATGAACATTTTTGTTCTCTCACCTGCTTCAAGTTCTGTTACCACTGGCTCTAAGCAATAAGCCCCATGACTCACGAGCGGAAATTTCAACTGTAAACCGAAATAAACCCTTTCTCTTTATAACTTGATTATCTGTTATTTGTTATAGTGATAGAAAACTAATTAACATAGAGAGTTTTACAACAGCTTATTGGTTTACCTTGGCTTTATATTTTAATTAGATTGTACTGGTGAGGAAATCATAAAAGACCAATGATTTCCCTGTAAAATATAAATCACTAATCCCATTTGCCAGTGACGTCCATGGTTGGCATAATAATATATTAGTGTAAGAGACAAATGAACATAACTAGATTTGTATAAATTGAGAAGAAATTGTAAAATCAATAACAAATAGCTGACAAATACTTAAAGGTACCCCAGGCTGTCTGTAATGGTCAAATCGCATTTTCAAAATCAACACACTGTCACAACTACCCAGGATAACAATGAACTCAGATAAGCTCACAGTGGCAAAGCAAATACAGAAAAAGGAAAAAGAAAGCATCGAGTGGGTTTTCACTCATCATTCAAAGGTTGTGTATCTTTACCCAACAATTATTTACTTGTTTAGTGGTAGAAGTGGAGGTCACCTCACTAAGTTCAGTGGGTTCATAGGAAACAATACCTTTAAAACAGTAATTACATTAGCTAACTTGAAATAAGCAGTGTAGGTATTATTGTCATGTTGTTTTTGGGGACTCCAGAATTTTCTCACTTGTATCAGGAAGGAAAACCAAAAGGGCATCTACATCAACACAGGAGAATGGATTAAAAATTGGCCGCGATTGCAAAGGCAAGCAGAGTTTGGCATGAGTTATCACAGCAGCTCATACCCAACAATGCCCAGGGTTTTGGCAACATTAACCGTGTGAAAAAAAATGCCAGGAGAATTATGGGCCTTGACTACTTAAAATAACAGGATTCTATTTAATAGATTGTTGTGCGCAGTTCAGCAGACAATGCCCACGGGCTGTCCTCAGTGGTTAGTGTTCAGACCACAAAATAAATTGAGGACGCAGCACGGGTAAGAGGCTTCAGGAACAAATCGTTGAAAAGGAGCAAACGCTGTGGACAGCGAAAGGATGCAAAACGAAACCAGGCCCTGCTCTTAAGCAAGCTGCTTGACAGCCACAGCGCAGAAGCCAGCTGGTAGCTTTTGAAATAGTATTGTTAAAATGTATATTTTATTTAATATAATTTATTCACATTGCATCCCTATTGTTATCTCCTTGCTTTTATCTTCTCATTCCCACCCTCCCTCCTTCTTCTGCCCTATTCCTGTCGCCAAGGCCTCCGATGGGGACACCCTCCTACTCCACTGTCTAGTCACTTCTGGGCATATACCCAAAAGATACAGGCTACTTCTTAAGATCCAAAGAAAAGGTACTGCACATGGCTCTATTTTGTACTTTGCAAGGCATTGTGAAAATGTAGACATAGTTTTGCATTCAGAAGAACAAAGACAGGCAAGTGAGTCAGGCAGCTACAAGACTTCAGAGGCCAGATGTCTATATTGCTGTTTGAAATCTCTCAACCCAAACTTCCTGTAAGATTGAAGCTGCCTAAGCATCACTGTGGCCACAAAAGGAAACTGCTGCCTGAACTGAGGGTTGTAGAAGTGGGCAAAACAATTCCCATTCGTTCATTTTCATCTGAAGACAATAAGGGTCTCTATCATTCTTAGACTGAACCAGACAGCACAGCTAGGGAAAGAACGGGGAAAGAAAACATTGGGTTTGAGCAGAATTCTTCAGAGGGTCTGATAGAATTCTCTAGGAAAGTTTCTCCAGTAATCCCCACAGGGATAGGGTGCTAAGGAATCCCACACTGAGGTGTGTTGAGAGCTGACAACAGTGACTTTCATTATCTCAGAATGACTCAGCAGTATTTAATGATATGTTTTTGTTTTGTTTTGTTTTGTTTTCCTCAGCGTTTTCAAGAGCTTGTGTCATAGTTTTTTGCATGCATTTTCTACAAATTTCAAAATCAGGCTGCTACCATGATTTTCCTCCACAGATGACACAACTGCCTCTTTGAAAGACTGATTTCCTAGCTGCTCTGAAGGCAAGTAAAAGGTAGAATGAGATTTGCATCCATATGTAGCAGGAAGCTGGATGACCAGCTGCCTGGGGTTACACCAAAAGTCTGAGGTTTAGAAAATGCATTAGTTCATAAAAAGGGCATGATAGCTCCAGAATGTTCTAATTCTCTCTCTCTGTCATCACACTCGTCTGACATTCCTACCATTGCAATTTTCCTTTCCATTTTTATCTCTGACCACAATTATTGACCCACAGTAGAAGATTTTTGTGTCATGTAAAAATGCACACGTGCTTGCTCTTGTACACTTTAATATGCCTCCTTGACAAAGGTGTCCTATGGCAGAAAGAACCACTTCGTTTGAGACTGTGTACTTTTTCTTTTCCTTTTCTTAAAGTAAAGAGCAAGTCATTTTATTTACATAATATGGCCATGGATACTTACTGCTATATATTTAATAGTGAACATTTCTAAGTAGAAATATGTAACTTTAAAATTATACTTCTATGAAAGCAAAAGTGTTAGATATTCAGCCACCGTAAGAGTATGAATCATAAGGAGACAAACGCTAACAATGCAACCTGTGACCATTTAATGAGACCAATTATTGCCTTATTTCCACCCCCCAGGGTACAGGAAGCAGAAACAGTGTTTGCTTCATCACAAATGCCCTTTAGGATATGAGCCGGGACATTCAGCGAAGGCATGTTCCAAACATTTACTTTTAAAATAGAAAAAAATTACCAAAACTAAAAACGCAAGCAGGTGAGATTCCAGCAGTCATAACATACCCCTGGTTTCTAATTTTAACCTGTGCAGATACATAGCAACAAAACATGGTAAGGGTGGGTTCACTTTCAGGGGAATGAACAATAACATCTGCGCAAGAACAAAAGCGTGATGACATTGTGTTTCCCCTCCATGGAAAAAGTAAGGCATTGATTCATTCTCAAGCTGCAATGCATTTTAAAAACAAAATAAAATTTCCCTTTTCTGACAGAGACTTTATTATGAGAAAAACATATTCAACAGAAAAAAAATACATTTTATTAGCCATATGAAAATTCATTCAAACACCATAAGACATGTTAGGCAAAATTCCACAGAGTCTAGTGAAAACAGCTCTCTTGGAAATAGTGTCCACTTTGACTGAGGCCAGAAAAACCACTACATTAAAAACTCTGTTTCTCAGTAATTTAGCATGTTAAAAACTTGTGCATAATTTGGCCACCATGCAGGAAGTTCATTTCCTATATTACTATAGAGAAGAATGAACACATGTAAGAGCAAGCTGGTTTTGCTTCTGATGTAGTTTCATGTGGATGTACATGTATTTATGGGAGTTAGCGTACATGTATGTGTGTACATGTATGTGAAAAATAAAGATTGATGTAGGCTGTCCTCTAATGTTTCCTACCTTACTCTTTTGAGACAAGCTCTCTTACTGGACTTGAGGCCAACCCCTTTGCTGGACTGACCAGTGAGTTTCACATCTGCTTGTCTCTGCCTCCTTAATGCTGGAGCTACAGGCCAGTACCCACACCACCGTTCCCTACATTTTACATGGTTGCTAGGTACCAGAACGAAGTTCTTACGTTTGTGTAGCATACAGTTTGCCTACTGCAATATCTCCTCATCCCTCTGTCATTATTTCTTGATAGCAAGTGATTTTATTTTCAAAGCAAAACAAGTGTTTTGACTTGTATTAAAAGTCTTGGTGCTTTCATTCTCTGTATTTTTGATGGCATATAGTATTTCATTGATTCTCAAAACACTGGCATTCAGATGAATGATTCTCTTACTTAAAAGTGAGGAACCCAAGATTAAAACACTCCAGTGAGCCACCCAGGATCCCACAGGCAGACAGTTCTCTGCATATTTTCAACATAGATGTCCCAAATCACTGCAAGGGTGAGGCTAAGGGCTCTTGGCTTTCCCAGGACTATACTCCTTCTCCTCTGTTTTGCTGTTTGAGATAGCAAAGCTAACCACACCCGGGACCTTCTAAAATATTCACAAATACCATTGCACAATTTTTTTCTTTGAATGATATGCATGGGAATATTTGGTGTCTGACACAATAGTTTTGACATATGGAGCATAACATTATATCTTTCAAGTGCTTTGATTAAGAAAAATAAGTTTAAAATTAATATTTCCTAGGTTCTCATTATAGAATATGAATAATATGATCTGATTTTTGTTTAATTTCTGCTGCTCACCAACTACTGCTCCACGCATCTTTGCTTTGCACAGATGCACTTCACCTCTTTGACCTAAGATAGTATGCCTTTTAAACAAGAGTGCTTTGTTGGTGGTGGTAAATAAACAGCTTTAAATATGCAGAACATAAAAGCAGAAGAGTCAGGAGGTCAAGGCCAGTCCAGACTGTACAGTGAGCATGTCCTAATAAGTCAAAAGTGAAGGGGGAATAAAAGCGTGTGCATAGAGACATGGCTCAGCACTTATGAAGGTTTGCTATTCTTGCCAAGGACCAGCTTTCAGTTACAGGCATCTAGTGTAATGGCTCACAACCACTGTATCTCCAGCTCCAAAGAGTTACATGGTAAGGGTGGGCTCACTTTCAGGGGAATGAACAATAACATCTGTGCAAGAACATGCATGCACATGGCATATATATTCAGACAAGCATACACACATACACATAAAAACAAATATCATTTAAGTAATGATAAAGCTTTTGTAATTATAACATTAAAGTTAAATATTGATTACAATATAATGTAGCTAAAGGTATACATTTCAAAATAAATTTCAGTTATCAAATTAGGCATGGGTGAAATTTGTTCCTCGTCTCAAATTGCTAATGTTCTCTATCACTTTGCTTCTATTCAAAATAATGAAACAGCCCCTCAAACTGATATCTTATTGTTGATTTCTAATCTGTTTATCCTCAAGATAGCTTATTATTGTTGAAGAATAACCAATAATCTAAATCCACAGCACAAACTCATAGGCATCATAAAACTTGCACATCAACTTTTCTGTTATTATATGTTAAATAAAAGTATTAATTCTTTCTAGAAATTTCATAATATCAGTTTCTTTCTACCCCTTTGCTATATTAATATAAGGCACCCACCAGAAGTCAAACCATACAAAAATGTACTAAAATTTTTTTACAAGAAAGAGCAAGAAAACCTGTGGTTGATTATCACATTTAATCCCAGAGTTGCAAAAATATTTGTCTTGTCTCTTTTTTGCACATTCATAGCCATTATGTGATACAATAAGAAAGAAGAGGGAAGAATGTGCCTTTTACTTCCACTATAATGGGTATTTGAATTAAACTATGCTCTAACGAGGCCAGGTGCTCCCAGGAGGCCAGCATGCCAAAGACGGCTGTTAATGGACGGTGAGCTCAACACTTTTTATTTTCAATGCCATCCAACACTTAAAATTCCTACACTACTTCAGAGGATCTTGGAATGACACATGAATAAATGGCTGAAAAAAATCAACAGTTACTCTTACCTTTTATAGAGACACTAAGTATTCACTTATAAAAAAGAACAAAAATTAATAGAGAAAGAGCAAAGTTTAAGTGGGGGCCACACTTATGCTCCCACTTCAGGTCCCTGTAAAAGTAGACAGACAACAATTCTGATTCTAAATGGCAAATCTTGGCCTTGATTCTGCCAGTATACCACTTCCCCTTAGTCATGGAAATTCACAGTGGACTTCAAAGCCCTGCAGGCCATCAGAGATGCATGTCTGCTTGAGGTCACAGCTCAGGGACTATGGTTCCTTTGAAGCTACAGTTGTAGCTACAAGTGCTTTGAAGCTGTGAGGAAATGAATTAAAGAATATGCCTCATGTCTTTCTGGTTAGAAGACCTTATGTTCATCAACCTCTGGATGCTCTTCATGGCTCCCACCAAACCTGACATTAATTATTTTAAAGAAAATTTACCTTACCCATTTTGACTCATTTGTTTTAGAGGATGATTGCTTTTGAAAGTTTTTTAAAATGATGCTGATGGACTTCTTGCAGAATCAGAGGCCTCAGTCTCATTTGAAACAGCAATATCTCCCAGAATAAGACACTAAACATTCTCATCTTAAGAAAAGAGTAAAGAGAGGGAGGAGAGAGAGAGAGAGAAAGAGAGAGAGAGAGAGAGGGAGAGAGAGAGAGAGAGAGAGAGAGAGAGAGAGAGAGAGAGAGAGAGGAAGAGAGAGAGAGAGAGAGAGAGAGAGAGAGAGAGAGAGAGAGAGAGAGAGAGAGAGAGAGAGAAGAGAGAAGCTTGAGAGGGTTAATTTAAAACCAAGAGAAGAATACCCCACTTGTGTGTCAAGGTATATCAAGGAATAAACCTTTTCTACATACTTAGCAATGAACAAGATGAATGATTATAATATAGTCAGGAGAAATATCAATAATATGTAATGCACAGTTAGAAGAAAACAGTAAACACCACATTTTATACACATTTGATTATTTGCCTCAACATCATGGTTCAACATTCATCTACTTCATGCAATATTGTGTTGTCTCAATGTGAAACATTTTCTTGATTTTGCATTGAGAATTTCAATACGGAAACCCTGCAAAAACCATTTGAATGGATTTAGAAATTTAGATAAAGTATAACAATCAAATCATTTTGAATTGATTACTCAGAGGTAACTGCTTAATTAGCTTGTTCAGAAGAATATCTAGCAAATTACAACCAAACAGTGATCACTAAGAGCTCAGAAAGCCAAAGCTGTCAATATATTGTGTAGCCACCAACAATTGAGAAACTTTTCTAAGCTTGAGAACCATTGCCCAGAGCTCCCTCTGTAACTACAGACAAGCGCGAGCAGAGCCCTCTCATTCCGTTCTGTGTAGTGGCTCTCACATTCCATCTTGCATGAAGACGTTCATTACCCTGTTGATTGCCACAGGCAGATGGCATCAATTAATTTCTCTATTTAGAAGTGTCAACAATTACACAACCCAACCTGTTTGGAGAAAGTGGTGTCAATGGCAGCAAAGTACATTTAGCATTTTTCAAGCCGCAATGAGAAAACAGGTCTGGATATCTGTTTAAGTGTTTAGTGGGGTCTTTCTCATGTCAATAAAGGGAAGCTAACTGAAGAAACTACTAAGGGACAGGGAAGTAAGTAAGAGTTGGTTGGATTTTAGGGGTATGGAGGCAGAACAGTGAGAGATTAGTCTGCTACACCTCCTTGCCTTTGGCAGGACTTCTCCACTCATCTGACTCTCCACTTCTTGCTTATAGAGTCCTTCTTGGACATGTGCATTGGGCCTTGTTTACATCATCATCTTTTACCACAACCTCTTGGAACAATACATCAGGCAGCACTGAAAGATGACAGCCATCTTTGGCTTAGTATTTCCAAAAGTACATCTGTAGGGATGCACTGCAAAGGACAATGTACCCTCCAGAGTCAAATAACTTCCTCTATCCTTAGCCTTCCTGTGACTCCACCTCCCTTTTACTTCTTCTGTGTTATAACTTTATGATTTCCTAGGTTGCTTGAAGTTCTTACCTAAGTCTGGCTAAGAGAAAGACAAAACATTCCCAAATAATTTTTGGTAATACTTACATAGTTCAAAAAAAGAAGAGACTAATATGTTGAGTCAAACTCTAAAGTAATTACTATAATTACTATATGCTTCTAAATTTCTATACAGTGTCAAATATCCATCAAAAGCTAAATACACAGTGCAACTTTAAAATTCACTAGTACCCATGTACCATAAGTGCAGATGTTATGCGCTTTTGTATTGTTCAGAAAGAGCTCCTGTGCTTGTCATCAAGTTTTGTTGAGGTTTAATGTTTCCCACTCAGTGATCCTCCATTTCTCTAGGCATCTAATCACATTGAACTGTTTCTTGCAGGGAAATAATAATAATTTAAAACTCTTTAAGTAAAGTTTTCCCAAATCACTAGAGAGATACCAACAACTACACCATTCAATACTTTGCAGTGCTTTGTATTTTTATATAATTATGTATTATTTGCATGACAAAATTTCCAAACTCCTTAAATAATCTAAGAGGTATAATTTGCAAATTACTGAGTGACAACATTTTGTCACACTTCATCTAACACAGCATGGGCAATGTACAAATCACTTCATAAACATACATTAAATAAATTCATATTGCATTCAACATTTGTGTATACGTGTCATGGCAAAGCAGAAACATATCTATGATGAAACAAGGAGAAATTTATTTGTAAAGTCCACTGCAATAGGGAAAATGCTTCCACAACAGTAGCTATCAGCACTTCTATGTTAAAAAAAAAATGCTTCTACTGTAAAGGGGTGGGGTTTTTTTCTGGGGAAATCCAATGATTACATGAAAACAAATACTTGATTTTAAAACAAAAGTACTGGGGAGACCTATTACTCGGCAAAATGCTGACAGATTGACCTCCATAGGCTAATATGTTCGAATGCTTCACCCTCAGTTGGTGGGATGGTTTTAGAAGGATTAGGAGGTGTGGCCTTGTTGGAGGACATGTGCCACTGGTGGGGCAGGGGTGGTCTTCAAGGTTTCTATAGCCTACACCACTTCAGCTGGCTCTCTATATACATGTAATATTTACATTAGAAAAAATACTAAATTAAAAGTAAAATGAAATAGTAGAGAGACTTGAATGGTAGCAAATCTATCCACTTATACCTCATTGGATTATCATGCCAAAAGCTGCTATAATTTTATTTTAAAACTGTTGCACCAACCAAGGACCATGCATAGACTTGATCTAGACTGTCTACACAGATGTAGCTGATGGGCAGCTTGGTCTTCATGTGGGTCCCTTAGAAGGGGGAGAGGTGAATTTCTCTGACATGGGTTATGTTTCCTGATTTTCAATCCCTTCCTCCTGGCTGGGCTGCCTCACCGCTTCACTGTGAAAGAGGACATGCTCAGTCCTGATGTGAATTGATGAGCTGGGGTGGGTTGGTATAGATCAAAGGGTAGAGAATTCTCCCCTTTTCTGAGGAGTATGGGAGTGGGGATAGGAGAAAGTGGGAGGGGAAGTAGGACCAGGAGGAGAGGAGGGACATAAAGTGAAGAAAATATATATAAACCTTTTTAAAATGAACTTTATTTTACTATATTACTGGATTTTCTGTTTTAGTTTCTTACCTAACATCACATTAAATATTATTTAATTTAATTTAATCTTACTTTATATTTTATTGGAAATAGTTTTTTTTGTATCTTACATTATGATTAGAAATCTTTTCCCCAGCTCCTCTCAGATCCTTTCTACTTCCCCACACACCCAAATCCATACCCTTTACCTCTCTTTGTCATTAGAATACCAACCTTGATTTAATATCATCTTCTTCTTCATCATCAACATCAACATCAACATCATCAACAACATCATGTAAAATAAAAATGAACTAGAACAGGATAAAACAAACAGACATAAACAGAAACAACAGAAAAAAAAAAAAAGAGCCAAGTAAAAAGCATAAGAAACACATGTAGAAGCTGAGACACACACATTTGCACACACAGAAAGATATAAAAATAAATTCGGAAACTATAACACATAAACAATAGATATCTGAGGTTTAAAAAGAAGTGCCCAGACAAAACATTGAGTGACAAAAACCTCCCCAAATGACACTGAGTTTATTTTATGCTGGCCGTCTACTGCCCCGCATGGGGTCTATCCTAAAGTATGGTTTGTTATACCCAACAAGACTCCTTTGAAAAAAATTAACTTTTCCTTTGTGAATGATTGCCAGTTGAAGATAGTGTCTGGGGTGGAGATGGGAGCTTGTGTCTGCTTCCTCTCGCAGTGCTGGGAGCCCATCTGGCTCAGTCCTGTGTTGTCATGGCCATGATGCCAGAGTCTTTGTGAGTTCGGATGTACCTCAGTCCTTTTGTATCTAGGAGACTTTCTTTCCTTGGTGTCTTCAATGCCCACTGTCTCTTACAATATTTCTGCCTCCCTGTGTAGATTTACATGATCCCTGAGGGGAAAGATTTGATGGAGACATCCCATTTAATACTAAGTGTTTCAAGATCTCTCACTGTGCACCTGTTGTCCAGTTTTGGTTCTTTGTATGAACATGGGTTTTATCTCATAAAGTAGGCCTTGACTTCAAGAAGACAGTGGTTATGTCCACAATGTTTATGTCACTATTGGTCCAGGGTATCTGGCAGGGAGGTCGACATTGTGAATCAAATCATTTATAGCGGAGTTGATATTTATCTTTCTCCTCTGGTGGTGGGCAGTGGTGGTGTGCAGCATACCTTCTGTACCATGAACATATTAGTCAGTAGAGGCAAAGGCTCTGTGTAGGTGCCAGCTGGACTTTTCTGCGTTCAGTGACATACGATGTTGTCTTTAACAGTAGGGAATTGCTTTCAGATTTAAAGAACAACCCATAGCCTTGGCAATGGTCTGGTTTGACTGAGGGTTTCTACAGGGCCTCTATGGCCTACAACTCAATTAGCTGTAATCCATTGCAGACGCTTGAGGTCTTTTTGCTGGCGAGAGTTGTCTAATTGGGGCTTTGTTTTCCCCAATGTTTAGTACTCCCAATTTATATTTTTTTCATATTTACATATATTTTAAGATGCTTCTACTGTTTCCATTAAGTCCTTTAAATTGCCCTCAGTTTTAGCTGTTTCTCCATGTATTCCCTCCTTTAACTGCCTCTTTCTTTCCCCTCCACATTTGACCATCTTGTTCCAGCCCCCTCACACTCTATCCATAAGTATCTATATTGTATATACATCTCATAGTGATCCTTCTCTCGCCCCTAGGCCCTTACTCTGTGCCTAATGTCTATGGTTATATAGATGGTAGCCTGCTCATCACAGACTTAACAGCTAACATCCGTATATAAGCAAATACATACCACATTAAAATCCATAAAAAGAATATGGCGGCAATTTTCAATGTTATATTTTATCCTTAACATATTTAAATATTTGTGATAATTAAATAACTTATGTATAAAATAGTACATTTTAGTGAAATAATATTTCTGAACATTAGCAAATTTTTTACTGTCAAAAAATTTAAAAACTCTTTTAATGAAGTAAGCTATGACAATGAAGATGATATTTGAGTGATTTTAATAACTCCCACTATAGCTGACCTTCAGAACAGATTTTTCTTTAATATTCTTAAATGTTTGAATTATATCCTAGCATGCATAAAGAAGATAGTGTTTGTAAGACTGGTTATTTATAAGAATCTTTATACATTTAAGAAAAATAACATGATATAAACTTAAATGACAATTTTGAAGAGAAATTTCAATGTTTTCGTTAAATATTAGCTTTTCTATATATCCACATATGAATTATACTCTCTAAAGAGGAAGAGTATCAGAAATGTTAATGTTTCTTTAATTGCCTTTCTGTTTCCAAAATGTAAAAATAATTTCTGTAGAAACTTATGTAATGCCTTTCAAAGAAAAAGAGACTACCAATTTTAGAGGGACTTGAGGTAAAGCATGAAAGAGATTGGCAGAAAGAAAGGGGGAATAATATAATTATGATTTAATTACATGATGTTTTAAAATAAAAATCTGAAATTTGGATTAAACTAAGTAAATAACAGAGTTTGTTTATTTGTTTGTTTGTTTTTGTATTTGCATTTTGGTTTGAGATTTTTTCCTTTAACTATCAAAGGAGCAGAGGAGCAGAGAGTGTGGACACATTTCCAGTGCTTCCCCGGGGTAGCTGGGAGAGCCAGAAAATGCTTAGAGTTTCAGAGCTCATTCTCTTTAGTTCCTTCCTGTGTGGTGACATTTGGTTGATAAGAGCATTTGTTATTTTTAGTGCATATATGTGTGATTGCCTCACTCACCCCTTTCTTCTCTCCTCATGTGCCTGTTATGCTCAGATGTTTTGGAGGAGAGAATGAAATGACCACCTGTGGATAAGGAAAAAGCTTACAAGAAACACATAAGGCCCTTTGTCTGAAATATAAGGGATGCAAGCAACTCAATATAAACAAGCAAACATGACTTTAAAATTGGACAAAGAACTGACCTTTCTCAGAAACCACACTAATGGCCGTGTCATAGCTTAAAGAATGCTCAAAATCTCTAATCAGAATAGATATGTAAAATAGTAGGGTGGCACATCATTTCACACTTGGTAAAATAGCTATTATCAAAAGGTAAGAGGCAAGAGTGGTACAGACTTGCAATCCATGCACTTGAGAGGCAGAACTGGAGGCAGTAGAAATACAAATTTGAGATGTCTGAGATAAATGTAAATTTGAGGTCTGCCTTATTAGACAATAAAACCCTCTATAAAAAAAAACAAAATAGAAATACAATAACATCTATTAGAAGGGCACAAAGAACAATCTTCAGCACATTGTTAATTGGGACATAACTTGGCATAGCTCCTTAAGAAAATAGTATGGTATCCTAAGGAACAGAAACAGAGTTATTAAACCCCACTCCTGATAATATTTGCAAAGGTGATGAATTCATTCATTTGAACTGACTTGTAATCCTATCTCAAAGAAGACTGAGGCAAAAGCATCACAGAACCATGATTTCACTTGGGTTTGGCAAGAAGAAAGAGAAGAGAGAAATGTTGTAATTATAATCTTGAAAAATTTTGAAAATTAAAAAAAATCACAATTGAAGCCACTCTGAGCTATATCATAGCAATATTATTTCTAAAACACAGAAAATGACACAAAAATTCTAAACATCCTAGCAGACCATGTAAAAAATGTATAATTATTATTTGTCAAATAAATAGACTGTTTCAGAGAAACAGTTCTCAGATAATTTATTGATCTTTCAGAATACTGTTTATTTTTACTGCTCTCCATCACTGGCCCATAGCTTTTGTTTATTCTATTACCAGTTCTTGGAACTTGAGTTCTTGTTAACTTGACCAGACTCTGAGTAGAAGAAGCTATGAATTTTCACCCCTGAACTCTGCACAAAAATGGTGTACTCAGCAAGCCAAGTAGTCAGCAGGAAGAGTTGATCCAATGATTGCTTGCCAACAGATGACTTACCCAGAGACCTGAATTCTTCCATGTGAGGTAGATGGATAACAATGCCATTTTCTGTTTCTTTTTAATAAATTCAACTTTTTAGAGAAAATAAATTTACTATTTTAGTATCAGTAACGTAAACTATGGGTTAAAGCTGTATATTCACAACATTTGTCAGGAACATGCTTTTTACATGATGTCCTCCTCTTCATCTCCACCCCAAGAACCTCCAGGGAAAAGTCACATTTTATGTCTGGAACTGATTTTGAGTTAAACACTGTGTTGAAGCTCATATCTCTTAGTGTAGCCAATTACTTGTTCTTTCTAATAACAGAAAACCATTATTATCCTAATTGAGGGACACAATGAATTCTCAAGTGGTATCTCGTGACTCCCAGCCTTTTTAAAAACAAAATTGTATGTTAGGCAAATGCTCGGCCAGATAAATGCAGTTAACTGTGTTTCCCTTGGAAAAAAAAAGCAAAGCAGAGAGAGGGTGACTGGGTTCAGTTCAAGAGTGTGTAAGGCTAGTTCATTTTTATGGACAAAGTTATAATATTCTGGGAAAATGTACACTTGAGGGTAAAGGTTGTATCATGTTGTTAATAGAGAAATAAAAATTTTTTATGCAAGAAAAGATATATTTTTAAGAGAATTTGATATGCTAAGTCTTTTATGGGGGTGTTTGAGGATACAAGAACCAGGAAAGGAGTACTGAATCATGTGTGTGCGTGTGAGTGTGTGTGCATGTGCGTGCGTGCGTGTGTGTGTGTGTGTGTGTGTGTGTGTGTGTGTGTGTGTGAGTGAGTGTAAACCACAGGCTTACTCTGATGTTTTCCTCCATGGTTTCCATCACCTCCTTTTAAGACAGAGTTCCTCACAGAACATAAAACACATTGATTTGCCTAAGCTGGCTGGCCAACAGGGTCCAGGGTTCCACTGTTTCCAGTCGCTCTCTGTTGGGCTCAGCATAGGTGCTAGGGATCTGAACTCAGGTCCTCATGTTAGGACAGCAGGTCCTTATTGACCGAGCCATCTCCCAAGTCCCAGTTCTTTTTATGTTTGTTCTTTCTCTTGATGCATCTCCTAAGATACAGGAGCAGATAAGTCCCCATTCTCCCTTCACATTTTCTATTTTTATTTAGATTTTTATTCTCTGAATATATACATTTATTATGTGTTATGGAATAAAACACTTCACTTCACCATGGTCTGCCTACAAATAGTGTGCTATTTAGTTCTGTGTTCTTTCACACTCATAAACATGGAGTTTTGGCAGCACTAATTTAGGGGAGAGAATGATGTGTAAATAATAAAAGAAAAATATCCCCAGCATTTTACTCAAATACAGTCCAAACTGTCAACTTTATACAGTTACCTGACAGCTTGATTCAGAGACCAGCTGCTTTTATTAGTCAATTGTACATCATTTATTACTTGAATCTGAAAACAAAATTATAAACTACAATTAGATCCAACACACTATGAATGGATCCTGAATTGTCTCTTAAGGGAAATGTCAAGACTGAGACACTTAATGGAGGTCATCCAAAGGCTGGACGTTTTGGCACAGTCTGAAACATCAGGATATTTCTGAGAGGTTTAGATCATCCTAAATGACTCTACAGAGTTTGTTGATCCAGGATTTAGTGAACTATTAGCTGTAATATGATATTTATATCTTTCAAATAAAACCAAATAAAATATCTAGGAGAGACTATATTCAACCATTTTGGACATTGACTTTAGACAGAATATTAGAAAGGTCAGTTACTACTGAGTCCTAATACAATTGGCAAAAATACAAAAAGTAGGTATTCACAAGTGTCGGCAGTGGCGCAGATCTGTGGAAACTCTCATGTATGTGAATGGGTAATAAGGCTGTAAGAACCACTAGGAGTATGCATCATAACTACATGATTCCTAGCATTCTATTCAGGGCATACACCCAAAGAAATGAGTGCCTGTTTTCACCAGAAGGCAACATCAGGATGTTAGGCACACTATTTGTAACCAAAAATTGGGAACGAGCATCTATGTGTTCTATGCAGAATAGAATAATCTATAATCATGACAATGAATGAATTGAGAACACCAAACAAGGAGGTTTTTGTAAGTGTCCTCTTGAGAAAATAAGGCTGCAATACGTGTCTGGGCTGAAGTGCCATTTGAGTGCAACAGCAAGAAGACCTCACCCACAGGAATCAAACCAGAAGAAAGCGCAAGGGTCAGGATTTGAAAGGGCAGAAAGGGAACTTCCAGAGGAAATGTAGAATTTTGTATCTTGAGGTCGGTAGTAGATACCCTGTGGTTGATGTCAAAAAAATACATCCAACTAAAACTCACGCTGTGTCTTCAAAGGATCCATTTAAAAAATTAAATTTGTTTTCCTATTTTACGAGCATGAAGGTTTTATGTGCACGCATATTTCTACATGAAATGTGTACCTGGTACCCTAATATGCCAGAAAAGGGTCTTGGATCCCCAGAAATTGGAGTTTCAGGTGGTTGTGAGATGGCACATGTATGTTCGGGATTGTACATTGGTTCTCTGGAAGTGATGCTAGCACACTTAACAGCTGAGCCATCTCTCAGCCAGCCTCAAGAATATATTTTTTAACTTTAGTGAAAAATATGTTTCCTTGAAAAAAACTATGCAAAGTTATTTAACTTTGTATTATTCATATAAAAGCCTTAAGGATTTGATATATAAGCCAGGAAACTTAGAGATGTGCATAATGGGAAAGAGGTGAATTCTGGAAATGTAAATTCTCAAATGAAAAATACTGCATGAAGTCCAATCTTAGCTGTCTTATTGAAATCTGCAGTTCTGGTAAGTGTGGACAGATTGTATGAAGGCAGTGGGAAAGGCCCAAAGAGACATGTGGTTCTCACTTTCAGGTTCATCTCCCTGTAAGACGCAAGGCTTCCAACGGAAGCTGCTTCTGCATTGCCATGTTCGTGGTGAGGAGCTGTTCTCCTTTTCTGCTGAGCATCTAATGTCAGCCATCAAGAAATATCAAAGAGCAACATTGCCACTATTATATTTAAGAAAATATAACATGCTCTTGATGATTTTCAGATGTGATTCTTTCATTATCTTGAAGACAGCAAAACAAACAAATCAGGCACTTTTCAGGACCCCTCCTGGAAATCAAGCAGACCTCCAGGCTGGCTTCCCATCACACTCTGATCTCATCCAGACTTGCTGAGGGGACTATCGTGGGGACACCACACATGTTACTTACTACTCCATGCAGCCTCTGAGAAGCATTGTTTATGCAGAGCACATGACACTGTGTCTCCAGCGCAGGCTGAGCCAATGGCATAGAGCTCTCTGGTGGAAGGACTTGCCCTCTTAGCCTAAGTGTGATCAGACAGAAACTTTGGATGCTGCTGTTTAGGATTGTCACCTGAGGCACAAAAGGTCCTAATGCTTGATTCTATGTCTCTGCCTACAGCACAGACCACTACAACAACCATTTGTTTCGTTTGGTTTTTGTAAGTGGGATCTTCTGGGTAGCTTGAATAGACTAGAACTCACAAGACAACCAAGGCTGACCTCAAACTTGTGGCAATCCACCCAGTGCTGACTCTTGAGTGCTGGTACTAAAAGCATACACCACAGCAATCAGTTTACCACTGAGCATTTCAATTCTCAGAAAAACAAGACAGTCAGGACCCAGCTGTGTTGCTTTTTTTTTTCTTCCACGAGAGCTACACTGTAGTTTCTACTTTCCATAAAACCTAAAGCAGTTGTTTAAAACTCTTTTAGAAAGAAATATATTTTTCTTTAAGAATGCTCTGTACAATAGACAGCATAGTTCTCCAAGTCCTACCATTTGGTGTAAAACCAGGAAAGAGAGGAGGCTACTAATTTTAAGCATGATATCTATAAGTGAAAAATACTTTGTTTTTTAACTAAGAGATGCGACCCTGGAAATATAGCTGTTATACTATTAATGACCAAGGGGAACAATGACAGATTTCAAGGTCTAGGTACTCCTGTTCTTTCATGAGGAATGAAGGATTATGAATGGGGGGTAAGTCACCTATAGGGAGAGAAGTTTCCACAGGCTGAGCACTGCCCCTCCGAGAAGACTGAAATGCCAAGAAAGATGGCAAATAAAATTGTTAGTTGTAATAAGGAATTTTCATTGTTTCTCATTTTTTACTATTTTTGTTTATGTATTTTCAAGTGGAAAATAATTCTCATGAATGTTTTCAATCATGACACACACAAAAAAGATGTTTAGCAAAGATTGCTCAGTACTTGGAAGCTGTGAAAATCTGTGTGCACTCTCAAAACATCTGTAACCCCCGGTTGAGCTTTGGCTCTGGCTTCTATATTTGCCTTCCAGGAAAAACACAGGAGAGTGGCAATTTCCCATCCCAGCAGCAGTGGAAAGCTATAATCTTGGGAAGAAATGAGTAAACACATTGCTGAATAGCAACATGGAAGTGGAGACACAACTGTCTGGTTGGTTCAGTAGAAAACCTCAGCAGTTAGTTGATTGTTCTCTTCAAGGCTTGAGTCCATGTGTTTGCTCCCCTCCTTTTCCATATCTCCTTCTTCTTTCACTTTTTTCCCAACACTAAAGAATGCCCTTCTTTGATCAATACACACAGACTGAACAAAAATAGTCTTTTAGCTTCATAATAACCAGCATCAATGCACAGAACAGATATTGTGTCTTCCTAGTTTCTTTTGCTGAGATGAAATAATCTGAATAAAAAATGTAATGGTAAAATTGTTTAGTTTTGATCACAATTTACTTATGCAAGGATACAAATAGGATAAGAAGAAGCCAGTTTCTCTGTTTGCATGTGGCATAAGCTAATACATGAGCAATTTCAAAGACCTTGCCAGGAACCTCCTAGACCTGATAAGCAATTTCAATAATGTGGCAGGTTACTAAATTAACAATCAGCCAATCAAAGAAACAAGCCAAAAACGAGAAGTATCCTACAAAACAACAACAAAAAACAAACAAACTAACTAACAAAACTAACGACTATAATGGAGGCTTATACGATGAAAACCTTCAAGTATTGAGAAAAGATTTGGGGAAGTTAGCAGGTTATGGAGAGTCTTCTCATGCTTGGGTGGGTTGGTGGAGGGGATATTCTCCCTTTTTCTGAGAAGTAGGTGAGGAGGAGAATAGGGAAAAGATGGAGGGAGGGTGGGACCAGGAGGGGAGGATGGGTATATTAATTAATTAAAGAAAATTCCATTGTTATTCTTCAAACAAAGAGAGTCTTTTGGGCATGGCAGGGACACTGTACTCAGGAGCACATGCCAACTGTGGCTGCTGTCACATGTGCATGCGATCAATAAACATTCTAGCATGGAAGAGATAGACACTCCAGAGTCCCCACTACTAAATGAAGAATAATTAAGACTTTCTAGTTTTGAGGGGTGACAGGGTCAGTTTTCTTCAAGAATGTGGTAGCTGGCAGGTTCACCATGCTTCAGCACATGCCCACACACACAGGAGTAGATGCACAGCACAGATTGGACTATTGTGAATTATCTTAAAAACAAAACAATATGAAGTAATCAAAGAATGAGGAAGTGGGTACTGTATTTTAGAGAAGATAATTATGATCAAAGTGCATTAAATGCATTTGTGATATTCTCAAAGACTAATAAAATATTACATTTAAGAAAAATTACAAAACTTGACCTTTGCAGCCAACTTGAAGCCATAGCACCATTTTAAGGATGGTTTTGTATCAAAACCACAAATAATAAAATAATTAAAAATAGCTATTCTCAGTAGAGATCACATATGCTTAAGTTATCCTTCCATCTACTTGAACAAATATTTGAGGTTGGTTTCATATTATGATTTTATATGCTATTTGTTGAGCCAATAAATGCTTCAGAATGTCGACAAACTGTAATTGTTGGTAACATAGCACTAGAATAAATAACCACCAATATTTCCGATTATCCATGTGCTAGTAGGCGAAACTATTAAAAGGGATATAGCTTTAATAATGTTTGCAATATGTATTACTACAAATTGGGAGTGTATAGTAAAGAAAATGTTTTGAATCTGGTGACAAGAAGGACAGATGAATTGAGGTACATGTTTGGTAAAGAAACTGTTTCCAAGCCTCAGATTGAGTGAAACCGGTAACTATGGCTGTATAAGAGGCTTTAATCTTGATAATTTATAACTTTCCCATCAATTCTCTTGTCTTCTTTTCTTTAGGCCATTTGCTTCACAAGAGCATGCTTCTCAATAAAACTAACCTCATCATACCACAGGCGATGAAAACATTCACTGAGTCACTGTGGATGATATGCAGACACACACACACACACACACACACACACACACACACACGCTCTCCTATACACACACACACACACACACACACGCAAGCTTTCTTATACACACTCACACATGCACACGCTCTCTCACACACAAGAACTCACACCCACACTCACACACCATTCATATGCAAACTCTCATACAAACACTCCCATACTTACACTCACACACTTATACACACAACACACACTCTCATATACACACACTCTTATACACACACACATACTGTCACACACTCTTCAATACATATTCTCACATGTACACAAAAACACACACAAACTCAGTCTCTGACAACAACAAAACTTGCCTACAACTCCCCAACAGTCTCTCCACTTTATGAAGGAAGCAGATGAAGAAGATGCCCGTGAACTACCCTTCTTTAATTACCATCAGGTACGCTCTAAGAAAAGCCTTTGAGATGGATTATACTTTTTATCTAATGCTTTTACTCTTTTTATGACAGCACCCAACTGAGCATAAAGAACTTAATACATAAATGTTCAGCCAGCAACACACAGCCAGATGAAAAGCATTTTTTTTTTAACAAAGGATGTTTTTAGTCTTTATGACAACCATCTGGCTTGGGAGATGCTGTGGATGGTCAGAGATTTCAAAGCACTCCTCATACAAACCATATGGTTTCTGTCTCTTTGCTATACTTCAGTAGTCCCCCAAATACGTGAACTTGTAGTCATCTCTACTCTAAGAGGTTTGGATAATGTGGATTTTACTTATCAATATGCTTTTGTGTTAGAAACCAGAGCCAGTTTTAAAGAACACTTGCTTAATATTTAAATTTCTGTATTAAATTTAAAGATGTTTGAAGTAGCAATACTAAAATGACTGCTAATTAATATGATTATGTTTCTAATTAAATAATAACCTAAGCCACATTATTAGCACAACAATTCCTTTTAATTCAAGCAAATATATTGGTTAATTGGAAGTGGCCTCGGGATTTTGATGTCTGCTTAAATACTCAATCCATCCAATGACTTATTTTTGTTTAAATGTCTAAATAAAACCATGACATCCAAAATATGTCTTCAGAAATGTAAAGCTCTGCCTACTACGCAACTCCTCCAGGCTAGGATTGACCGTGCACCAGCCCAACAGGCAGTCATTTCCAGTAGAGCAGCCGGAACACAGAAGCTGAAGCTATGCCAAGGGACCCAGGGGGGTTGCATCACCTCCTCTATGAAAGTTTATTGCTCATGACTGTGTGCTTGCCTACTTTGGTCATATAGAAAATACCTATGTACCACCTTGCATAAATGCTTCCAAATGAGGAAATATTTAATTCTACAATTTTACAAAAATTATATCTCCCTGGGAACAAGGTATTCCCAGTCTGGCCATGTGAATATATCTCTCAGTTTGACAGGAGCAGAATTTTGTTTAAAAAAATTTTTAACGTTTTATTTTTTACTAATTTATTCCAATTACACCTCAGTTGTTATCCCTTCACTTGTATCCTCCCATTCCTCCCCTCCCTACCCCTTTCACCCTATTTCCTCCCCTAGTTCTGTGACAGAAGGGGACATCCTCCCCCACCATATGGTCACAGCCTATCAGGTCTCATCTAGGTAGCCTGCTTATCCTTTCTCTGAGTGTCACCAGGCCTCCCCGCTAAGGGGAAGTGGTCAAATATGGGGCACCAGAGTTCATGTCAGAGTCTCCACTCAACTGTGGAGAATGTGCTGTCCATTGGCTAGATCCGAGTAGGGGCTCAATGTTTACTGCATGTATTGTCCTTGTTTGGTGCAGTAGTTTGGGCAGACCCCCTCTGGGTCCAGATCTGCCCATCATGATGTTCTTTTTATAGGTTTCTAGGACCCTCTGAGAAGCTTCTGTAAGGCAGGAGACTCTGTCAACAGAACAAAGTGACAGCCTACAGACTGGGAAAAGATCTTCAACAACCCTGCATCTGACAAAGGTCTAATACCTAAAATATATAAAGAGCTCAAGAAATTAAACTCCATGAAACCAAATAACCCAATTAAGGAATGGGGCTCAGAAATAATCAGAGAATTCTCTACAGAGGAACATCAAATTGCTGAGGAACACTTAAAGAAATGCTCAACATCCTTAGTCATCAGAGAAATGCAAATCAAAACAACTCTGAGATTCCATCTTACACCCATCAGAATGGCTAAGATAAAAAACTCAAGTGACAGTACATGCTGGTAAGGATGTGGAGAAAGGGGAACACTTCTTCATTGCTGGAGGGAGTGCAAATTTGTACAACCACTTTGGAAATCAATCTGGCACTATCTCAGAAAACAGGGAATAGAGCTTCCTCAAGACCCAGCTATTCCACTCCTTGGAATATATCCAGAAGATGCTCCAGCACAGATCAAGAACATATCCTCAACCATGCTCACAGCAGCCTTATTTGCAATAGCCAAACTTTTTTTATTTTATGTGACTATTTCAAATTTTACTTTAAGTAACTAGTGTCATTGTCAGTGAGTTTTCCTGAAGTGGCAGTCTGATTTCTTAAAAATGTCTCTCGAATACTAACAACCACACCCCTTATTCCCCTTCCCACCCCATTTTTTCCTTGTCCTTTTCCACCACTTTTTCTTCTTCTTTCTTTCCTCCCATTCTTATTTTTGCTTCCTCATGTCCTTGCCCATTCTCCACTTGCCCTTGTATGCTATAGTGTCTGGCTTTCTCACTCCATAACTTAGGAGAGCACTGAATTCATTAAGAACTTTGAAGACACTGCTGCAATGCTATAGCATAAAAGTCGTTGTAGACCTATATACCAAATGCGAAATATTGAATAACATAAGTACATCTACAAGCGAAGAATGAAATTAAGATAAAAACCCAGGAAGGCCAATTTGCATGGTTTCAAGGCATTTGAACTAACATGGGGGAAATGATACAAACACAGGCAAAGAAGTATAACCTTGTAGATGGCACATCCATGTTTCACGAATACGTCTATCTATGTAATAACAATTATCAGTCACGAGGTAGCTTAAACATGAGTGACACAATGGAATTTATTCAAAATCTGATGTGGTATCATGGTGGGCTAACCAAATGGTCTAGACTTTGCTTCATAGTACTAGAGTGGTGGTGTATAAGACAAACAGGTTAGAAACATTTTCCAAGAAAAGAAAAGACATTCTATACATGAGAGATTAAAGGCTTCAGCAAACAAGGAAACAAAAATAACAGCAGCGCTGAAGTACCTTGACTGAGAAGGCACAACAATTATTGTGGAATGAGAAGAAAGATACGGTGGTAATATCCTTTCTGCTGATAAAATGCCCAATCCCATTAGAGTACTGAACTCATGAGACTGGCCTGTGCACACTTCGCACATGGGGACATAGCTGTGGGAGTTTTCTTAGAGCAAGAAATCAAAAGACGCAGAAACACAATCACTAGTCACAGAGGACAGATCTCCCTCAAGACCCAGAAGGCGAATGCTTGGAAGGCCCATCTCACTCGGCTGCATCTTCATTTTGTTTGCCATGGAGTGTGAAGTACCTTCTGTCATTGACCTAAACTCCTGAAAATAATGACGATAATAATTTTAAGATGTGAAGCTTCATACTTTAAGCATTTGATTCATGCTTGTTGTTAGCCTGATGTGATAGCTCATCGGACAAAGAATCCTGATTAGCATAACTCCTCACAGCTTGTCCTCTGAACACTGTCAGCTCTAGAGCAATTGTAGCAGCTATTTTTAAGATCTGTAATTAAAAATAGGACTGCTGATTGTCCTAATGCACTTTCCTCTGAGATGTCCATCAGGAGTGCTGCTTACATGGCAAGGATAGTGCATTTGCCGTGCTACCATCAGAAATGTCTAATATTATTATTTGGCAGAAATAACGCATCCTAAAGGATTTTGATTATATTAATGTGAACCCCAAAGACTGGTACAGGATGAATGAGTTTAGATGTCACATGATATATATGGTGTGAGACAGGGGTCAGAAACTGAAATGAAATTATCTTCACAGTTCTCTCATTCCCTGAATCATATGTGTTCTTCTGTTTATAACTAAGAATGTATGCAAAATACACCAGAAAGAATGTTTAAAACTCAAGAGTAGAATATCATGTGCACATTTTGGCATGAATTTCTTATAAATGCTATTATTTATGCTTATAATTATTCAGAGGATTAGGTGAGCATTGTTGGCCCAGGAGAACATGGTTTTTCAGTCTCGGTACAGTGGGTAACTATTTTAGCCTGCTCTGCTTTTTTAGTGCATGTAGTGGAAATTAATGTTGGTATTCTCTAAATAGAAGAAAGGACTCTAGTTACTTAATATGATACAGAATAACAGCAACTGCATTCCCACTCATGGCCAGTGTGACAGAAAGAGTAAAACATGCCGGAGACCTCACTGGCAGAGAGCAATAATGATCAATACTCCAGCTCCAGGATTCATGGCCCCTTCGTGCTTCCCTGTCATCTCCAGGGCCAAGGAATGGAATTTTTGCACTGCTAGGCCTTCACTACGTAGCTCTAATAAAATACCTGCTTAAGTCAGTTAAGTTGTTCAGGACTTAAGACCTGCTCAACAAGAGGAAAATCATACCTGGTGCAAGAAATGTAGCTAACTGCTCAAAGCTAATGAAGTCTCGGATATTGAAGAAGAACATACGACCATGGCTTTACTAAACCAGAATAATCCCTGCCAACAATCTCAACATGTGCACTTATTCCCACAGGTAAATGGAGTCTTCGCCCCTCATCAGGGAAATTTCTCTTTGCATCAGACAGCTCATTACCTAAGACCACAATGAACCAAAATGCAGAATTATGAGCCCAGTCCTAATAGATACATCTACAAAACACCTAAGAATCCAAGAATATTGCTAAAGAATTAGCAAAGGATTCTAAAAGACAAAAGATCATGGAGTTTGCTGTGAGATTGTGGTTCCTAGTAATGTGAGAAGCTACATCCATAAAGTCTCATCCCCATGACTGTTCAAACAGGAGCTCAGTGAGACCCAGAGCAACAGACATGACAAAGTGAACAGGACAGACTCTCAATTGTGCACCAACCAACAAAGATTCTATTTTCTGCTCCTTCACTCAAGTCTTGCAAAAAGGGAGTTGTTTTAAGATGCCCTGCCTATTCCCAAAGATTCAATCTTCTAGTTATTCATTCACAAATATACATGTTTCAGAGAATTTCCAACTTTCCTGTCTGTTGCTATCATAAAATATCATGACAAAAATGGCTTAGAGGAGAAATGGTTTATTTACCTCACATTTCCTGGTTGTAGTCCATCATACCAGGGAAGTCAAGTTGGCGGGGAGTTAAAAAAGCTCGTGACATCATATCCACAAGGAAAGAAGAGGGGCATGCATGCCTAGCACCAGTTCACCTTTCCACTCTGAAGTAGTCTAAAAACCCAAACTTGCAGAATGGTGTAGTAGTCCATAGTAGACTGGGCTTTCTTCCCATATAATTAATATGATTAAGAAAATATCCCACAGTCATGCTCAGGCGCCAACCAGATTTAAACAATCTCTCATTGTTTCCTTTTCCAGGTGACTCTACATTATGCCAAGTTGACAATTAAAACCAACCCTCAAAATGTAGAAAGGTTCGAAGTCAGATTATCTTACAATTTAAATAAGGGTAGGTGTTGCCTAATCACTAGCCTACTGAGAACACAGCACTGTGTAGTAGCAGGGTAGGGAAAACAGATTAATGGAGAGAAGGGGAAACATACTATGAAGTAGGCAACGCACCAAGAATTTACAGTGGTGAGTGACAGGTGCTGAGAACAACTGTCTGCTGACAGCCAGGAAATAAATCAAAGCATAGTTGTGCATGGACTTGAATTCTGCCAACAGACAAACTAGAGTTGTAGGGAAGACCGACACAGCCTTATACAATGAATCTGACCTTGGAAAATAAAATGATCATCTAACTGAGTCTGCCTAGATGTCTATATTGTGTAAAAGAATGCTAAGTAAGGGTTATAATTTATTATAATTTACGCTATTTCTTAAACAACCAGAGAAATTTTCATATAACAGGTATTATAAGCATAATTCTCTTAAATCTTTTTGTAATAGAGTTTTAATTCAATAATTAAAATATTAATTTTAATAGTAACTTTAAAAAACCCACTCTATTATTACTCAAACAATGGTATTCTAAGACAGTTGGAGATAATAGCCAGTGGCCCGAATGGAAGATTTAATTAGACAGTCTCTTTAATACCCTGAAGATTCAGACCAGCTGGATTTGGTAACAATTGATAGTTCCCTGGTAGACCAGTTTCTCAAGGACTTAAATCTTACACATAACTGATTAGAGGACTACAGCTTGTCTTTTACATGAAATGAGACACTTATATCATTTGTTTTTAATCCAACTGTGCATAGCCAGTAATGAAAGAGACTAATTAAGGGGCTAGGGGTTTATGTCAGCACACTTAGATTTCCAGGCTGGAAAGTCAGCCTCCTATTTCACTAGGTTCCATCGTTCTCACACTTTAGCCCCCATTGTTAAAGATCTCATGGTCATTCAGCATCACAGTCCAGACTGAGAGTCTCAGTTCTCCAAAAACAGGGGCAAGAGACGTGTGAGGCCTGCTGTGCTACTCCATGCAATTACATAAGCAAGTAAAAGGACAAGAAAACATGAAAAGGAAGAAAATGGTAGGAGAGGATGAAGAAGGAATGAAAGTTAAAAAGGGAACAGATGGGGAAAAGAGTAAGGAAAGAGGAAGATAAATAGTTTCACTGTTTTTAATTGTTATTGTGTGTGTGTGCGTGTGTGTGTTTGTGTGTTTGCCTGTACGTGTGCACACACATATGCCACTCTATCTGAAGACAACTTGAAGGAGCCGGCTCTGGCTCTCTTCTTCCACCAGGTGAGTACAAGTTACTTAAACTTGGGTCTTCAGGCTTGGCAGGAAGTGTCCTACACCTGTTGAGCTATCTAGCCAATGCAGGAGATTTCTGTTTATGAAAAAAAAAAAACTTAAGACTTGTGTAAGAGCGATCCTGGAGAAAATACCTTCAGGGATTTATCATGTCTCTGCTTTACAAAGTCCCATCTTCCTTCTTTATATGACATGGCTGAGAGTCTCTCTTGTTAGAATGGGTAGCAAGTGGCCGCCATCATTCTGACTGTGCCCAGGCTAATGCAGAAGCCTCCAAGAGCACAGAGGCCCTGGTCTTTAGGAACCTTCCATGTGGTAGGTGTTAGCTCTGCTTCATGGAAGTAAGCCTGCATAAGAAAATGCTGAAATTTGCTGAAGGCCATAGCTGACATAACATCAAAGAAATTGGATGGGAATGAGAATTTTTTGTGTGTTCCAATAAAACTTTATTTACAAAAATATAAAGACAGATTACATTCATTATGCAGGGTGTGACCAGCCACTCCCATTCTGTCCAGAAAGTCCAGAGTCATTTTAGAATCTTCCCACAATCACTGCACTCTCCAATTATTCTCTAAGTTTATAAGCTTTTACTTTTTAATTACAAGTTCAAGGACTTTAATAATTTTAGAAAGCAGTTGATTACTACCAACAACAGGGGACTAAGACACAGGATAGTTAAGAGAGTGAAATTGTGTTAAAAGAATGAAGGAAAACACCATCACCCATTCGCTAGTCCTCTCCAGCTTGCCACTTGCCCTCACTGCCCGGTTTTACACTTGGCAGCTTTGTATACTTTAAATTCTTTTCTTTCTTTCTTTCTTTTTTCTTTTTCTTTTCTTTTTAGTGTTTTGTCAGGGTTTGGGAAACTCTTCTCAAATGATTACTCAAGGAAAATGATGATGATCATTATAATTTTATTCTTATTATTACCTCTAAAGAGAAAAAATTAACAGGAGATCAGGGATCCTATAAAGATAATGCTTTTATTCTCAATGGTCAGCAATGGGCTAGATGCACATCTTCCATGAACCTTGTTGTTATTACATTCGACGCAAATGCTTTTGAATTTTTCTATAGCCTTAGGATAAAAATGGGAACTTTGTAACTCTACAAAGACCTGTCAGACCCACTTTATTTTTTATAACAGGGGCCAACCACTAACTTCCGTTGCTTCATTTAGTCAGTGTGTATTTATAACCACTCTATATTTTTTTCACAAAAATAATATACCTTCTACAGACATACATCAAGGGATAATTAATAATGAGTTTAAATAAATAATTCATAGGAAATATGAAACAAGTACTACTGGGGAAAGAAAAACTTGGATGGGTTGGGAGGTTCTCTGCATTTGGAGAACAGTTGGGCTTGCCAGGACTTTGGAGAAGACAAGACATATGGTTACAATCTTATAGATGAAATGTTTATGAACATCGTAAAATCTCACATACTGTGCCCTAATTCCATGTGTGAGGCTATTAGGGAGTCAGAGAAATCAGACCTTGAGTGTGTGTGCACGATGTTCGTGTTACATATGTGGAAGCGGAGCACACGTGTGAGCTCAGAGAACAAGTTCAGGTGCTGCTCCTTGCCTTCTGCTGTATTTGAGGGAAGGGCTCTTTCATTCTCAACCGTGAGCAGCAGGACAGCTAGCCTGTGAGCCACACTTCTTTCTCTGCCTCCCATGCCCTGGTAGTAGCATGCTGGGATTTTAGACATGGGTGTAGTGTTGTTCTGTTTTTGCATGGATCCTAGTCACTGGAGCACAGATTGTCAAGCTTAAGTAGAGATCACATCCTCCTCTGAGCATTGTCTCCGGCCCAGGAAGTTAGACGTTCTGGGGGTAAGAGAAGATCATGGATAGGAGGAGGGACCTTTAAGGTGCTAGCGATTTTGTTTTCTTCTTTCACTTTGGTTATATAAAGATATAAGAGGGAGGTACTCCTAGTAACCCAGAAACAAGGCTTTATTTTGACGTATTGGTTCTGTGACCTTAGACTTTTAAGCATCTGAACAGCAGGAAATGATATTGGTGTTCAAGCCACCCATTCCATGGCACACTTATTCATATTGGATCAGCTTAAACAAATTAAGACCAACTCATGAATGGGGAAGATGCAGTACAGTTGGCCCTATTACCTCAGCCATGACTTTCACCGTCACTGGTGAAAAACTAAGAGTAACTACCGAGTTCTCCCAGTTAGAGAGAGAAAAATGGATTGATTTTTAAAAATTAATTGGAGAAGTTAGTTGATGATGAATGTAGGAAAATAGGTTAGAGTGTAATTGTAGTAGTCATCTAAAAATGTCCTAAAAGGTGGTGGACAGGCCTGGAAACCGTGAGGTGGTATTGGCAGGGTTTGGTGAGCATATGTGCAGAGGCAGAGTGAAAACCAGTGTCGCCGATGACTCTCATATTTGGCATGTGATCTTGGTGTATATTGGTGACATACAGTAGATTAATATTAGGAGGCCTTTTAGAGAGCAGTACAGGAGTAGCTAATGAGCTTTGGAGAAGATAAGTCTTGTGTGCTTATGAAAATGTATCAGGAAGAAAATATTCCTCCATAATGACGGCCTTCAGTCTGTGTGTTGTTAAGTAAAAATAAATAAATAAATAAATAATTATGTTAGTGTCTACCAAACAGTATTTTCATAATTTGAAAATTTATATCAATGAGACATTTTACACCCGGTTTTTGATGGATGATAAAATGAGAGACAAACCCAATTAATAAAAACATATTCCCAAGTTCAGTTAGTATGAAAAGTTTAATTGGTTGATTTTGAAAACATTTTAATAATGAAATTGTCCTTTTTAAAACAGTGGGAAAACACACATTGCTATCTTTTGTCACCGGATGGACTAGAGCTCTGGTCAGCATTGCACCGTGTCTCTGAGGTAACATTTGTTGCAGTCCACGGCCTTTAAGTAAGGATGTGACCTCTTTTTTAGGAGGAGGGCTTGAATAGAGATGAACAAATATTAACTATTAGCCAGGATCCTAATCCAGAATAACTGTAGTCCTAGTTTAAAAAATTAAAAAAGTGGAGCTGAGTGTGGTGGCATATGCCTTTAATCCCAACACTCAGGAGGCAGAGGCAGGCGGATCACTGTGAGTTCAAGGCCAGCCTGGTCTACAAAGTGAGTCTAGGATACCCAAGGATAAAGAGAGAAACTCTGTTCCCCCACCAAAAAAAAAAAGTGGCCCAAAGAGAGACAGAAGGGGCACTCTGAGGAGCAGGCAGATAAGAGAAAGTGTTCTAGCCAAAGCCTCAGAGAAACATGGCATACAGACTACTTCAGTTGGGGGTTTTACGCTTCTAGAATTTGAGGAAATAGATTTCTGCTGGTGTAAGCTACAAAATTTCTATACGCACAGGGACGTATTGTTCGCTCAGAGCATGCATTCTTATGTCAAAGAGCAGATAGTACAAAACTTATCCTTGGTACTTTATTACCTTTTTTTTCCTTAAATGGGTCGCATTTATAAACATCAATTAAACCCAATAAGATGTTATTTGGACAATTGTTTTTATTGAACTAAAGACTGGTGCATTAATGGAAAAAAATCATAAAAATGTTGACACCTGTTTCCAAAACTGTCCGACAATATCTATAGGGTTACATGAGAAGTAATTCTGCTTAAAATAAGCCTTATTGCAAAATCAAACAGCACTATGCACACTGACTACATCCATCACTGGTAACTCCATTCGCAATGGCTGCTGGGCTGCACTTTAATTCCCAGGATACCTGCATAGAACTCAGTCTATCTCTGCCAGCAGAAACCGCTTTCGAGGAGGGGAGTACTGTTTTCTTAACACTTCTCCATCCTAATGTCTTCATTTATTACTTGCTAAGTATGAAATTTAGTAGGGCCACTTGAGCCAACATGTGTAATTCATTTGTATGGGTATAGGCTCTTTTACGGCCTTATTCCTTCTGAAATTTATAAGAAGAAAAAAAATTCCTTAGAAATGAAGTTGGTGACACATCCTTTTTATCAAAGATGTAAAGTCTTCTAAGTTGAAAACTACACTTTTAAAAAATATTTAATAACTATCTTGCAAGAATGCTGCTAGACTGACAGGGTCTTGTTTACTGACAACATATTACTGTGTCATTTCACAACAAATCAGTTTCATTAGCAAGACGAATGAGCACATTGGGGTATTTTCTCAAGTAATCAGTTTAATAAATTATACATATTTAATATGTCTATAAGCTTATATGACTAATAAATGATTATCATGAATATATAAGTATAAAAGCTGACATGGAATAATAATACATTTCAATTTATTTAAATATAGGATTGTACATCCACACCTACAAAACTATGTATATAATCTAAATCAACTTTTTCACAGTAGAGTATACAGTATGTGCAATTACTTCTCACTTAAGTAGGCAGCTTTTACAAGATTATTTAAAAACAGAAACTGGAAAATAATTAAAACTGCTCCATTTGTGTCGATGTCAGTTTATTGAAACACTATCAGCATTAGAAAGTTGATGCCTTTGTCTTGATTAATAGGACAAATTATGTTAATGATAATGCTGAAATTGGCTCTATCGACTCATGAAGGAAAAGACATTTAATGACAATGTTACCCATCTAAGGCCACTCTAAGATCAATTCTCCAGGAAAGCAAGTCAGCAACAAAGTTGCTGGAGATGTCCTCATAGCAAATAAATCTATTCCTCAGAGACTTGTACTTCTATTCTACATGTCACGCTGGACAGAACAAAGCTATGATGTAAATTCTCATAGACAATGGCAGAATCACCAATAGACTGGATAATTGTATGAAATCATGAGATTCAATTTAACAATTAATAGCAAATTAGATGAGTAGTTCTGTTTTAGAGAAAGATGGAACAAAGGGGTCAGAATTTGCTATCATGGCTCGAAATATTTTAGAAAAGTGAACGAGTAGAATGTATGAGTCATAGGTATCAGTAAGCTGAAAGGAAATGGTGCCCAATAAAGCAGAGACATCAGGGGTCTCAGAGCTGCTAGACAGTAGAAAGGGACCTTGAAGGTGGATGAAGAGCACAATAAGCATTTCTCCAAAGAAGACATGATTGGCTGATAAACATGAAATCCACTAATGTTACTAATTATAAAGATGTAATTAGGACTCTAAGGAGACAGATACAATTTTACATCTCTAGCATGATTTTTTAAGAAGCAAAACAAAACCCAACATGTTTCTATGGATTATAAAGACATTGGAGCTCTTGTCTTACGATGCTGGGGATGCTGCCTGACACAACAGCCTTGGAAAGCAGTGTGTGAGAGCCTTAACACAGTAAACATATGTTTATGTTGTAATCCAAAATTTCCACTTCAGAGTGTATGTCCAAAGCAGGGTCTACAAGACCTATTTGTGTCTGTGTATCTAGGCTGTGACAAAAATTGATCACAGTGGCTTAAACTTAAAATAAAACAATTACTCAAAAATTGTGATGTAGGATAGATAGAGAGACAGGGATGATACAGATATATTACATACATATAAGCAATAGATTGATTAATTGAGTGATAGATGTATAGATAGATAGATAGATAGATAGATAGATAGATAGATAGACAGACAGACAGATAGATAGATAGATAGATAGACAGACAGACAGACAGACAGACAGACAGATAGATAGACAGACAGACAGACAGACAGACAGACAGACAGACAGACAGATAGATAGATAGATAAGCCACAATATAGACCGGTAAAATGTTAAAACACTAGATGGAGAATGACAATTAGCACAAAATATTTGGATATTGTCTCAAATATGAAAATGTTATACATTCAATTGACAAAAACAACTCTGTTCTTGGCACACACCCTAGAAAGGCTGTCGATTTTATGCAACTGAATATAAATAGAAGATTGTTTATATAGCAAACTTACCACGGAAAAAGAGAAGATATCACTACAGTTCAAAAACTATAAAAGGGATAGATTATGGAGTCCCAAAGCAACAGGCTGGTGCACAGTAATGAGGATGCATGGGCAGGGCACAACTGCGTGTGCTCATCACGATGTGAGAGCGTACTCGCAGCGTGATTACATCTACTTAAAGACGAAAGCAGAGCAAGTGCTTCTATATTCAGGAAAACCGCGATGAAACTAAGTAAGGAGGGCCACAATGTAAGGAAGGCCGCATGTGCTGGAAAGCGGGCTCAGAACTTGTCTCAGTGAAGTCCTCACCATAACTATAACTTTGGGGAATTGCAATGGATTTTCCTTTGCTCTGAGCTGTTTCAGGGCCTGTGGTGTTTTTTTTTTTTTTTTTTTAATTAATTTATTCTTGTTACATCTCAATGGTTATCCCATCCCTTGTATCCTCCCATTCTTCCCTCCCTCCCATTTTCCCCTTATTCCCCTCCCCTATGACTGTTGCTGAGGGGGATTACCTCCCCCTGTATATGCTCATAGGGTATCAAGTCTCTTCTTGGCAACCTGTTGTCCTTCCTCTGAGTGCCACCAGATCTCCCCCTCCAGGGGACATGGTCAAATGTGAGGCACCAGAGTATGTGAGAAAGTCATATCCCACTCTCCACTCAACTGTGGAGAATGTTCTGACTATTGGCTAATCTGGGTAGGGGTTTAAAGTTTACCGCCTGTATTGTCCTTGGCTGGTGCCTTACTTTGAGCGGGACCCCTGGGCCCAAATCTGCCTATCATAATGTTCTACTTGTAGGTTTCTAAGACCCTCTGGATCCTTCTACTTTGCTATTCTCCCATGCTTCTCTCATCTAGAGTCCCAATAGGATGTCCTCCCCTCTGTCCCAGTTTCCTGGTAAGTGAAGGCTTTCATGGGACATGCCCCTTGGGCTAGTATGCAGATATAAGTGAGTATATACCATTTGAGTCTTTCTGCTTCTGGGTTAACTCACTCATTATGATCATTTCTAGCTCAATCCATTTATTCACAAATTTTGGGAATTCCTTGCTTTTAATACCTGAGTAGTATTCCATAATGTATATGTACCACAGTTTCTTTATCCATTCTTCTACTGATGGACACTTTGGCTGTTTCCATGTTCTGGCTATTATGAATAAGGCTGCTATGAACATGGTTGAGCAAATTTTCTTGTGTGCTGGAGCATCTTCTGGGTATATTCCAAGGAGTGGAATAGCTGTGTCTTGAGGAAGCCCTATTCCCATTTTTCTGAGATAGCACCAGATAGCTTTCCAAAGTGGCTGTACTAGTTTGCATTCCCACCAGCAATGAAGGAGTGTTCCTCTCTCCCTGCATCCTCGCCAGCATGTGGTGTCACTTGAATTTTTGATCTTAGCCATTCTGATGGGTGTAAGATGGAATCTCAGAGTTGTTTTGATTTGCATTTCCCTCATGACTAAGGAGGTTGAGCATTTCTTTAAGTGTTTCTCAACCATTTGATACTCCTCTGTTGAGAATTCTCTGTTTAGTTCCAAGCCCCATTTCTCAATTGGGTTATTTGGTTTGGTGGTGTTTAATTTCTTGAGTTCTTTATATATTTTGGATATTAGACCTTTGTCAGATGTAGGGTTGGTGAAGATCTTTTCCCAGTCTGTAGGCTGTCGCTTTGTTCTCTTGACAGTGTCTCCTGCCTTACAGAAGCTTCTCAGCCTCATGAGGTCCCATTTATTAACAGCCAGTGTTTTTATACACATCTCTGTGGAGATTATATCTTACACATCTCTGTGGAGATTATATTTTACGCATAAGGTTGTAGCTAGAATAGAAACTAATTTAATTGTAGCACAGACTGAACATATATCCAACACCTGATTCAATTTTTAAAAATTTGATAATAGAAGTGCTTTATTGTAGAAACAGCTGTAATATAAAAACTACCATTCTCTATTCTTAAGTCTGAAGGGTCTGTTTATACTTCTTACCTAATTATGAATGTAACTGTCATTTTGTCTGCCAGGACTTATGTAACATAAATGGGAAGATGATGAAAGAATTTGGTAAGTCTAGAATCATTTGGAACAGAACTAATATTTGGAAAATTCCTTTTTATTGTTGAACTACTCATGCCCTGTACATTCTTTACAGCAGTAAGTAAGGTCTATTAAATAAATAACAGCAAATTTTTACTTAGATATTATTTTTCTTATTTCAAACATGTGAACTGAAGGGCAATAGGGTTTGAAATGCAAAACATAGAAATCATATTATGACTCTACAGCTTTTAACAGACACTAATTAAATATGCGTTTGGAATAGCATTCTAGGCTGAAATCTAACACTCACTGCAGATTTGTGTGTTGAAACTTTAATCCCCAGAATCTGAGTATAAAAGCCAAGCCCAGTGGTGTGTGCTTGCAGCTCCACTACAGACTAGTCAGAGAGACAGTGACGTCCTGGGGACTTGCAGCCAACCTAGCCCTGCATTGTGAGCTATGGAACAAATGGACCACGGTGTCTCAATAAAAGGGCAGATGACAGCTAAGGAGTGACAACTGAGGTTGCCCTCTGGCCTGCAGACACAATGAGGACCTGCATAAGCACAAACATACATGTATTTGCATATCTATATACAACAAAGAGAAAATAGGGACTGTATGTGCTTTCTTTAGAACATAATTTGGAAAAAGAAAATGCGTCCTTTCCTGCCTTTATATTCTTGACATGTATTGCTACAGGTTGACTTATATTGCTGATGTTATGGATAAATTTGTAATTTTTTCTTATTGGACAACTTTGTATGATACAGTTAGTGTTCTTTCAACTCATCCTAAAAAAGCTTAAAATAGTCTATGGGGTTCGTTTTGTTTAAAACCTCTTGAAAAGTGAAACTAAATTCATATGCTGCCAGGTATTTCTCACTATAAATTCTGATATATCAAAAATTTTTAGAGTATAATTTTAACTAAATCAAAATGTATTTTAATCATCATCATCATTATTATTAATTATTATCATGTGTGTATGTGTGTAATATGTGAGTATGTGTATTGGAGTATACTTGCCTGTGTGTGCACCTGTGAATGCCACTTGAGGAACCTGAAGCTTGTCATTCAAGTAGCCTGGTTAGCCAGACACTCTCGGTCTCTTCTTGCCTTCACATCCCCAGACCCAGGATGGCAGATGAATGCTGCAATTCCCAGGTTATTTTTGAGAGTAATAACATCAAAACTTATGTTCTCAGGCTTATAGAGTGCCTAAGATCCTTCCAAGCCTCTGGGTCATTGTAGTAACCTATATATTTATATAATTTTTTTTGGAATTTGGGAAGCAAAAATGATATATTGCTCATAAAGCAATATAGCAAGCTGACTAGGAGTTAGTACTTGTATTATTTTATTATATTTCTGATTCAATTATTAATT
Organism: Acomys russatus; assembly: GCF_903995435.1. Classification (NCBI taxonomy): domain Eukaryota; kingdom Metazoa; phylum Chordata; class Mammalia; order Rodentia; family Muridae; genus Acomys; species Acomys russatus. The sequence continues at coordinate 60,211,980 of NC_067145.1, forward strand.
TACTTTAGTTCTTAAAGATTCATTAAATTGTATATACAAGTAATTAATGGTTTTGCCTAGTCAGCATTCTTTCTTTTCTTTCAGGGCTAATAAATACACAAATCTATTTCAGAAGCCTGAAATAGTTGCTATGTGCAAAGCTTTTAGATCCCCCTGGAGATTTTCCTCTACCTGCCTCTGATAGACAATATATAGATGTTAATAATTAAGCATGGGCTAGAATATAGCTCAATGGTATAGCATTTGTCTTGAATGTATGAAGCCATGGTTCTATTCTGAAAACTGAAGAGATAAACTCAGAATAACATATGTAACTGACAAGTTTTATTAGAGGATATGGAAACCTGGAGTTTATAGACCTTAATTAGGCTCATATTCACAAACACCAGAAGCAAGCAAGTGGCCTCCTTAAATGGTCAATGGAGGACTGCAAACATTGGGCAAACACTGATGCTTATATTAACCACTGAGGCCCCAATGCTTTATTTTAAAGTGTAAATGGCTTGTTGAGACAAAAAAAATCCCACAATTCCTGAACCACTTATACTACATAGACTGTTTTTAATTTTAAAAAGTCTCTCCTTGGAAAATGCCAAATACTTGACATAGTCTCTGCCTACTTTCTCACCACTATGAACTCCACATCACCTTGCAATATAAACAGAACATTTTCATTCTGTATTTATAATGATCAGATTCAGAACAATTTAACTTTTTCTTGGAATCTTCATGTATTAGTCTCTCATATATGTGGGTGTAGGATTTAGTCTAGACACCATATGCCACAAAGTCTTCCTTCCAAAGAACTTTCAGGATGGCAAATCCATCCTTTCTGCCTGATATTTTGGAAAAATAAAACATAACCGGAGTGCTCCATTAGTTCTATAGATATTTTATTTTTATGATCTGTCGGCTTAATTCATGCAAAAAGAGTAACGTGCATTAAATTTCCAGCGACTTCGTGTACTGCCATTTCACTATTCTTTGATGGGACTGCTTTGGTAAAACAAAATATTTTACAGACCAGTTGCTGCTGAAAGTGTAATAGAACCTAGCATATGCATATTTTCACATGTACAAAAACCTAAATTGGTTTCCTGATTTTTTTTGAAAATGCAAACAAAGCCTTTGTTGGCAGTCATATTCACAACTATATGCATTTTACTAACTATAAAAGTAAAACAGAGCTACATGTGCTCTTTAACTCACTGTGCAAAATAATTTAGATTAGAACGTTCCTTTTTGTGATCCTTTGCAGGAAAAATTTCAAATAGGAGAATAAAGACAGGAACAAAGAGAAATAAACATACACTTTCCATCTATTTTTTGGTATAAATAATTTATTTAACCATGTTATAGCCCTAAAGAACATGCTCAGGAAATAATGATTAGATAGTGGCTGTGTACTATTTTTTGGAAAACCACTTCGAGAGTCACTGAAGACTCTTTTTTCCAATTAAAAAATTGTTCATTTTACATCCTGATTGTGGCCTCCTCCCTCATCTTTTCCTGACCCTACCCTTCTTCTCTCAACTTCCCTCCCCCTCCCCTAGGCCTCAGAAATCTACAGAACATATCACTCAAACAAAAAAGAATACACCTTCTTCATGGAACCATCTTCAAAATTGTCCATATACATGGTCAGAAAGGAAACCTCAACAGATAGAAGATCTAAATAACCCTTTGCATCTTATCAGACTGCCATGGATTAAAGCTGGACTCAACAACAGAAACAACAGAAAGCCTACAAACTCATGGAAACTGAACGATGCCCTATGCAATGACCTGTGGATCAGGGACAAAATTGTTAAAAAAAGAAAAATAAAGAGCTTAAAGACTTCCTAGAATTATGGGACACAATGAAAAGAGTGGTAGGACGCAAGTTCAAAGCACTAAGCACCTTTATAAAGAAATTGGAGAGATTCCCATATTAACAACTTAACAAGCTCTAGAACTAAAAGAAACAAACACAGCAAAGAGGAGTAGATGACAGAAAGTCATCAAACTCAGGGCTGAAATCAATAAATTAGAAACAAAGAAAACAGTTCATAGAATCAACAAAACCAAGAACTGGTTCTTTGAGAAAATCTACATATTTTTTGACATAGTATAGTCAGAGCGCTTCTCCTTCGATTTTGAAGAAGGGTTCAAACCCTCCCATATCCCTCTCCTTTACCCTTCATCTTCATGGATGTTTTTGTATTAACGATTATTACATTTTTATATTTATATGAATATGCATATGCATAAATATTTCTAAATATAACCTCCTAAATCTATATGTTATTTGTATACATGTTTCTATAATTTTTGTCTTTTTTGTTGTTTCTGTGCTGTTTGACTTAAGCAGTATGTACATTCATCTTTAGGGTCAATACTAAAGATATTTCTAACCTCAGTAGAATCAGTTTGTGTACACATAAAATATTGAGTAGCTATGGACAGTACAAGACAGAGATAGTTAACAGTTTTGCTTATATTCCAGAGTTGTTTCTCTTTTGTGACTTTCATAGTACTATTTAGTAATGTCATATAGGAAAAATAATTTATTCCTTTTTGGAATCATTTCCCATGAAAGCTATATTAAGCCACTACAAACTTGATGCTTTATACAATAAAGCAGCATTGTTTAGGCCGGAGTCTGAATGAAAGGTACCAATAAGTCTTAAATCTATTCTGTGTCCTGCTCCTTGCTTCTGTGGTCTCTATGAAGTCTTTGGGATTCTTTAGCTTGAAGATGCAGAACTCCAGCTTCTATATCTACCTTTATATGACCTGCTATTTTATATTCTATTAATTTAGGCAAACAATCATATTGGATAAGGTACCCATTATCTACAAAGAATTAATTCATCTTTACGTGCTACACTTTCAATACTGTACTTCCAAATATAGTTAAAGCTCAAGATTAGGAATTCAACAGATCTTTTCAACAATTCAATTTGCTACACTACTACAATGCAATCACAGCATCCATATTATCTGATGTAAAATTCATTGCATCTGAGAATTTACAAAGACTGGAATGCAGTAGGTAGCTCTGTTAGTGCTCAGCCATGAGGCTAGACACACAACCATTCATAAGTCGTCACCCATTCAATACAAAAATCATACTTTATTGAACATGGGGGCATACCAAAATCACCTCATTTTATATTTTACTATGGTTTTACTTCAGAAGAAAGAAGATGAGCTATTTGGGACCTGCTGGTAGGAACATGATGAATTGCCTGAAGTATTTCAATAACCTGCCATAATCTAGCATTTTATGTACAAGTAATTATGAACGAATCATCTGTGGTGCTCCTTGAAATGTGAAACAATAGTATCGAAGAGGACATTGTGAAGCTGGTAGTTCCATCCATCAGTGAAAGTGACCATTCATTGCACTGAGAACACACTGCAGAGCAGTTTGCAAAGCCTTGGTCTGAGGTAGATGTCAAATGTCAGAAAAAAATTGCTTTAGTTAGCTGATGTTCCCCAGATTTACCTACGGGAGAACAGCCGTTTGTTTCTTCTGTGCTTATCAAATCTCACAAAGATCACCATTCCAAGCATTACAAAGTAAAACTCATATTTTAGAATTAGTATTGATATTTTAGTTTAGTAATTTCCTTTCAGAAATAAAAAATCATCCTGGAATTAATATTTCTTAAGACAAGAAGAGATAGGGCAGTTTCCAGAAATCATGGCATTGTGACATTAGTTTTGCAGTTTGTATTGCTAATAACCTCTTTTCTCTGCAGCCTGAGATCAAATTTCTGAAACAGAACAGCCACAAAATAAAAGTAAAGTTGTGTGAGTGTGAGTCGGAGTATCTTTGAACAGTACAGCCATAACTAGTGACAGGCTAGGCCTGAGGTTGCTGCCCTTGGCTCGGGTGCTTAGGTCAATCTCATACCACCAAGTTAGAGAAAGCTACTATAAACCCCCAGCAGAACTGTGCGGGCATCTTGATTGACACATCCAGGACAGGAAGAATTGCTGTTCCTGTTGTGTTTCAGGGATATTGTTTAGATTTTACTCAATGTCTGGCTTAATTATTGCTTACTAAAGTCATTCAGAGAGCACAGGCCTTGAGTGTTCAGTTCGTGGATGAAAGGGAAGGCATTGGGTCTACTCAAGGCAGAGCTTCAAAATTATACCTCTCATACAACACATGATAACCCTTTTTAATAGGGATGTCCCCGAGTGTCTTTTTTATTTTGAATGCTGTAATAAGAAAGACAAGTTTTCTCAAATATAGGAAGGAAAAGTACACAAGGGTAGAAGGTACATATATACAAAAAGGCAATAGTTGCACTTTAGTAAAAGATACATTCTAATTACAAAACAACAGCTAAATTAGAGCTAAAATTTGCATAAAGATGGAATGCATCTGCAGAAAATCCAAAGTGAAAATTTTTATATTCTTTGCCTTGGCTGAAAAGATATTGGCATTTCCTTCACAGTCTCTACAGAGATAGAAAAGAGAGAGAGAGAGAGAGAAAGAGAGAGAGAGAGAGAGAGAGAGAGAGAGAGAGATAGGAGAGGAGAGAGAGAGAGAGAGAGAGAGAGAGAGAGAGAGAGAGAGAGAGAGAGAGAGAGAGAGAGAGAGAGAGAGATATGACTCCCAGAGAGTCTATAGCCACAGCAGGAAATTTGGAACAGGAAGGTTAAGAATAGAGCGGAGATTACACCAGGGATACAGAAGGAACAAAGGCTGACAGTGTATAGTGGGAAAATAGTGACTCAGACCTCCTAGGGTGACTATGCAAATGAACAATGAGTGAGAAAACTGGACAGTCATTTCCTTGAGAAATTTAAAAAGTATAGATGTGAAAGGAACTCTACTCAGAGGGAGTGATCCCAAAGGAAGCACAGCTTGGGATCCAGAACATTCCCAAGTGGTGATTCAAACAAGGACCAGTGACTTGGAGGCCAAGTCCCAGGGATAACAAGAAAAAGAGGGACAGGCTTGCCATCCAGGCTTTTCCAAAGTGATCTGCAGGGACAGAAAGCTGTCTATGGTGTGTGTAAGAACAGGAGTTTCCTGCACGTGTGTTAGGACAGGAGTTTCCCTGCATGTGTATAAGGCTCCTATTTCTTTTCTGTTCAGTACAGTTGTGCTATCTTGTTGTCATTGAACAGTTTCCTCTGTGACCTTAAGCCAGCCTTGAGCAGTTAGTAAGAAGCTGCGTGAGCATTGCCATCACAGACAGGGGTGAGCAGACCAAAATCACACCCTGTGCTTGCGACAGATGTGTTCAGTACAACCATGACAAAAACCATAAATGAAGTCTTGATTGCTTTTAAATTTTCAATCCTAATCCGATTTTAAAAGGGACTTAGTTCACAAGGCAAATATCTAAACATACCATTTGAAGATTTTTTTTAAAGGACTGAAAGATCATCTAAAGCCAGGTGGAGAATAAGATTTATGTCTGTGTGGGGTGTATATTGCCCACAGTACCTGTGCTTGTGAGATGAACACCTCAAGTGGCTACAGGAGACATTTCTACCTCCTTCTCTTTGCCCAAAGCTGAGAAACAGATGGAAAAAGGACTATACTCTCGCACTCCTCGAAGGTTATATCTGCTGTTATTGATGAGTATAATTTTATACCCTATGAGTTTAGAAATGCTAAAGATGAACGAGCATAAATGTATTTCTTTCCCTTAAAGCCCTGCCTTTATTTTGGCCCATCTTTGACCATGGATGCTATAAGCAAGAATTCCATCCAAAGCCACCTGTTGAGATGCGCCCCTTCTCTGTGGCTTGTCAGTCAAAGATAAATGGTAGGAAGCCTGCAGCTGTTTTCCACATGTCCATCTGTCTTCTGCGGTAGGGCTCGATTCCAACCAGTGACGTGTGAGAATGACTCTCCTACATGACAGTATTGGAAATCACAATAGTGTCTTCAATTTTGTTCCCAGATTTTTGGCAGTTGAGAAGAAAAATGAAAAGATGTTGTAGTCTGCAACTTTTCTAACAATCATCTGCAGATACCTGCCTTGTCCTGAAATTCAAAACAAGGAGGAAGTTATCAGGTGGATTCCAGCAAATTGCCATAGAATTCTGTGATTTCCTAGGAGACTTGAACAGACGTGTATTTATCCCAGATAGAGAACCTACAACATGCCAAAGAAATGAGTCCATGCAAGGCCAGCTTGAATAATCAATGAGTTTATGGGTTGTATAGAGAAGCGTAGGGGAAAGGTCACTCGGAGGATCACGAGTGACTCAACAGCTGCTGTAGCATTGAAAGACCCATCCAAAACCAGATGATGAGCTGTAGTGTTGAAAGGTCCATCCAAAATCAGGTGGTGATTCATCCCACAAAACTGCACTGCAGTTTTCAGCCAGCTCTACCTAAGAGAGTCTGTTCCGTGGACCCTTGCCTTATAAGTCTTTTAACCTTCATGGGTTTCCTAAGTCTTGTGAGTTTCATTAGCTTATTGATTCTTATGGGACACCTTTCTCTTTCCAAGAGGGAAGGGATGTTTCACAATGAACCAAGTATGTATGGACCACACTTCTATGATGGGCTGAGGTGACACAGCTAGCTAACACTATTTTGTACTTAACATGAGAAACACCTGCTCCACATTTACAACACTTTCCCTAACACCATATAATGAGAGAAAGGACATAACTAATACACCCCATTAGCATCCCTAAGCCTGTCTTCCTTTTGGGGTCACAAAGTTTACAGAATCTGATCGTGCTTATTAGCAGGTAGTCGATGCAAAAGTGTCACAATAAATTAGAGGTAATGGCATAATATAGAACTAAGTATATTAGCATAGACTTAAACTAGAAGACATGTGGATGTAGCTGACCACCTATAAATAGAAAATTAAAAGGAGACCAAATAATCCTACACAATTATTAAAGGGCCCCAGGTATTTGGTGGGTATTTGGCTTCCCATATAAAAGAGACAGAAACTGGTTAGATGTCAAATGTTTTCTATGAAGTTGATACACAACACACAGTTGAAGGACTGGGAGAAAAAAATTGATCAGAGTGTTTGTTTGTATTGAATATTTTTTGGTTTTATAATTACGTCATGTCCATATTCCCTTTCTTCCTCCTACCAAGCCTTCCATGTAGCGCCCCTCCTTTGCTCTCTTGCAAATTCATGGATTCTTTTATTTAATTGTTGTTACAATATGTGTTTCTGTCTCTCCGTGTGTATGTATATCACTAAACACAAAGCTACAGTCTGTCAGTGTGCATTGTGTCACTTGTATGTATGTTTTTGGGGTTAATCATTTGGTATTGGATAATCAATTGGTGTGTTCTTCCTGGAGAAAGACAATTTCTCCTGCTTTCAGCATGCAGGAGTTGTCTGTAGTTTTTTGTCTAGAGTTTAGGCCTTGTGAGCTTTCTGGCCTCCCACATTATCACATCCATTAGAGCCTTCTTTTGCCGGGTCATGTTTTGGCAGGCAGGTTGGCGAGACTTCCTGGACATTGGTTCTCTGACTTTTCTAGCAGACACCATCTCACAGCAAACATACTATTTTCCTGGCTCTTACAATCTTTATGTTCCATTTTCTGCAATTATCCTAGAGACTTAGGTGCAGGAATTGTGTTGTAGGCATGTCAGTTAGGACTGCCATCCACAGCTCCTCAGCTTGAAGAGCTGTAGTTTTCTTTTCTGTAAGGATCTCCACTTGATATAAAGACAAGTTTCCTTGAGGAGGAGTGAGATAGACTTACATATCTGTGGATACAAGGACACCTGTTTAGATTTTTGTTAGAAATTAGGCTGGGTGTGTACAGTGGTGCTTGTAGATTCTCCTTCAACGTCCATTACTTCCCTAGCCCCAGGCAGCTGGCTAGATACTCAGTACCAGGAAGCATAGTTTCCTTCTTGTCCACCAGGTTTATTAAATGCAATTATAGAGCTTTTGGTTACCACCAACATATGCATGCCATTACTGCACCCTTGGAGCCATCAAGCAATACTGGTGGTTGTGGTTCATAGGCAACGTAGTGGGTAGGACTATTGCTTGTTTCCCCCTCTAGGAAGTCTGAATGGGTCTTTCTGTACCAGGAAAATAGACTTCAGGGAGAAGGTTAGAAACTCATGGTCCTGTGTCTGAAGTCTATAATGTCTCTAGCAATAGTGAGTTACCTCTTACCTCTCAGAGACAACCAAGAGCAATAACAATAGCCTATAATATTTTGGGGAGTCAAACAACAGTGACCAATAACTCAACAAGGGGTTCTCATGCCAGGCATTAGGGTTTATGTGAGATGCTCTATGGATCATTGTGGGAAGTACTCTAAGCCCAGGTAGGAAAATTTAATTTAAACTACATATGTATATGTCTCCATTCATTCACAGTAGAGATATTTTAAGATAGCTAATCAATATTATAATTCTTTTTTGAAATTTAATTTAATTTTTTTATTAATTTATTCTTGTTACAGCTCAATGATAATCTTATCCCTTGTATCCTCCCATTCTTCCTTCCCTCCCATTTCCCCCTTACTCTCCTCCCCTATGACTATGCCTGAGGGGGACTTCCTCCCCCTTTATATGCTCATAGGGTATCAAGTCTCTTCTTGGTAGCCTGCTATTCTTCCTCTGAGTGCCACCAGGTCTCCCCCTCCAGGGGACATAGTCAAATATGAGGCACCAGAGTACGTGTGAAAGTCATACCTCACTCTCCACTCAACTGTAGAGAATGTCCTGTCCATTGCCTAGATCTGTCCCTCAGTAGAAGAATGGATAAAGAAACTGTGGTGCATTTACACTATGGAATACTACTCAGCTATTAAAAACAAGGAATTCCAGAAATTTGTGGACAAATGGATTGAGCTAGAAATGATCATAATGAGTGAGTTAACCCAGAAGCAGAAAGACTCAAATGGTATATACTCACTTATATCTGCATACTAGCCCAAGGGGCATGTCCCACGAAAGCCTTCACTTACCAGGAAACTGGGCCAGAGGGAAGGACATCATATTGGGACTCTAGATGAGAGAAGCATGGGAGAATAGCAAAGTAGAAGGATCCAGATGGTCCTAGAAACCTACAAGAAGAACATTATGATAGGCAGATTTGGACCCAGGGGTCCCGCTCAAACTAAGGCACCAGCCAAGGACAATACAGGCTGTAAACTTCAAACCCCTACCCAGATCTAGCCAATATTATAATTCTTGATGAGTTTTTCAGATGTCATTATTGTTATTTTACCCCCCTCCTCCTGCATTTAGCTTCCTCGCCTTCCCTTTGAGCATATCACTTTGTACCCTGATATTTTTCTCTCTATTCATCCCTCCATTCCTATGGTCCCTTCTACTTTCTTGGTTTCTGTAGTTACTCCACTATATATACTAATTTTACCTACTGTTTGGAGCTAGGATACTCTGATGAGAAAAAGCACATTAACATTTGTCTCTCTGGCCTGGGTCTCCTCGCCCAATATGACCCTTTATAGTTCCACCCACTGCCCTGAAAATTTCATGATTGCATTTGTCCTTAGAGGTGAATGGTGTTCCAAAGTGTAAATATGTCACATTTTCATTATCCATTTATTGGTGAAGGACATTTAAGTTGTTGTCATTTTCTAGTTATTGTGAGTAAAGCAGCAAGGAACATGGATGAGCAAGAACCTATGGGACAGGGCGTTGAATTCTCTGGCCATAAGCCACAGAATGCTGCAGCCAGTCCATATGGTAGGCTTATTTTTAGCTTTTTCAAGATTCACCACATTGATTTCCAGAAGAGCTGTATCAATTTGCGATCTACCAACAGTGAGTGAAGGTTCCATTTTTTCCACATCCTCTCCAGAATTTGTTGTCAGTTGTTTCTTTGATCTTTGCCATTCTGACTTGGATACAATAAAAAAAAATCTCAAAATTGTTTTTTGATTTGTATTTCCATCATCACTAAAATTGATGAATATCTTAAGATATTTATTAGCCATTTTAAATAAAAGACAGTTTTAATAAAACTGTTTAATAGGATATACACAATAGGTGCTGGCAATTCTCAAGTATAACCTGATTAGAAAGATAAAAGGCTGGAATAAAAAGTATTATTTATATTATTAGGAAATTTTTTTCCTTTTCTTTTTTTAAATTATTTTTATTAATTTATTCTTGTTACATCTCAATGTTTATCCCATCCCTTGAATCCTCCCATTTTTCCCTCCCCCTCATTTTCCCATTATTCCCTTCCTCTATGACTGTTCCTGAGGGGGATTACCTCCCCCTGTATATGCCAATTTATGTATATTTTGAGGCTATAATTTGAGGAGCTGAACATATTTTCTTACCGGTGGACATATCTTCTCTTCCTATTCCAATATTAAAGAATTAAAAAAATTCAGAGCTCTATGAGATCATATCTAGCGTATTTTATAAATGTGGTTTCAGAGGGACTTTTAAAGAGACAACTCTGCCAGGTATGGTGGTGCATGCCTTTAATCCCAACACTCAGGGTTTCAGAGGCAGGCAGATTCCTGTGAGCTCAAGGCCAGCGTGGTCTACAGAGGTGGTCTAGGACAACCAGGGCTACAGAGGAATCCTGTCCTGAAAATAAAATAAATAAATAAATAAATAAATAAATAGACACTTCCTACTTTCTGTATCTTAATTTGGTGGGTGAGTTGATTTTGCTGTGGACAGTCTTATACTGGCCAATAGGCATTTTTTTTTAGTGAACGTTAGTTTTCCTTCTATGCAACCCAAAGAAGGCTTGTTGTTCTTTTGGCATTAACTGCACTGAGGCTAGACTTCACCGCTGTAACCAGTGAGCAGTGGGGCATGAAGCATGCGTGGCAGTGCTAGGGTGTGCTCACTACGGGTCACTGGTAGAATACAGCAATTAGAGATCCTCCTTCCCTCAGTGGAAGAAGGTCAAGGGCAAGGCTCTTGCAGGCTATTTATGTTACTGCAGGAAATCTCTGTTCTCAACGTTACCGAAGTTTATATAAATGGTCATTAGGAACAATTGGCTACATGGAAGAAAAGTACATTCTGTACTTAGCATGTATTCCAAGAAGGTCAGGAGGAGTGAGGAGTAAGGGGGACAGGGCTTCACATTTTTTGGAACATCCTGAGACATAAAGCTCCCATTAGCATAAACAAAACAAACTGGACTGTGATGAATATTTAAAGTGTTTGGATCCTGTACACTGGTTGAGGTTACTGTTCTCCAAGTTTGAGAACGTGAAGATATATTTTGAAGAAATGAGTCTGTCTAACGCAAGGGCTGGCATCAACTTAGGCTGTAAAGCTCCGGCCACACAAGCAGAGGGAACCGAATTGCACCCACCCGCAGCCCCCGTGTAAAAAGCTGGGCGTGGTGGCATGTGGCTTTAATCTCAGCACTGAGGAAGTAGAAAGACAATGATCCCTGAGTCTTATGGGCCAGCCAGCCTAGCCTAATGACCACACCCCAAAGGAGACCTGTCTCAACAAACAGGATGGATATCTCTTCCAGGACTGATACCTCAAGGTTAACCTTTGACCTCACTATAAACAGCACACACATTAACACACACACACACACACACACACACACACACACACCAGTGAGAGAGACTGTCTAATGTAACAGTTCTGTCATTATTGTTTATTACTGTATTTTATTTTTATTGTTATGGTGATGATGACAGCATAAAGGTTAGAATTGTATCCAGGACCTCCAAGTACTAGGCAAGTGCTCAAACACTGAGCAATAACCACAGCCCTCAGTCTGCATTTTTAAAGGAAGAACTTTCCATTCATATTTATTAAGAGTGGCTTTGTTTTATTTTCCCTTTATGATTTTGCATGCAGTTTTAATAATAGCCATTAAAATATACAATAGAAGTCCATGGTATGGCCCATAAGCAAAGTATTCAGATGTACTTTTAATGCACTGATATCTTCAACTCAGCTTCACTTGTCAGTGCTGTATGATCTATCATGAAAATTGAATATATCTCTCAAAAATCTTACAAGTATCCTGGTGGATATATGTACTCATGCCTTTTGGATTCTTCTTAGAATCTCCCGTGACAACTTAATTTACTTGTGGTTTGTAATTAAATCCCTTAAAAAGCACTTTTAAGAAGCCTTATTATTTGTACCAAATGCTATATCTAACTTGAAATAGTGTGTCTATATAGTTAGTGTATCTGTGAGTTTTAATGAGTTTAATAATGCTAAAATATTGTGTAATAATTACTTGCTTCCCTGGAAACTAATAAAAAATACAGATTTGTGGTAGGAAAGTAAAAGGCACTAAACAGAGTCATTGTAATATATATAAATATATACATATATATAATGTCATTTTTTCAGCATTACAAAACTGTGTGTGTTACAATGAGGGTCTGTAGAGCCTCATGACCAAAAATGGCCTTCCCTTGAGGTTCATGATCCCGGAGTGGTCTTCTCAAGAGAATTTTACTAGCTGAGCCTTTAGAGTATGTTCCTGGCATCCCTGACTACCTCATCCATTTCCTGGACCTACATAACATAGAAATGGACATCCACCCTGGTATGGCTCCAGAGAGCTGTATCCTCAGGCTACTAAATGCACCCCTTCCTAAGAGGATGTGATCTCCAAATTCTATGCACACAGCTTAAATATCAGTAAGTGTTGACAGAAGCAATAATAAACACTGCTGTTCCCGAAAGTGTCAACAACATGTAGGAGAGGGAGTTTTTCTTCATGGGGCAGGTTTATTAAAGACATAGGTATCCATGATGCAATTACATCATAAAGACCAAGAAGGTGAAAGGGATGGTAGGAGCTTCTCTCAGTCTAGACCAAGTATAGAGTTTCCACAGGATATCTGAGGATGGGAACAGGCAACCAACACTATTTCAAATACTTGACAAGCTAGCACAGAGGCCAAATGTCATCATCATGGCTATGTGGAGAAAAGCATGATTCTAAGTACATGAATTTTAATCTAAAGTATATAGTAAATATACATATATAGTATATACTAACTTATAGTATATAAGTTACGTAAATAAGTAATGCTAGGCAGTAGATCTAAAGAGAGTAAAGGATTGGGCAGGAAGAAGCCATCTGAGCTTTTGTGGCAATCCAGAAACATCTATGATAAGAGTTGAACTAATGCCCTATTCTAGAACAGAGGAAAGGGCGGTAAATACACAGAGCTACTACTGGGAGAAAAATATGATTATTAGAAAGGAGGAGGGAAGGAGCATGGAGTATAGAGCATACCATAAAAGTCTGGCTTGGAGTTCTGTGGATTCCTTTCTAGGAGAGAAGGAATACAGGAAAAATCAAGTATGAACATGGGTGATGGAGGTGTGACTAATGCAATGACCTGGGTCAGGACGAGGGAGCAGTTTCTGCCACAAACTCACTGCAGTTCAATGGAGACGTGACCTCCCGATGGAGATGGAAACAGGAGTGAATGAGATGGGTTGGCGGGATCTTCAGAAGAAGACACCCGGCGTTGGACTTCTAAATGAAAACAGCAGCTAAGGAGAAGGGAGGAAGAGGCAAGTTCAAAGTGCCAGAGGAGGCAACCTCAGACAGCCAGGAGAACGCCAGGAGAGAGGAGAAATTGAAAACATAGAGGAAGAGAAATTGTGCCAGTTCCTTTGGCTCAGGGTTTATTTTATCATGTGTCCCACGTGAAATGGGGAGTCTGGGACCTGTAGAGAATGTATGGGGTGGGTGCTGATGCTGAAGTTCGGGGGCTCACAGTACAATGGAGGGCAGGAAGCATGGAGCAGGAAAACAAGGAGGGCAGCAGAATACACCACCCAGAATGGGCCTTTGGGGCGTAAATTTTTATTTTGAACTGAATGTAATTAAGAAGAAGCAGACAAGGTTCTTTTAACCTTTCTGTTCACCTAACACAACTCATAGGTTTCTGAAAGTTTTGGTGACACACACCGGCAAGGTTAGAGTCACTTTACCAGAGGATTATAGACCTCATATAAATAACTGGTCCAAAGTAGAGGAACACATGCAGCGTACACTACTCATGCATTCTACAAAGGAGAAAATACTTTCATTTCAAGTTTCTAAGTGATACTACTGAAGCCTACAGATTCTAGGGGAGATGCATCATGGTCCTGGCACTATATACTGTAAAGGAGCCAGATCCAGGTGACCTAGGAGCCAGCATCTGTGCTATCACCCATGGGAAATGCAGAAGAAAACAGAATTGTGGAGGACATTGAGCTCCCCCACACCAGGAAAGGAGAGCAATGATTTCAAGTCATGAAGGGTCCAGTTTGTATTTTAATTAAGTGGACATCCTAGCAGAGACACATTGGGAAGATCAGGTAGTTGTTCTTAAGCAATGGAAGGAATAAAATGACAGTGTGAACTAAGGCACACCCAAAGAACATGAGAGGAATGGGTCATACGTCTCTATAGAATGCATATAACCCTCGAGCATTATGTATGTTCAAGTGTCTACCAGAGATCATGCATAGAATTGCCCAGTTTAGGAATCAGATTGTTAGAAACTGGATTGAGTATTGAATTTTTTGCAAGTAGACTGCAGAGACTTAGCTAGTAGAATTGCTGAACCCTGAAGGAAAACTCTACCCTTATTTTCCTGGTCAATTTGGGCCTTCCTGACCTGCTCACTTCCCACATAAGCCTCACATGCTCCTGGCACTGAGAAACACCTAGAGAAGACATTTTACAAGCCACAGAGTGTCAAAAGCCCTTGTCATGTTCAACTGCCCTGGACTTTTAAAGCTCTGGTCACTTTTTTTTATGTGAATATTATCCTGTTATGCTGACTTTTGAAAATATGTAGCATAGAAAGAAATACTGACTGATGGTTGAAATAACTATTTATTTAACCATTTATGTTATTATTGAAGTCTTTGCAGAATTATTTGATTAAATGGCAAAGCTCTGTCCACAGTTTCTGCATTCCCCTTGTGGAGTGTTTTCATTGCCTCTGGTTCTTTCCTAGACTCTTAGTTGTTCTAAAAACTTAAGAAGTAGAACATGAACACATTTATCTCCAGTCATCTGATTTTAACAAGTTATCTTGTGTAACATTTAAATAAAGACCAATGGTGGATTTTCTATCGTATTATCTACCTAGGCTATCCATATTATAATTGAGGCTGTCTGCGATTGGAGAAGCCAGTTGCAACATTGCAATACGTGGTGCTATTGCGACGGCTTGTTTGTTAAGAGGTTGTCTTTTTTGCAGAAGAACCAAGTTGGGCTCCCAGCCTTTACCTTTGGCAGGAAAGGATCAGCTGTAATTCCTGAGTCAGAGGATCTTACATTTTCTACTCATCATCACAAGCACTGATACCTAAGTGTTCACACTCCTGTACCCAGGTATACATCCTTTAAAATGAATGCATCTTTGTTTTTAGTTCATGCAGTCTGAGTCTCAAGGTCTTCTGTTAATCCAGAGAGTGGGGTGGTACAAGATCAAGTCCAGAACACTCTCTCAGCCAAGTAGGCTGACTGGTAGAGAGTTTCCCCAGCCTCTACTTTAAAAACAGAATCTCCATGGGTCTTAAATGCCTAGCATCTGCTTTTCTGGATATCTAGACACAGTGCTCATTGCATCTGCAAATCTCTTTGGAAATTCTTGGAGAAATAATGCTAACCAGGTCACCCCAAGATGTGTTCAGCTAAGAGAGAAACTAAGCCGTCACAGCTCAGCCGAGAGTCTAGGAAGAGGTAGAAGTGAAGCTGTGATGTTGCTGGGTAAAATCCCCTTTCCATCAGGAATTCGTTATAATGCATTTTCCTTACTAGAATTTCTCATTTTCAACGGTTAATGTTCTATGAAACCAAAACTGTCATCAACAGCAAATATCCTTGAGCAAAAGTCATCTCTAGTGTCATAGCAACCCAAATGACTCTTAAGTATGCAAATGTTTGGGTATGTGTGGTAATTAACAAAATACATTTCCAAGAACTTCCAAAAAGCAAAACCAAATATAACGTTTTCTTCCACTATAATTTTCTAAGAAAGTGATCAACTGCCAATTTATTTTCCATTTTAAAGGTAAATGTAGTAGATATTAATAGAGATAACAAGATGAGAGTCATTTAATAGCAATCTCACCAGTTAAATATGCTCCACTATTTGAGTAATTCGGGGATAACATTTGATGTACACGCTTTGGCACTGATGTGCATGTGTGTGACTCAGAAAAGGAGCATAATGACGGATGCTTTTGCTCTGACAGAACTGTAAAATCTAAATTAAAAATTAATTACTTCTTATTTTGAAATAGCACAAATTCTTCCATCATCATCATTCAAAATTGCTAATAAAGATTTTTTGAGGGTGATTTTACGTTACTCATTTTATTAATTAGCTAGAGACATTCACATGAGCATACTGTAAATTAAGCATTTGAGACACTATCTCTTATAAATTCCAATGAGAAAATTTATATTTTTTCATACTAACATTTCTTAATATAGGACTTACATTTTAGGACAGAAAAATACATTAAATTATGGATTGAAATGAGTCTATTTTAGACTAATGGTGTTCCATTTATAATACTAGATAAGATCTATGTAGTATTTAAGAGAAGAATAAAATATTCTTCTGAGTCACACTCCTAATTTTATTTCAAATTATCTATGAATGAAGAATTTTACAAGAAAAACAAATAACTGTATATTAATACAACATTGTGTTCATATTTGTTAGGTTATTACATAAACTATATATGTCTTATGACTAAAGCAAGAAAATAGAATATACACCTTATTCATGCCAGATCAAACATGTGTGTTACAGCTCTAAAATGTAAGAAAAAGATGTTTTATGCCAACATACATCAGTTAAGAACCACATTAAGCCAGAATAATTTAAGAGGGTTATTACGAAGGACATTAAATGTTCACGGTTTGTCACCTGAGACCTAAGGAAGTTAGAATCAATGAAAAGTGATAACGTTTTGTTTCTTGGTTACTGCCTATTAAAAGGAAAAGAAAAAAGAAGAAAGCCCAGTGGGTGAGATTACGGTCATGAGAATGCTCATTTTCTGCTTCTGACATGGAGTATCCCCAGAGAACAATTTGCTGGTATCCAATAAAGTTCAAAACAAACCCAGAGTCTTCCCAAGTAATCTCATTTGCAGATATTTGAGGGAGGCCTCAAGCCTAAAGTCAGAAGAGAACAAGGAAACAAAGCATAAAAGGGTGGGCGGGAGCGGGGGGAGATGCATTAGGGGAAAATGACTCAAAAGACACAGATGAAATCTTGTTTAACAAAATTTCTAATACCTGTAAAATATGATCGAATGCCACCATCTAGAAATAAGAGCAGAACACAAGGAAAGATAAAAAGAGACAAGGAGCCGAGAAACAAAGAGTCTTTTGATGTGAAATATGAGGAGAGCAAGATTTTTGTTTTGTTTTCTCCAGAGTGTTGAGGGTTTAGCAGATGACTAGAAAGACATAATCCACAGCCAGGCAAACAGAACAAAGGAAATGGGGTTTAAACCACCAGGAGACAGGGATGTGGGAGGTGGGCAAACAGAATAACAGACTTGTCATGAGAAGACAGTCTCCATGACGGTGCCACCATCCATGCCAGAACTACCCTTCCTGTTTAGGGTGGGACAGAGACGGCAGGGAGTCACTCAATTCTTTCCTATATTCTATGTTGACATTTTAAAATTATCACCTTCTTATCCGATACCCTGATGCTCTTAAAATGTGGCAGAGCATACAGCCATTAATTGCTGACAGTGGTATCTTTGAGTTTACATGTATACACGTGCCAGTGGGCTCATCGTTTTGCTGGGTTTAATTGGCAGCTGTGATACCAATTACTGTATGAGCTCAGTGGCACTCACCCAGTCTGTGGTTGCTGCATAACCTCCCAGAATGGGCTGGTAACTTTCTCTCCTGATTGAAACTGGAGGAACTACTGTTTTCAGGGCCATCGGGGACTTGGGTGGACTGCAGCAGCTGGCCCTAGAGTATGTGCACTGGCTTTAAACTGGGAGTGTGATTGCGCAGATACCAGAGAATCTTATATGTAGGCTCATAAAATGATATTAAAGAGACCCTTCGCCACCATCACTCTTGTTTGAACGCAGATGAATAGGTCTGATACGACAACAAAGCAATAAGTTCCCTGAAAATAGAAAGCATTGTGCACAGTTTTGACAGCAAAGTATTTACAAAACGGAATGTGCTGCATGATTGAAATTTCTTAAATGTGAAAATCGAGACAATAAACCTTGAAATTTTAAAAAATGTGTACAAATGAAGGGAGCCCAAACTATGAAAAGCGTGACAGATAACAAATGTTGAGGTTTTGTTATCTGTAAGGGCAAAGAATATGTTATTTCGGGGACTTTGAACTTTTGTTAGTCTTTATATTCATCTAAATTTTAAAATAATACTTTGAGACAAGGTCTTACCTAGCTTAGGTTGGCACACAGCTTGTTATATAGCTGAAGATAATCTTAAACTTTTCATCCTCCTTCCTCCATCCCCCAAGTGCTGGGACTGAAGGCTTCACCACCAGGCCCAGTTGTATGTGGTGGTGGGAATTGAATTCAGAATTTAGTGATTCCTAGGTGATCATGCTATGAACTGAGTTACTTACCTAACCTATTTCCCATACCTCTATTATTTCTCACATAAAATATCCAAATTTTTAATATTACATAAAGTATGACATCTGTGCTGCTATGGTCAGCAACTGTTAAAGTGCTAAGGAACGCTGGCTGCTCTTTCTATCTATTGGCATAAAACACACTTAGTGAAATTTTGCAGATACTAAATGGAAATCTTGACCAGTAAAACTAGAAACTAAAATTAATATTTCATTATTAAAATCACTATTTTGTCTAGTATCTCACTGACCGGCCATGCCTCTGAGACATACATATTTTAAAAAAAAATTTTTTTTTCGAGACAGGGTTTCTCTGTGTAGGCCTGGCTGTCCTGGCCTCACTTTGTGGACCAGGCTGGCCTGTCCTCGAACTCACAGTGATCCACCTGCATCTGCCTCCCAAGTGTTGGGATAAAAGGCGTGCGCCATGACGCCTGGCCATAAAAAAATTATCTTAGATAATACGATTAAGCATTTTTCAAACAAAATTTCTCTTGGTTGTATCACTTCCCCTCTTTGACACCTTTCTCTTTATATCAAAGGACTTATATGAGTTCTTGGAAGCTGAGAATCCTCTATTATTAAAAATTTTGCCAATGTCTATTGTCAGCCTCTAATTCTTTCCTTTCCACATTTTCCTAACCACTGGGAAGAGCAAAGACACAGTAGCTAGCTTGACTCCCAGCTCCAGGTCACTTCCTGAGTCTGTTTGTGTTCTCTTACTGTGCCAGCCCCTGGCAGGCCCCTCCTGAACAATTGTTCAGGGTCCAAAAATGTAAGTGCCAAACTTACAGAAATTCAGGAAACATTCAACAAAAGGCTTAAAGGAAACAAAAGCATTAGGTCATCTTGTCCTTCCACTTGCAAATTTCTCTCTAGAATGTTTTCTAGCAGTTTTTAAAATGGAACTGAAAACTATAACATATAATTTGCAAACCTAGGAGAGAAAGTTAATAGTAATTAATACTTATTTAGGGACATAATGTCAAAATCATCTCTAGTTAGTTCTTATGTGTCTTTATGCCATTCATATGTAGAAATTAGATACATGGCATAAAAGGAAAACATAAATGTACTCATACATGTAAATGTGCATGTGTGTATGCATATATTTACATGTATATATTTTACCTCCAGAAATAATCACACAAACACATCCATTTGAACCAAGAATGGTTAGCAATCATGATTACACAGTCAAATTTGTTTGATTTTTTGCATATTTTATTGTGTGAATGTTGATTTTTTCTTTTAAAACTGCATATTCATCGTGCACTCCCATCCATCAACAACATTCTAATTGTTACCCTAATGGGGAATATGTGGGTTATATTGGCACAGAATGAATACTTTGTAATATTAAATTATTTCTATACTTTATATTGCTGGGGATCAACCCCAGGAGTGCACACATTAAGAAGGCCAGTCAGAGCACAGCACAGGCATGTGATAGTTCTCATGTGAGACTTGAACACTGATAATGTCACTTCTAAGTCTTGGGCTCTTTGAT
The DNA here is from genome assembly GCF_903995435.1 of Acomys russatus. Classification (NCBI taxonomy): domain Eukaryota; kingdom Metazoa; phylum Chordata; class Mammalia; order Rodentia; family Muridae; genus Acomys; species Acomys russatus. The sequence continues at coordinate 60,232,048 of NC_067145.1, forward strand.
TGGTATTTTGAATTATTTTCTTTTTCACTTTGTTCCCTGGGGAAAAGCTAAAGGCAAGCACTCATTAAAGCAGTGTGTGTGAGGTTGCATAATAGATAACCATATGAATTAATTAGAAACCAAACCTTATAAGATAGTTTATTCTTCACAGGCATATCTATATCCATGTGTTTGAGCATAAACTAGAATCATAACATTGGAGCATCATCTTTAGCCCTCTGGCCCAATACATCTGACAGACATATTTGTGAGGAAGGAACTATTGAGGACTTATTTACCCTGTCTTGGCAGAGTTTGGCCTTTGACTCTGTCTGCATCTCAACTTGCCTATTTTTAGGCAGAATTCTGTCTGTGACAGAGACAAGGACATTTTGCTCACTGGCTGAATTGCCACATTTGAAGGCAACTCCATACAACGTTAAAGAGAGTGTTGGGTGACTGTTCAGGCAGTAAACTGTCTCAGTAGTTTTTTTCATTTTGGAAGCTACTAACCTGCACTCTTGGTTCACTCAGGTATTTAAGTTTTATCCCTTCTCAAGTCTCTGAGGAGGTTGAAGGCCAGATAGTTTAGTCTTTTAATTAACCTTAGTTGTTTAGGGCTTAAGATGTTTTTAGATCAGGATAGATGTTTTAAAGTAATAGACATGAGATATGATAGATACTAATCTTCGTTCAGAAATTTAGACCCAACAAGATAGGAAAGATGTTTACTTCAAGTTTGCCAAATACAAATAGGCAAATCACTACGAATGTAACATTTATATAATTCCTGATTGTCTTGTGGTTCTCCCTGCTCTATGTTGTTTATTTTATTCATGTGTAATAATATAAATGTATATGTTTAAAAAGAAACATAATGAAAATATTTTAAAAATAAACCAGAATCATATTCAACCAAGGAAGTGGAATTTTCTTACAGCTCTCTGTATGGAAGCAGCATTTATTATATGATGTTTTTTAATACCGTCTTTTAACCTACGCCCTCTCAGTAGCAAGTTGAAATGACCGTGGTCTGGAAATCACCTCATTTTACTTTCCTTAGCCCATGTTTGGTGCTTAACCACAACAATTCTCTATACCTTTCTCAGTTTGAAATATTTTTCAATGCCCATGCTGTTTGCAAAGACTTGTAACAAATATAGGCAAGGAGAAATAATTAATGTTGAGACCTCTGGTGAGGTTGGGATTGAGTTGCAGATCCTGTCAGTTTATGACGTGTAGTTTTAGCTGGTTAAATTGTGGCTTTATGATCAGGTTGAAACCTGAATTTTTCTTTGTAAGCCCCCTGAAGATGAAAGCCCATCATCATTCTCTTTACCCCTCCCCAATTAAATACGTGTGAGGACCTGCCTAGTTAAAGGGCATTTCCCCAGCTTGAACATTTCTAATATAGCCATGAGTCACAGGCATTGTAGCTATAGTACCAGCAACCAGAAAACTTAGGAAAGAGAATCACAAGTTCAAGGCTGCCCATGGTTATATAGCAAGACCCTGTCCCAAAGAATTTCAATATCTGTGTTGGGGAAATGGCTGAAGAGTTACTATATAGTCAGGGAGACTAAAGCGTAGCTCCTAGAAACATATAGACACAAGCTGGGTAGTTCACAAGCACCTGTGTTTCCAATTCTGACAAATCAGACACCCTTTTCTGACCTTCAGGCCCACAAACTGACATCCACACACATTTGCTTATACAAATACACTCATGCAAAAAGAAATTAAATCTTTCAAAAACACAAAAATCTCAATTATAATAAGTAAAGGCAGGTTTTCCATAGTTTAAAATCTCGGGGAAAAAAAGGACCAATGGTGAAGTCCAGTGCTAGAGCCCTTGTTTGGCATAGGTGAAGTCCTGGGCTCTCTGTCCCCCAGCCCAAAAAAACAATGAGGAGAATAAAGGAGAGTAATACTTGATAAGTTCTAGAACTTAACTTATTATTTTTTAAGTTTTGAATTTTGTGATTGATCATTTTCAATAAGGTAGAAAAGAAATTTCCTTGTCCATTCAAATCATAGCTTCAAAAGGTGAGCAATTAGGCCTTATCACATGTTCTCACCCTGTCACTTTGACAACTTACTTTGGTTTAGTTAGCCTTTTCACTTCTTGTCATGCCTTGTCTTTCCATCTCAACCTACAACCTTTTCTGAAATAGGGTCCCACGCATTCAGGATGTGCTCAAACTCCATGAGTCTTTGAATTCTTCTGCCTCCACTCCTGGAGTCTTAAGATTACAGGCTTCAGAACAGCTGGGGATTGAACCCAGGCCTTCATATGTCCTAAAAAATCATCCTACTAATGAGCTACAATTCCCAGGTCCTTTCTTTTCTGTTTTTAACAACAACCAACAGCAAAAATAATCATAACTATACATGTAATAATCTGAAATACAAACTGTGTGCTAGTTGTTATAACAATATCCCTCGAAGCAATATTTACTAGGGTAGCCATATTTATTACCCTCATTGATGATAACACTTTATCAAAGACCTATAATCCATTTTTCACAGGGCTGAGTGATTCTGTTAACCTTATTCTTCTCAGGAAGATCATCAAAGATTTTTCCATCCCTGTTTTATTGTTTGTTTATTTTGTTGTTGTGTTGGTTGCTGTTTTTATTACATTGTTTGAAGCAGATAAATGTACTTTTTTTTTATTTGAATAGCACAGAGAACAAAACAGAATTCTTCCTCAGAGGAGCTGCTATGATAAACAAAGTGTGCACAAATGAGCCAGGAACCTTGGAATGCCCCCAACACTCAGAATACTCAATGGAGACCAGTAGATGAAGCTGGCAAGCTCTCCAAGTTACACATCCTCTCTTATGCTGCTTGTAAATGGTTTCTTCATCTCCTTTAAAAGACCAATTTCATAAAATTCAACCAGATTTAATGAAAGACTCCAGTGACAGGTATGGCAAGTGAAGATGGGTCCATTTTCTCAATTTAAAAACACCGTTTTATCAATTTTTTGATAATTTAAAACTACGTGTTTTGAAAGGTTCTCTGACCCTGAGTATAGCAATTGGGCGGGAGGGGGTGTTTTAGAGGTGTTGTAGCCACAGGGCATGAGTACACATTCCAACAGTAAAAGTCCTCCCAATGAGAAACTCTTCAGAGCTTCTCCCTGGTCCCATGCACTTATACCTCAGCCAGTACACAACATAGCTCCATGATTTAAAGCATAGAAGGAATTCTCCAGAGGCATACATGCCTATCTCAGTAGCAATACAAGTTGTGCATCTAAGAGGACATTCATAGTTTAAAGCCACCTGCAGACAAATTTCTTGTTGTTTGAAACTTGGCAGTGATTCTAGAAGCTGATCAGGAAGTTCCCTCTACTGAGCTCACACTGTGTCATCAACCTCATTGTCATCTTCAGTTCACAATGTGTAAATGGTCACATCTGCAGGGTGTTGTGCTGGTCACTCTGAGAAACAAGTTACTTTGTCACTGCAGTGTGTGACTTTGACTACAGATAAATAAGGAGAAAATTTAGATTTGACACTATGAGAGTTCCCATGCACACTCAGACAGATTCATAAGGATGAACACACAGATCATATGCCAACAGATAGATGTATGTGGCCATATGCTAAGGGCATGGTCCACCAAGCTTTAAAATCTTAACATTAGTGCTATTTAGAGGAATATGGTTTCCTTCTTGCAATTGTTCCCTTGGAGAGGATTGTGAGATCTCCACTCTTCCTCTTTCATTCTTTTCATTCAGGCTTTGAGGTGTTTGCTTTTTGTCCCACGGTTCACTTCTGTCCAGGGTGTGCTGCCTCACCAGGGGCCCCAAACAATGGGATCAAGGAAACATCAGCTGGAAACTCCCTAGCTGGGATCCAAAATAAATCCATTATGAGTAACTGCTATAGTAACAGGCAGCTAGTTAAAGCACATACCTAATCTAATTGCTAAATGCCCAGCTTGCAACTAACTGTGCCATGCTCAGGTTTAAGGAATTCCATCATGCGCATTGCAATTTGTGTTGCTGGGACTTACTCCACAGTGCTTATAAAACCGACAGAGCTCCTGTGTGAACAGAAGGGATGTGTGTGCACCCATGCGTCCTTCACAGAGAAACAGGCCCCATTTTAACTGTTCCACAGCAACTTAATCTATTTAGCAGTCTTATGCAGTAGAAACTTGTAGTCATTCAGTGGATACTTGTTAATATAAATGATGACTTGCATTTATTTGCATGTTGAGAATTAATTTTTCTTTACGAATCAGTTACTATCTACACAGACATATCATGCCCAAATTCTAAGTTACTGTCACTCTCTCCTGCACAACAGCCTGCTGCTCCCTAGGCAACTCTATAACATGCTGAAGGGCGGGAAGGAGAACGAATTCTATGATTCCCTTTCCATTGACTGCTCTGCTGATGGGGTATGAACGAAGCATGGCCCTTATAATACTGCTCTAAAAGAATCATAGGAGCATGCAGATTGTTACCCTTTTTAGTCTCTAGGTTAGCGAGAGAAAGTGCTTGGATTGTGACCATGAAAATGTGACTAATGACATTGTTGTGAGCAGGATTTTAACATCTCTTGTTTGTGCTCAACTTTCACTGACCTCAGAGACATTCACAGTTACTATTTAATCTGAGAATTTTGAGAAACACGGTCAAGTGCTGCCTCTGTGGTTCTCTTACATCTCTTCTCAAGACCTTTATTGTTGGGCTAGACTTGTGACTGTAGGTAAAATCCTTCCTAAACAAGCATGGCGGAAAGCGTCTGGATCCCTGGCTCTCAATATCATGCATTTGTAATTCCAATTCTGAAGAAATATAAACAGAGAGATCTCTGGAGCCTATTGACCACTGATCCTAACAGACTCAGTGAGCTTCAGGGTTAGTAAGAGACTTTGTCTCAAAAAAAAGTAGAAAATGGTTGAAAACTACCTCTTTATCTGAACTCTGTGTGCATGTGAATGCAGGTACACATGCATACATGTATGGACACAAACACACACAGACACACATACAGAGAGAGAGAGAGAGAGAGAGAGAGAGAGAGAGAGAGAGAGAGAGAGAGAGAGAGAGAGAGAGAGAGAGAGACAGAGACAGAGACAGAGACAGAGAGACAGAGAGGGAGAGAGACAGAGAGACAGAGACAGAGAGACTATTGCCAGTATCCATTTACTATATAGAAAGTGGTCAATAAATATGTATTGAATCACTAAATCATTTTTGTTGAAATAGGAAGTTTTCAAACTGTCAAGATGACTCCCACATTTCTGTACATACTACTGACCATTGAACTTTTCTGAAGGGTAACAGGATATAGTAGGTTTGTCCCAGCAATTTCAATCTTCGTTTCTCTTCTACTATCTCCTGGAGAAATTTTCTAGAATTCTCTCATCCTATTCGTTCTCTGAGCTCTTCAGGATCTCTCCGAAGGAAGGCCCCACTTTGACTAGCTTCACCTGGGAGAAATAAATCTCCTCTCTGAGTTCTAAGAGCACAACACACTCAATAATGCATGGTTCTTTCTTAACTATTATCTCTTTGCACCCTGCAAAGGCTTTTATGTGCATCCATTGGGCACTACATCTCTTCACAATATCATCCCTTCATTAACCCAGCTGCCTGGCCTATACTGAACTGAGACGCCAGCATGGCATTCATAGCTTGACAAGCTAAGGGTCCATGAAGGCAATGGTCCAGCTTGTCCAAATAGAGAGCAAAGAACTCAGGTGGAAACAGATACCATTTTCTCCTCTTGTATATGTCCACCCTTTTATCCAGCAGTCATTGAACTGAGAACATGCCATTGTGTGGGGTGTCATAGACACTGAAGAGCAAGCAACAATGGAGGTAAACAATATCACTTTCTGTGTATGTGAAGAACAGTGCCAAGAGCTGACAGTTGATGTGAATGCGGGAGTTTAGGCAGGAAGAGTATCATAGAGAGAGGAGATGTAGACAATAGAAATCATTCGGACATGGATGGAGGCTGAGACATAACGGCAAGGTACCAGCCCCTGATGGCTAGTGATCTGAGCTTTTGGAACCAAATATAAAGCCCTTGAAGGAAGGTCAACTTTTAGTAAGTCTGGAAGATGTGGCACTCTTGCAGCCCTGTGTCTTACCTCAGGTCACCTGGAGAAGTACTCTGGGATAAGGATTTAAGTACAAACAAAGAGCTACATCCAAAACAAGCCAAGGCAGCAGTGAGGACCAGGAGAAGACCGTGAAATGAGCTGTGAGGGGCACAAAGTCTAAGCTGAAGCCTGTTTTCTTGTTTGATTATTTTGTTTTATCTCAAGGGTGGTGGTTCTGAAGGACACCTCACTCTATGGTTTGTTCCATGGCAGATGAGTTAAGATTCAAATGCCCACCCTCCAAGCACGGGTCATTCTCTACCTCTGGCTGTTCAATGTTGTCGGGAGCCAGGAGTCTAAATACATCCCTGAGATTCGCTGTGGCCCTGCCCCGTGGAAGATAAACCTTGTATGGAGGGTGGGGCCCACAGCGTCTGTTGCTAGGTGTGAGGAGGTCTGGATGAAGTTTTAGCAGCAGGAGAAGGAGCTGGCCAGGAAAGACACAGAGAGCCGGCTCAAAAAATAAGAGCGAGAAAATCTTACCTGGAGCTTTCAGTGTGGTTCAGGTTACCAGATTATTTGAAAGGACATGAGCAACACCTGGGCAAGCAAGGCAATGTGACCAGATTGGACTTGTGTCTATTGTGTCATGGGTACAGGCACTGTCTTCCACCATGGTGGTTTGAGCGCGAATGGCCCACTTAGGCTCATAGATGTAAATACTTGCTGACCAGGAAGTGGCACTATTTGAACAGTGTGGCCTTGCTGGGGGAAGTGCGCCACTGATGGTCAGCTTTGTGGTTTCTAAACGCCTATTCCAAGGCCCGAATCTCTCCCTTCCTGCTGCCTGCAGATGGAGACGAAGACTGTTCAACTACTTCTCCAGTACCGTGTCTGCTGCGTGCTGCCATGCTTCCCGCCACGATGATAATCAATTAAACCTCTGGAAATGTACGACAGGCCCAATTAAATGCTCTTATTCATAACGGTTGCTGGGGTTATGGTATCTCTTGACATCAGTTGCACGCCGACTAAGAGATCCAGAGATCCCTTTGGCAAAAGCTCTGGGCCCAGGGTGCTGCCACTGGGACATGTTGTGTACCATTAAGATTTTCAGAGAGGTCCTTAGGATGGAGGAGGATAATCTAAAAGGTTGCTGTGGGACCACAGTTTCTTTTCCTGAATACTGGTTCATGATGTGAATAGTTTGCGGCACATGTGTTTCCTGCCCTTCCATTTGTCACCCTCACCCTGGACCCCAAAGAAAAAGGAAAGCCTCATTTAGACTGGTGCATCCAGAACTGTGAGCCCAACAAAACTTTTTCCTTTATAAGACAATTGTTTCAGGTTTATTATTATAGGAGCACAGAGATGGCTAAAGAAAGTTTTAGTATGGTTGCCAGGCTTTTGGGGAGTCTGAAACACTTGTGTTTTATTTTTTATTTTCATTCATTTTTACTATTAAAGGAAAATAGTTTTCCAAAGGGCAGAATTGGGAAATATCGTCTGGGAATATGGCTCAGCTAGTAAAGTACTTGCCGAGCTAGCAGTACCAACTGAGTTCGAGACACACCACCCACATGAAAACCTCATATGGAGGCTCATCACTATTGGCAGCACTGGACAGGTAGAGATGGGTGGGATATTAACATTTTAGAGTCATGTAGTCTCTACAAACACACAAGCTCCAGGTTCAGGCAGAGATCTTGGCTCCTGTGCCTCAAACATACAAGCACACAAACCTCCCCCCTTTCACATCACCACACTAAAAAATAAAAATTACCTATATGTGCTCTGGATTTAATTAAAAATAAAGTACTTAAAATATTTGACAATTAAAGAACATTGAACATTTATTTTTACAGTACAGATCTGCCTGTCATATTCTCTGAATATAACTATTACCTATCATTGATCTGTTACATTTTGTACACATACACATTCATACAAATTCATAGGTTAGTTTATTCTGTTTATTATTCATGAAATCTAACCCAATTAGGTGCTAAACTAGATTTGCCTCCCCTATTAGAGGAGATAAATAGGGCAATTTTGTTTCATATGGGCATTGTTCTTCTGGGAATACAGATGCCCTGGGGTTAACTGTAGATGTTGTTTGACTGTCATATAGCAGGTCACGTTGACAAGGACCCTTGTCTTTCCTAGACACTCTGCTACTCATGGTATGAGTAAAGGCAGAAAGTGTTTCCATGATGATTGCCTCACAATGGCAGACTGCATATCACCATTGCTTTATGATATATACCCATTAAAGATAACCTGTCACATTAAGTATCTGCAGATGAGGAGGACTGAAACCAAATCATATGAAAAAGCATATGCAAATGGTACTGAACCTTACGGCGTTTACTATTCTTTTTCCTCTGTACTGCCATGCTTGCTTTCTCAATAGATTTCTGTCTTACAATTAATGTTTATTTTCTCCATTTAAAACACGTCTGTCTAACTTCTAAAATTAGAACCACCTGCACTTGTTTATTTTTAAAATATTATTGTTAATAAAAAGTTGGTTTTTTTACTTATTGAAATGAAAACACACTACTTCCTTTCCCATAACTTTCAATAGGATGAGTCAAAACAACATTTTAAGATGGCCGTCTTTACACTAATGTTACTGAAAAACCAAGGAAATTAAATCAAGAGTTGTTCAGATGCAGCCATCTTTATTTTATTTTGTGTTTTTTTTTTTAAAGCTGCATTTGACATTCTTGATTTCAAGTCTGTGAACTTGAACCCCTGCCTGCTATATATATATAAAGACATAAAAGTGCAAAGAAAAATTAAAATCTCAGAAATGACTGTCATATTTGAATAACGGAGACTACTAGATTGTTTTTCCTTATGTAGTCAAAAACAGACAACCTCCCCAAGGTACGGGATTTGCAGGCCACATAAGCTCATGTGGAGAACTCAAATTTACATACCAGTTATAGCAGCCATTCTGGTTTCTTTCCACTATTTTTATCATCCATTTTTAAAAACTTGTTTTAAAATCCCAGATTTAAATTTCTATTTTTATTTCCTTAATTATCTTTCTTCTTATATTTTACATTTTTAAAAAATCTCCAATTTGTCCAAAAAAAATGTTTAATTGAAACTTTTGAGAAAGTATACTTGTTACTGAAAAAATTAATCAGCAAAATCAGTGAACTAATTTTAATGATGATTACTATTTTAATGGGTGGATATTTTTAGCTCCATCTGGAATGTGAAAACGCTCTCTGACTTGGTGAGATTTAAAGTGAGCACGAACCGCGTTGTGCCACATCTAACAAGCACAGCACATTATCTTAATTCCAGTTAGAAATATATTTATAGAAGAGACTAAATGCTGCAGTGTAGGTAATGGATAAATGATGCAGGAGAGAAAATTCTGATAAGTGGGTAAGGAGAGGGTCCCTGAATGGCTGCAGCCAGCTGACTGTCCTGCCGAGAATTGCAGTGATTCCATTTTGTCCCATTTTTCTTATTTTATGAGGAAAAAAAATATATCTATCCATTTAGGTTAAAGCTGTAAACTACCGTATTATACCTGGTGGGTATGTTTATGACTCTCATTAATCAGACATGAGTGCTGTGTGTCCGCTCTTTAGTCGGAGCAGAGAATGGGATTTTCCATAGAACATCATGTTATGAATGGCTCTCAGTCATGCCATGTTTCCATAAATAAGGTCTCTATGAAATGTGTATTGTAGAAGACTGCATGGAATATCCTTGCTGGTATACGTTGACCTCAGTATCTGTTATGTGAACTACATTTTCTGTCATTTGTTTTCACAGTTGAAGCATTAGATGGAACCATAATATTTATGACTACACATTTGCTCACTGTCAGTATAATGTAGTGTGAGACAGCAGCCTGCTATATTGGTGAGGGATACAGAAAAGCCAAGGAGGGAGGAGGTGAAGTTTTATGCAGACTGCCTGCCACAAAGGCAAATACGAAACTTACTTGTTTCTTCAACAATAGCCGTGCAAATAGTTAATTGTCTTGAAATATTTTCAAAGGAAACTGCTGGTATGGAGTTCAGCATCATAGACTCAGAAACAAAGACAGTAAAAATAAATACTAATCAACAGCATAGACTAGCCATGCTTTATCTCTACATGCAAGGGATGCGGTGGCAAGTGCTTGTTCTTGTCCACCACGGCCAAGGACAATGATCTCCGAGATGAAAGCAACACTGTGCCACACAGTTCTTGCTCACTTCAGAACACTAGGGATAAATGAACAATTGGGACTTTTGACTTCAGAGGCAACCAACCCGAAACAAAATATTTCATCTTTGGCAACAAGCATCCATCTCCCAGCAAAGAGATGTATCCACTATTGACCAAAAAACCCTGGGCCAGGAACAGTCACTGGAACAGACAATGCAGATCCCAGAATTCTCTCATGTGGAAAAAAAAAACCAGAATAAATTAAATCAAAGAGTGAGTTTGCTTTCTCTGAGGGACATATGTTTTTAGCAGTGTCTCCAACTGAAAGCATTTCGTTAGCCTTCTATAATCAATGAAATAGCCACCTTATTAGGTAAATGCTCAGTTCCACTTTCAGGGATATGATCTTATGTCTTTGAAAGCTTCTCATTTTCTGTAGAAGACATCATAGGGTCACTGCTCTGAAGAGTTTCTATTTGCACATCTGCGATCACAGCCATCATACTGTCAGCTCTGGGAGTCATTTACATTACACACCTACTTTCTGAAAGATTGAAAAAATGTTTTTTTATGATATACACCATAAAGGGAAACTTCATTCTTTCTATACAAATAACTGCTAGCAATGAATGAAATCAAGGTTTACAGTCAGAAGGTAGATTTCAGCACTCCTGAAAGTGGATGGAAAAAAGGAACGTGACAGTTTTTTACCTTCTTGTGTCTTGTATAAAGATGTATTATGTTCTCACCATAACAGGATAAGTTAGTATAAGATACGGGGTTCTAAGACTACTGTTGGAACTGTACCGTGCTGCATTTTCTTGTGGTGCTTTTATATGCAAGATGTGCAGAGCACAGAGGACCATAAATATTTATACAAGGAAACATTCTCTTACCTTCCAAAGCCTATTGTGAAAAAGGCAGATAAATCAGTTGCACACCTGCCACCCTGGACTTTGATAACAAACCCCTATTGTTTCCTTTAATTCCCTTCATTCAGGTTCCTGTTTTCACAGAAGATTTTTCACCTCAGGAGTTTATAATTTGCACAAACCCACTTGCAATTCTAAAGATCACCCCCAAGGACTTTGGCTCTGATCTCTGACATTGCTCATATAATCAGCTCATCAGAATTGACTCTTTCTCCGTCCCAACTCCACATTTGATTCACAGTGCATAATTATATGAAAGTTCCCATCAGCCGAATTACTAGGCCTTACCAGCCTTGATTGTGTGTGTATGTTTCAATTGGTCTGTCTATCTCTGTCTCTGTCCCCCCCTTGTATGTCTGTGTATAGGTATGTATGCTGTTTTGTACATGTTCCTATGCATGTGTATGAATGTGCACAGCATCATGTGTGTGTGTGTGTGTGTGTGTGTGTGTGTGTGTGTGTGTGTGTGTGTGTATGACATCAGGATATTTTCCTTAACCATCCTCTACCATATTTTCTGAGATAGGGAATCTTTTTGTTTTAAGGTTATAGATTAAATTTATTTTATGTTCATGAATGGTTTACATGCATGTATTTTGTATGTGTACCACATGTGTGCCTGTTGCTCAAGGAGGTTAGAGAAGGTATCATGTCAGTGGGAAGTGGAATAAAGATGGAGCTGGAGTTTCAGCGCTGAGACACCCAAGTGGGTACCGGGAAATGAACCCAGACCCTCTGGGAAGTCAGTATTCATTCTTAACCACTGAGCCATCATGCAACCTACATGTAAATGAGAATACAGGTGACCTGGGAATTTTGTGGTACAGATTCAGACAAATAATAAATTAGCTATTTTTCTATTCTTGTGGTGCAGCATCTTGACTATAAGCAGCTTGGAGAGAAGCTGATTTGCTGTATCTTACAGCTTGTAGTCCATTATCTAGGGAAGTCAGGTAGGAACTCAAGGCAGGAACCTAGACGCAATTGAAGTAGAAGCCAGGAATGAACATTGCTGAAGAGCATGCTCCTTAAAAACATCTTAACCTCTAAACAACTAAGCTTAGTTGTAAAACTACGCTATCTGGTCTTCAACTCCATCAGAGACTTGAGAAGAAATAAAATTAATTATCTGAGTAGACAGGAAGTGCAGGTAAGCAGCTTCCAAAATGAGAAGAGGTTAGAGACAGTTTGCTGCTTCGATAATGATGAGATATGACAGAAATTGATTTGCATTCAGAATTTTAGATGCACCAAGATAGGAAAGATGTGCTTTTCAAGGCTGCCAAATACAAGTAGCCAAAACACTGTGAATGTAACATTTATATATTTTTCTCATTGCTTAATGGTTCTTCTTTCTGTAGGTAGTTTATTGTATATATTTTAATACTATCAATGTATACATAAAAATTAAAAAATTTAAAACCCATAATATGAAAATAAAAATTTTTTTAAAAGAGCATGTTCCCCATAGCATGCTCAGCCTGCTATTTTTATATCATCTAAGATCAGCTTGGTAGAATCAATCCTTTTTTGATGGGCATATCCACATCAATAAAAATGAAATGTATCTCAAGCTTCGCCACAGGTCAACCTAGCCCGTACCAAGTTGACAAGAAAACTAGCTAGCACAAGTTATATCTACATAACTTTTTTAGGTCATTTGTCACAAAGCATTTAAGAAAGTGATATTTCCCAGACATTTTATCTAAACAAAAATACAGAAAGGGAATAAATTATGTCAAACTAGTTAATGAGTTATAATTTCCTCACAGACATTAGGGCCTTCAGCAAGGCACTGCTGCGCTCCCAGAGTCCGTTTGACTTTTAGAATGCTAAGTCCTCTATTCAAGTCCTGTAGTTTTTGTAGAGCTCCCTTAATTCCTTTTTTTATCATACAGAACAACCTGGTTTCTGCTTTCCTTATTCTCATACACTGTAAACGGCCCTGTCCTCCAAAGCACCAATGTAAAGCTATTTTTAAAAATCTAGAGTTAGTCTCTGGTTTTTTACACATATACTCTCACTATAATGTGAGGTTTCAAGCCTGGACAGATGGCTGAGGTGTGTATTTAGCATGTCAAAGCAGACTTGGCTGCCAAGTTCTCCCTGCATCCCTCAGTCCCTACTTATCCCAGTATCTTCTTGGCTGGCATACTTCACCCTGTACCCTAAATTTTCCAGGCCAGGGGTCTGGGCTGCTCTTCCCTATATAATCCAACCATGTGGCTACCCGCTCTTTTAGTACCTTTGGGTATCGTGGCTGTTGCACGCCTTCCCTTTGTCTCTTTCCCCCTGTTTTCCCCTTCCCTCACACGGCACCGCTCCATCTGGTCCGTGTCTACTGTAGCTACAATAAACCTTCTCCTACACCATACCTAGGCACAGTCATGTTTCCTTTATTTTCCTTTTTCTTTCTTTCTTTTTTTAATATGTCACCTGCCTCTTGTGACAGTAGAGGTGGTCATGAGTCTGAACTCACGTGACACTTGGCACTTGGCTCCAGCTTTACAAAGTTTGGCTTTCGGCTTCAGGTTTCGAGAATTACCCATATCATCCTGCCGTTTATTGAGTTCACCAGTAATATGTAGACAAAAGGCAAAGAAATCCAGTAGGAACCAAAAGAGGTTCCCGTGTCACCACTTGGAAGGAAGCCCTGTGACAATCAGCGATGGTGGCATCTGGGATTCATAACGAAGGAGAAAGAAACGTCAACTGCATTCCACCAGTGAACTGCTGGTGCCAATTTGTCATAGCTTCTAGGGTAACCCATAAACTAGCCAGGAGTTGACTTAACAAGCAGAAAGCATTCCCTCTTTCAGAAAAAAATGCCCAGTGTTCAAGTGTGCTTTCTGTTACTGTGATAAGCATGGTATCTAAAGGCAGCTTGGAGAGGAAAGTATTTACTTGGCTTACAGGTTAATGAGCACCATGGAGGGAAGCCAAGGCAGGAACTGAAGTAGAAAACAAGTGTGGGCAGGGGTGCTGCTTATTGGCTTGCTTCCCTGGATTGCTCAGGTACTTCTCTTCCATAGCCCAGACCCATGATACTGCTCAGAGCAGCCTAGACCTCCTACATCAATTAGTGGTCAAGAAAATGCCCAGGTGCTGCCACAGGTCAATCTGATAGAGGCAGTTCCTCATTTGAGATGCCCTCTTCCCTGGTCTGCTTAGGTTTACACCAGGTTAACAAAAACTAACCAGTACTTACTGCTGTGAGGGATCTTAACTTGTGTAATGGAAATGTACATAGTTCTATCAGGAAGATAGTGGATGTAGTGCCACTATAAGGCCTGCAATGTAGGAGAGCAGGTTAAAGCAGTTGGCAGAAATGTAGAGTCATGTACTCCTGGGAAGGAAGGACAAGTGGTGACCATATAGGAGGGAATAAACACATCATGATAGCATTTTGGTTTCAAAAATTATCAATATCGATGCTACCTAAACTAAAGGCAGGTCCAATGAAACCAGTTTCTACTCTCTTGAAAATCCATAGCAAGTGCACTGCCATGAGAGAAAAGGCAAGGGAGAAAGAGGAGAGGCTGGATAGATAGATCAGAGTAATTGTGGCCAGAAACTTGAAGGTTACAAATAGTAGATATATTTAAAATGTAGCTATAAATATTACAGGGTGATTTATGTTTTGATTTATAGGGTCCGACATTTGTCACAATAGGAGACATGGGATATGGTGTAAGGAACTAGTAGTGTGTGACTTTAGTATCCCATTAAAAATTGCAATTTTCTAACATTTAATCTCTATGCCTTTCAGCACTATAGTTTGATGGTTAAAATACAAATCTTGCTACAAAGTGAGTTTATTTTTATTTTTTTCCTTTGATAACAGAACTAAGACAGGAGGAAAGAATGGCAGAGGGACATCACAATGATCAGCTTCTGAGTGTGAGGAGACACTGGCAGGAATGTTCCTCAGGGTTTCCCAGGCCATCCCTTTTGTGGACAAAGGCTAATGCAGAATCACTCACTGATTACAGTTTCTGTGTGCACCACTCTCCTGTCTGACATCACAAAGGCAAAGGTAGACAAGCAGTAGTCCTACAAACATTTACCACCTTTGATTTCCCTCAGCTTCAGAAAGAGGGAATGTGGAACCTGCAGCTACACTTCCCAACTGTACCACTGATGAGCCACACCAGAACACATCCTAGGTCTAATCACAGACAAATATTTCCCCTCTGTAATTGGCATGTCTACTGTTCGACATGGCAGGAGAGATGGAGCCAAGGAGATACACACTGAGGACCAGCTTCCTTAGGTAATGAATTTTCCAAATCTGTGCAAACCTCAGCTCTATATGAATACATTAGATACCTTTGTAATGACTAAACTCAGTATACAACACTGACGAGGCACACACCACCAGGTGGGACATACCACCAGGACAGGACCCTAAATCAAGTGGAAGACACGTTGTGACATGGTTTGCTCTTTAGTGACAATACAAATTCCTGATCAGTTAAATACCAGGATTCCTTATTTTCCATCCTTTTGTCCGATTTGGGCTCAGTAACCATATTACAAGGAATGATCTACACCATAGGACATTTAGTAGACTTTTGTAACTGGCTGCTAGTAGAAAAACTTTAGTCAGAATAAATAAACTTGTCCAAACAATGCTAAATGTAGCCCCTGTTATGGATTTCAAGATGTCAAAAAAAAAAATCACACTTTGTTGACAATGGCACGTACAAATGATGTCGCTGTGCCAATGGTGATTTATTTCTAACAGAACATTTAAAATTTCTCTTTTCATTTTTTAGTTAGTGCCTGTCAGGCATACCCAAGAAAATAATGCGATGGATCATTAGTTCTGTGGAATCCCCCACTTTTTTCATAGTGCATGAAGATCAGTAGCCATGTGTCTAACACAGAGCACTCAGGGCATTTTACAATCTGTGTGTCCACTGAAGGAGCCCTTCAGTTTCCTAAGTTCAAAAGAACTGTCTCGGATGTGAGTTGAACTTATGGAGGAAAATTGCATCAGAATAGTTCAAATAAAAAAATACAGACTGCATGATTCACTTGGAAAAGCATCTCAGAAAGTGAACCCTATTTTATAAATTCGCATTTTTTATTTTTGTCCAGAATTCTGATGGTTCCACAGGAGATAAATGATTACTTCTCAGAGGGGAAATAAGAAGCAGTTTAATCTTGGCCTTCAATTGCCTGAAACTATTCCACCTCTGTGAACTCATTTCATATTTTAAGCTACTAAAAGAGGACTAAAGAATTTAGCAAATTCTCATGTGACCACATAGTGCTAATAGAACAACTTATCTTTTAGAAATTTTATACCATTCTGAGAAGACATTCAGGATCATCTACCAGAAAATTGATGGTCCCAATTTTGATTCTGCTGAAAAGCATGAATACATATTTATTTGATTTTTTTAAAAAATATACTATTGTTTAAAATCTTTTCTTTCCCAAGATATTATCCTATGCTCTGGGAATAATTTTCTGAACACCAGGAGTAATGGATTTCTATAGGGTGTTATAGGACTGGCCCAAATTAGCTGAGGTTGAAACATAATACAAAGGCAAGGATGAAAAATAGCCATAGGTCTGTCTGAAGAAAGACTGGCCAGAACAAGTCAAGACTTGTTGATGCAAGCAGCACCCAGCCAGTGTAGGAGAGAGGGAGTGTGTCCTAGGCAGAGCCAGGTGCAAGCGCCTAGAGTTTTTATTATGAAGACACTGTTACTTTCTGGTTTCAGGTAGAGCTGGTTTCTGTAGCCCATAACTTGTATCCCTGAGCTTCTGTTCCCAGTGGACTATCCTGGAACTTTTAGCTCTGCCCTATGACAATCCCTGAAGAATGACATGTTCCTGAAGCACATCACGAAGCACAGTGATGAGCTCATCTCTCCAGGTGCAGGCATTGGAGAGAAGGGGGGATTGGAAACTTTGTGTACCGTTCTTGGGACTGAAAATGGTGTGGATGATGTATAAATGAGATAAATAAAGAAGATTCTTCCACTGTACTTTTGAGTATGTATCTCAAAGAAACAAAAGCAGACAGTTTAAAAATGTATATTCACCTCCCCCTTTGGAGTTTATTGTTTCTAATAACTCAAGAGGAAACCCCTGTGTGCACTCTTTCAACCAGCGCACCCAGATAACTCTCATTACTTTCTAGTTATTAATTTAAAATTTAGGTGGAGTTTTGTTAGTAATTGTGATTGTTGGTATTTTGGATTTATTTCTTTGCTTGTTTTGTGATGGTGATTCTACTGTGTCCCTGTACTCAAATACTGAAACTGTAGGCCAGAGCTACCATATTTTGATGTTGTTTTTTGATTGTTTATTTTTATAGCAACTGTGCTAATGTATATAAGATAGTCTATCGCTTTAGTTTTTAACAGATTTGGGAGTTAGACAGCAATTTTTATCACAAACATATCACACTACAGCATAGAAATCTTCACATATTTCCAAATTTGTTGATATTACATCAGAGGCAGATATATGCCATATATGTGGCATATCCAAACACAGCCTTCTCTAATCATCAGACACACTGAAACATGTCCCTTGCCAATCAAGAAGGTGTCACAGGCCTGTCAGTAACACAAAGTACTTAAGGGTAATTGATAACAGTTGCCTTGATGCAAGAAAGCACAGCAATTGAAATGATCTATTACATAATGCACCCAAGAGACTATGAGTGTGTAGTAGTGATTTTCCAATTTCAAAAGAGCTCTTTGGGCTATTTTTTTATTTTTAAATTGATTTATTCATATTACATCTCAATGGCTATCCCATCCCTTGTATCCTCCTATACCTCCCTCCCTCCCATTTTCCCCTTACTCCCCTCCCCTATGATTGTGACTGAGGGGGACCTCCTCCCCCTTCATATGCTCATAGGGTATCAAGTTTCTTCTTGGTAGCTGGCTATTCTTGTAGATGATCAGAGATTTTAATGACAGTTAAATCTGTTGCATGGTTAGGAACCAAATGTAGAAAAGGAAGGTAACCTAGACTTACATGACTTCAAAATAGAAGAAATCCAAGTTCCCACATAAGGCTGAAAAGGAAATTGAGAAAATCAGGCCATGACTAAGTATGATAATTAGAGAAATCAATCAACCTTGAGTCAGACCTGACCAGTAATATAATAAATGCTCTTAAGAGGTTAAGTAAAACTGTGGACACTGCCTTTGGAATTCTGGGTAGGTAATCATGGATGAGCTTAGATTAGTATTGAGTGGCAAAGTTAAGGAGGTGGACAGTCATGGTAAAGTGAATTGAAGAGTGGAAGGGGGGTAAGAAAGTGGAAGCAAAACTGTGTGTAATGTAAGCCAAGCATGTCTTTTTGAGACTATGATTTGTTTGCTTTGGGACAGATTTTTTGGTTTATTCTTCCAGGCTACAGTTCATCATTAAGAGACTTCAAAGCAGGAACTCTACGCAGAAACCATAGAGGAATGCTTCTTGTTGCTAATTTTCAGGTCCACAGTGACCTATTCTGTTTGAACAGCCCACAATCAACTGCCCAGGGAATGGTGCTGCCCAGAGTGAGATAATGTCCCCTGCATCAATTTACAGTCAGTTCCTCACAGACATCCCCACAGTCTAGTTTGATCTGGACAACCCACCAAGTGAGACGATGTACTTGGGTGATGGAAGGCTGGATCAAGTTGACAGTTAAAGTATCTAGGTTGGAGATGGGGTTATATGTTGGTTTCACAAATAACATAGTTGAGGTATATTTTCCTACATATTATAGATAAAGTCTGTTTTCCTGAGGATACAGCACTAGGAAAGAATAATAGCAGAAACCATCTAAGGAAGGAAGAAGAAATGATATGTCAGAGAAAATGAATGGAAAATTTGAAAGGTGGTTATGTGAACAAAGAGATGTAGATAGAAGGAGAAATTTGGTGACATCCTTCCTAATTGTTTTTGACAAAGGGGCAATTTGGAAAACAAGTCTAAAAGAAAAACGACTTTCATTGGTCTGTCCCTGAAAAGACTAACAGAGTGGCTGCTCATCTTTTCTCATAAGTTATGTTATAATAGAGTCCATGTAGTTGAGACAATCAATCTTGGTAAAGTGAGAAGCCAATTTCATAAGGGATCATTGAGTCTTCCATATTAAGATAGGAATGCAAAAGGTTTTGGCCCACTGGTGAGTATTAAGCTCTACTAACATGCACTAAACCAAACCGCTCAGGTCTATAGAATAGTCTTGTTGTGCTGAGTGTTGAGTGAATTCTGACCTAGACTCTAGGGTGGGACACTGGCAGGAGTTCCAAAAAAGGAACTAGTAGAGATCAGCTAAGCCTTCAAGCCAAAAATTTATCAGGTTAAAAACAAACAAATAAAAAACAGAATCAACGAAAACTAAGGAATCCAACAAGAAAAACAAATTTTCAGGGATATTCAAGGAGCCAGGGGCCAGTAGGAGGAATTATGGGACCCTGTTCATTGTCCTCTTCTTCAATAGGGATTCCAGAAGAAATAGGAGAGGCTGATTTGATGAATAACACTATGTTCCCCAAACAAACTTTAAATTTTATCTAACTGATCCAAATTTAGTTTCAATAGTGTATTGAATTTATTTGTATTATTGCAATAAAGCCCCAAGGAAACCAAGCTCAAAGGAAGAGAGGTCTATTTTAGTTCACAGTTTCCTCTGTTTTGCTCCATGATCTTGTAGATCTTATGCTTTCAGCATGAGGATCAGTAGCAAATTATCCTGCAAGTAAATGGTAGAGAAACTGAACACAATAAATGGATCAATTAATTCATGAGGCTAGAGCCATCATGCTACGTCTCCTAAACACTCTGTCTCCGAATCCTGCTTCCCTGAGCACCAATCCTTCAACACAGGAGCACCTGGGAATCATTTACTAACCAAACCGTAACATCTGATTATCTCTGGCCTCTTACCACGCTCCATCTCATATAACTTTCATCGCCTCCCTATAGTAACAGCAGTTGGAGACATTTAAGTTTTGGAAAAACTTTCATATCCAAGCCATAAATGGGAAAGAGTTTGGGTCATCACTAAACTGATGAACAGATTCTGTCCCTTGAACATCTGAATTCAATGTTCTTAACTATACTTCCGTAAGTTAAGGCTGATAGACATAAGCACATTTAATTATCATAAACAACCCAAGAAAACGGAAGCTGAGAGATATGTGGAAGAGAAATTTTCAACCACACCATGTGAAGATGATGAATACCAGGAAGCATTAATGTGTGTGGGGAAAGCTTCTCTCTTGTGAAGTGTCAATTTCTTACAAATTAGTTTGAAAAGAGCTTCTGATCTCTCCCTCTCATCGTGTGTGTGTGTGTGTGTGTGTGTGTGTGTGTGTGTGTGTGTGTATGTGTGTGTGTGTGTGTGAAGACTAGATGATAATACCCCGTGCTGTTGTTGGTCTTCACCTTCTACCTTCTTTGAGAGACTACTACTTTTGTCAGGCTAGCTGGCCTACAAACTCTCATGGCTTATCCCATGTCCATTCCCCACTTTCCAGTAAAAGTGGTGGAACTAACAACATATGCAGCTACACTAGGTTCACATGGTTCTGTGGGTTCCAACTCTCTTCAGAATTGTGTGGCAAGACTTCACCCATTAAGCCATTTCACCATTGCTTGCTGCTGAGTTCTGTTTTCATTCCACCCTCTTAGCTGCTTGACTTTCACCAAGTAAGCACTTTTACATTCTTGTGCACTCCTCCAGAGACAAGATTCTGCCTTGTGTCACCATTGTTTAAAAAGTTCCCACTAAATTAACAATGTCAGTCTGTGCCACAGTCTTCCTAGAAGCATCCTTGTAGGTTTCCTCCCTTCACCAAATGTCAGCAATGAGAAGTGAGTCGAATGCCACTGAATGTACTTGGATATGATGAATAAGCAGCTGTGCAATGTCACAGTACCTCAGTGTTGATGACTGATCCATGAGTTTTCATTGGTCAGAGCCTTTGCTAGTTCAACGCCAAAGCACGATTAGCATGATCTAAGAACACAGTATGTGGGGCTGTTGTCCATCTCTCTTTCTCTGGTCTTGGCTTCCTCATCCTCTATTTACATCATGTCTATCTTTCACAGTCATGAATTCTCAAGGACTTGACAAGAAAATGCAAGATACATCTAGCCTATTTATGGAATTTCGTTCACCCTCTCAGGTTTTGTTGAGAATCCATGAAATGAGAACGGAAGACAGAGAAGGATACTCATGGGGTGTGAATGACAGCATCATTCAGTGGAGATGACACCCTGACCTATGAAACTCATAACAGGTTCATGCCATGTCTTATATAGAAGCTACCTTAAAATATCCTGTTGGCTATGTGGAAAAACAGCTAAGATTTAATAAAAATACAGGACTTTAGAGACTATTTCTAGATGCCTTAAAATATCCATTAAGAAGCATTTCTGAAGCAATTAGAAACCCTGGGAGAAAGTCCTCAGACATTCAATCAACACTCGACATAGCAGAATCTAAAAATAAATATGAAGAATAACAAGAATCTCCTCTGTATTGAGGCAGGAAAATCTGAAGACCACAAAGAGTGGGAAAGTTGGGAAACACAAAAGAGAACACGCGAAGAGCTGTGTTGGGTCTTCAAGGTCTCAGCTGCATGGGGATGAGTTACATTGCCTGCATTCGAGAGTCTTGCAGTGATGGTGGTGACCCACAGAAATGAGCAGAGACATTTTATGTGAATCTTAGTGGACATTTCCTAGCTGGTGTTGACGTGAGATACCAAAGATGATTCTGCAGCTCCTTCCAGTTTCTATTTATTCTTGGACCAGTAGAGTAGGAGGAATGGGAGAATGACCTAAGCCCCAAACTCAGAGGTTCCAATCTGGGCAACATATAAAGACCCTATCTCCACAAGATGACAGCAAGAGGGTGGAGAGGAAGACAGAGAAGTGCCTCCAAAGTTACAGATTCTAGTGTTCTTGGATCGGACCTAAATTTTGTACCCAGCAACCACATACAGGCTCACAACCTCCAGTACCTCCAGCTCCAGGAGATAAGATGCCCTACTCTGGTCTCCATGCACATATCATGCACATAAACATACGTAGAAACAAATATTTTAAAAGAGAAAAGAGATACTTCCATATTTGCTACTAACAACTATTTAGGGTACAGCTCTGAATGACAAAGAATATTTAGAGCTGAGCAAACAGTCATGTTGTATGCAGAAAGGAGGATAACAACTGCGTTGTTTGGTTTCTTCTATCCATGCTGAAGAATTTGAGCATGTGAGGGATTAACTTGAGATGCTTAGGAAATATTCTATGAAAAGAGTTTGTAAATTTTGTTTGGAAGGCCATTCTTATCTCATAGCCAGCAAGTAAATATTTCTGAAAATCAAATTTCAGATTAGGTGCAGCCAATTATAGCCCACACTGAATGCCACAGCTTAATGGATCTTTCTTATTACAATGGGGACAAAGAGTGTGAACTAGTGGGATCCAGGAATTTGGGGACATATGAGCATATTTTGGTGCAACTGTGGACATAGAGTCCTTATCTCTGATGCCTGATTTGTTGTCCAATGGAGGCAGAGCCTGTTCAGCCACAGGACTTGAGTACCACATTTGAATATGTGCCTCCCACTGACGGCACTTGAATCAAGAGTCCTGCAAACCCTAAAAGTCTACTACAATTATTTTCATCTAAATCTGAAGTTAGACTCAATTCCCAAACTTGTGGTAGACTGTGATTCATACCCAAGCAGTTGCATGCCTGGCCAATTATCATCAGCAAAAAATAGGGACACAAATGGCAATGTGTCTTTAGGGCATTGGATTGAGATGGAAACAAAGGTTAGACTATGTGGAATATAGGAGTTCCTGACTCAGTGTTTTAGCTTCCAGATGGGGAGGGCTTTAATCAGTTGTTTGGTTGATTGAGCTGAGTCATAGACCTAGAGGCAGCTTACCCAAATTGAAGTTGAAGTATATAGTATTCCTGTTGTGTAGAGAAAGACACTCAAAAGCAAATGTGGACTTATGATAGCAGAACTATTGACCCACCTGGGCACTTCTCTATTCAAGACTTCACACTTGATCATGAACCATAAAGTTACAGTTGGTCAGACCTGAGTGTGATCTTACCCATCATGGCACTTTCTTATATTTTTATAAATTTACTTATTTATTTTTATGTTATATTTTAATTTATATACAAGTGGAATAATTTTTATCCCAGTTCCCCCCTCAGGCTCTTGGATCCCTCTCACACACATCCTCTCTACTTCATATTCTATTTTTGTTTTTATAATAATCCAAAGAATTTACTTCATGTTTCCCATATGCACATGTTTGTGCCAACATGCACAGGAGCATGGCCAACCCATCACGAAACTCACCTCTAAAGAAAACTGCTTTTTCCTGCACTGGTAGCCCTTGGCTATTTATTTATATGTTTATTTATGTATTTATTTATTTACCTTTTCTGAGAAAATCTTTACATGTAACTAAAAATTCTGAACACAAACAAGGTCAACACTGCTTCTAATTTTCTTAGCTAAGACAACTGAAGCTCATTTAGGCTTATGCATTTCTTTCTATTGTTAAAAATAACAAACATATGTGTTTAGCCATCCTTTCAGAAAGATTGGCCATCAAGATGATAAGAGAGTGATCGTAAATGTATTCAGCTGTAAGCAGTGCATTTAACAGCATCTGAGGATAAATATTAATGAAAAATAGTTCGCTTCACAAGCTTGACATGAGAAGTCATTAGGGATGTATCTGTGATAAAAATACAACAGAGCACCACTGCAAGGAAGTGAGATGTGTGGAAAATGACTTCTACAAAAGGGCAAAGTTCTCTGAAAAAAAGATAGTTCAATTTCCTCTCGCCAAGCTGTCTTTTTAAAATAACACGACATACCACACATTGTGACACAACTCCACATGACTCAGGGGCCTTTCTTTAAATAAGACCAGAGCACATTCATGGAGGCTGAGTCACCTCTAACCCTCTGAACGTGGCGAGGATTACTGATCAGGGCAAGCTTTCATTCCGAAGACAGGATGGGAAAGTTTTGATTCAGGCAGTTAACCTACATTTCCATCTTGCACTAAACAAGTTGTGTTTTTCCTTCTTTCTTTTTAGCCTCATCAAAAAAAGAAAAAATGCCCATGCAATATTTTTTAGAAATGTGTTTTTCTGCAGAAAACAAAAGCTCCCCATTTCTTCAAAATAAGCAATAACCGTGGAGTTGACTTATCTACATAGGAAACCCACCGTGATAGAATCCCCTGTAGGGATGTTGGCACTGAGGGAAACCGTTTCCTCTGAGTTAATTAAACCAGGAAAGTGTTTGCTCTTCCAAGGCCAGAGAAATCTTTGTGGTGAAAGCCAAAGTTCGAGATTTTTCTTACTCTGGAAAGGTAAGAAATTACACTACGAATCTCTGTTACACACAGCAATCATTGCACATTGGGCTATTTTGATGTCACTATCCTGTCCACAACATTACAAGCCCATGTTTCATGTCTTAAAAAAATAGCTATAACAGAGTGGGATGTGGTAGCGAAACAGATTTTTCAGGTGGGCAGTGAAGAGTCTTTCTTTTCTTGCTAAGCTGTACTCTTAGTTCCCTTTATTTGAAAAATAAAATAAAATTTTATTTGAAATTTATTTATTTTATTTGTAATTATTTATTTTATTTGAAAAATAAAATAAAGGAAATTTTTGTTCACATGGGAACAAAAATATCTCATGTGTATGGGTGTATATTGTTTGGATTTTGTGTATTTCACAGGAGCAAATAAGGGCACATAGAGAGTTGCCATGCCTGACTGAGATCTGAAGGTCCTGGAACTTTACTCACAGAATATTTTCCTAATGGTGGGGATGAACTAACAAAGAGCAGTGATCACTTCCTGTGAATGACGTCTTTCCCTCAGTTACATGCGCAGTACCATTTATGGCATTATGTGTCAATCATCTCATATCTCCCTCAGATATTCCAATCATCAATTTCAGAACAATGAGGACCATATGGCTCTGCTCTCCAAGTCTCCCCTCGCATTTCTCCAATCATCACCAACGGGCAGACACATGTGCACAAGCAGCCACGTGAATGCGCACACACACACTGAGAAATAGAGAGACAGAGACACAGAAAGAGGCAGAGACAGAGATTCAAACTTTTAATATGTTTACCTATTTAGTTATTTGCTTTACATCCCAATCACAGCCCCCTCCATCCTCTCCTCCTGGTCCCTCTCTCCCTCCTGCTTCCCCTCTCTCTGCTCCCCTATCCCTGAGAAAAGGGAGACAGCCCTCCCCACTAACCCATGCCAGCACGTCAAATCACATCAGGACTGAGCACATCCTCTTCCCCTGTGTCCTGGCAAGGCAGCCCCACCAGGGGGAAGTGATCTAAAAGCATGCAACGCAGTTCATGTCAAAGAAGGTCCCTGCTCCCCTTACTAGAGGACCCAGGAGATTCAAGTTTTTAACTTCAGACATGATTTCCTTTTCCTTCATGAACACCCACCCCTTACAGACATATAATATAGTGAAATTTTATTTTAAAAAATAGTCATGTTCCAGGTGAGCCTAAGTTCTACACAGGTCCAAAAAAACCACATCCTAGTGGGAAATGACTGTGTGTTGTGTTCATATCAAAAGCTTGTTGACAAAAACAGATGGTGCAGGTGTCTGCCTGCCGTCATCACCACAGTGACCTTCCTGTGACTAAAACAAACACTCATGTTGTGTGTGTCATCTCCTGGCCCTCATTAAAAGTCTCAAGTTTCTCTGTGTGTGTGTGTGTGTGTGTGTGTGTGTGTGTGTGTGTGTTTTAGATGCTCATTTCATTGATGCTTTTTTAGAATTAATCTGTGTTGAAAGCATTTAAAGCAATAATATTTTTCCTGTTCCTCATCTTTCTAGCCCTATTTAATAATAGTTTTTCATAGCAGGTCACAATATTTGATCATCCTAGATGCAAACTGATTTGCATGCATTTGCTTTGTCACTTGTGCTACCTAGCCCTTGCTATCTACTCCTAATTAATTAAGTAAATAATCAGTTGGCAGTTTGTACTGGAAGCAAAAGTTTTCACAATTTTAATAGATAAGAAGGAAACAAGAGCACAAAATGGAGGGGGGAGAGAGGGAGGGAGGCCGGGAGGGAGGGAGGCCAGGAGGGAGGGAGAGGGAGAAGGAAGGGGAGAGGGGGGAAAGAAAGAAAGCGCCAATAAGACAAATAAACAGCACAAAGGCTCCTTGTGGTTGTGAGGTTCAAATGCTAAGGAAGGGACTTCAGCAACACATGTCTGGCTGGTGGGACAGAGGGACTGGAGTAAACCCAGCAGGGCCACATCTGGGAGTGCCACTGTGTGAATGCAGCTCAGCTGGCCTCCCACACAATAGGAATTCCACCAGAAGTATGTGCCTTGGATGGAAGAGTGCAAAAATGTGTTCAAAATATCACTGAGGAAACCCAGATACATCATCTCTGCCAGAGTTCAGAAGACAGCCTCCCACAACTAAAGCAGACAGCATGCTGCAAGGATGGATGAAGATGGGGACGGAGAAGGGACTGGAAATACTTCAGTATATTAGGAAGATTGAAACACTCTCAAAACATCAGGACATATTTCTGGGCCTTTCATAAAAGATAATGTCTGTGACATTTTGCAGGCACAGAATGATCAAATTAAGGGCGTTTTAGTCTTCCTGCCCCAGGTTTTGGCTGTCCTGAGTTCACCTTTAAAATATCAAGGCAGTTGTTGCTCCTGCCTTTACGTCTCTGTAACAGTTTGTTTTTATAACCAAAATAATAATTTTCATAATATATTTTGGTCCAAGAAATATGTTTGATCTCACAATGATGAAAATATATTTTGGCCTCCAAACTCACCACATAGGAAAACACGTGTGTATGTTACCATATGTGTTTGTCTGCAGAGTTTTGATCTGATGTGACTCAGTAGCTTAGTTCTGCTTAAATGCTCCTAAATTTAAACATTATAAATATGTTTACATGAATTTGTATTTGTGTTTTGTCATTTTAAAACCTCAGTAATGTCTTTTGGACAAATTACCCACTCTGAAGAGGTGACAGGTGCCAATTTGTCATGAGAATTTTTCTGTTGTTCTGGAGGTGTGTGGGGCTAGCGCTTCTTGTGTTAGGATTAGCCTGACTTCCATCCTTCTATCTGTCCTTCCTGCCACTGTCTCTCTCACTCTCTCTCTCTCTCTCTCTCTCTCTCTCTCTCTCTCTCTCTCTCTCTCTTTCACACACACACACACACACACACACACACACACACACCACTTCCCCTGGTCTGGTCTGTTTTGGTCACAACGTTACAAATTTAATTTATGAGATGATAATGGCATCAATAATTTTTTAAAAATTATCCGTCTGGAAAAGAAAATTGATTGTTTAGCAACCTAACAACAAAATGATTTGAATAGTTTGAGCAAGGATGCCTTATGCTTCTGGAATGTGGTGCCTGTGTTCTGGGGTGGTGGTGGTGGTGCACTAATGTTTTTAAGGCACTTTGCCTAGCTTCCTATCTCTCTCTCTCTCTCTCTCTCTCTCTCTCTCTCTCTCTCTCTCTCTCTCTCTCCACTTTGCACTAAAGTCTCTCCCTGAGCTTGAGGGTCTATCATTTGGGTTGAGCTGGTTTGGCCAGTGAGCTCTCCAGCAATGGAGTTTTGGACTTGCAAATTCTGCGTCTTGTGCTGGGGACAGGCCTAACTAAAGTCTGTTGCTCAGTGAGCTCCATCCATAGCCCATTTCCCCAGCCTGAGCAAAGGTTTTATTGATGCTGAACGAGTACATTAAAAGTGGAAATTGTGCCCCATATTTGACCACTTCCCCTTGGTGGAGAGGCCTGGTGGCACTCAGAGAAAGAATAGTCAGGTTACCAAGATGAGACTTGATAGGCTGTGACCATATGGTGGGGAAGGAGGTCCCCTTCTGTCCCAGACCTAGGGGAGGGGAATAGGGTGAAAGAGGGAGGGAGGGAGGGACTAATGGGAGGATACAAGTAAGGGGATAACAGTTGAGATGTAATCTGAATAAATTAAGAAAAAATGAAAATAAAAACAGTAGAAATCGACCATTCTCCTGTTTCTTGAAGCTCGTGGTATAATTTATGATTCTTAGTTGTTAAAGACATGGTTCAGTAGTTAAAAGTACTGACTGCTCCTGCGGAGCACCCAGGTTTGGTTCCCAGCACTCATATGGTAGCTTGTAATTGTCTGTAACTCAAGTCCCAGTGGACCCAATGATTTCTTATGACCTTCTTGGGTTTAAGCATGTACATGGTGCACGTACATACACACAGGCACACAAGCACATGCACATAAGATAAAATAAACCAACACTGTAAAAACAATATTATGGTTCTTCTTACATACATGTGTACATGTCTTTACATTATCTTTGTTTCGTTTTGTTTTTGTTTTGTTTTTTTGTTTGACTGATTGAAACAGTGTGTGCTAAAAAAAATAGTCTACAACCCTTAGAATTAAAAAAGATTATAGAATGCAGAACTCTAAGCCTTATTCATTGGAAATGTTTCCTGTTATTTGTGAAACATATGGAAATTATTCTACAGGATGAGTTTGGGTTATTTATTGAGTTATCTTAGACAAATAATAAAGCTTGTCTGACTTGGCTAAAATCTGATCTTATATTCCATCACTTTTTAATAGATTTTCATAGTACTCAATAATCATTGTCTAAATGCATTTGAAAGGAATTTCAAATAATGAGCTTCAAATTAAAGACCATGTAGACTGAAACATTTTATTATCTGTACACATGTCTTTTTAAACCACATAATTACACAACAGGGTGGATTATCTTTTTCTCCCAAACCAATTTATCTAGAAAATTAAGCTGTCCATATTTTAGCTCTTCTATAAAAATTAATTTTATATTCTTATAATATTTATTTCAAAGCATATAAAATGCTGTGGATTAAAGGGAAACTTTTATAGAAATACATGATTGTTAAGGACTCTGATGACATCTTTTCCTCAATTAAGACACAAGGACTCTAGACATGTTATAGACAACAATACATTTTAATCATAAATTTATTTCAAGAGCCTATTAACTGAAAATTTTTTTTTCAAACAATTACTGTTTCAGATAATCCTGAAAATCAAGTAAGGTATATTTTCTCAACTTGAATGCATCCAATTTTTGAATATATAGTTGAATTTTCATATTTTGGGTAAGGTGATATTTTTATGAGTATCTAATCTTATTATCAGTAACATAATTTACAAGAGTTAATTTGGCATTTATGATGTAAAAATGTCTGTGAGAACAACTTTAAACAATACAAAAGTATGTGACTTAATTTACATTGGCAATAACTACAGTTTTCTGTGAATATACAGAGCAAACGAGTCCTTACGCTTGGGACTCACTTTCTAGCCTGTTTGCATAAAGCTGAAAAAAATGTCTATCTGATATTCAGTAACAGAACAAGGACATACGATATTAATGGAGGCTTAATCATCAAAACTATTTTAAAATAGTTGAAATATATTCATGTAAGGATAAAAAATTAGCTTTTGCAGGATGGGTTCAAATACAGGCATAACAGACAATTCTCACTTCAAACTCTATGGCACTCCTTTACCTACAATGTAATTATAATGACAAATAATCAACGCATCCCAGAATTCTAATAAATACACTAAAGAATGTGTATAATATGATGTATCTGGTGATGTTAATATTCAGCTTTCATCCACTGTGGCCTGACAAGGTATGGTGTTATTTCAATTTTGTTGTATTTGTTGAGACTTGATTCATGTGTGAGTATGCAGTCAATTTTGGAGAAGGTTCCTGGATCTGCTGATAAGAAGTTTTTGTGTGTGTGTGTGTTTGGGTGAAATGTTCTGTAAATATCTGCTAGCTCCATTCGTTTATTACGTCAGTTAGCTCCAGCATCTGTTTAGTTTTTGTTTGGATGACCTTTCAATTGGCAAAAGTTGGCAACTGAAGTGCTCCACTGTCAGTGTGTGAGTACAATTATATTTATGCTAATATGCATTGCACATATGTGATCACAGAAAATTCATCATTATAAAATCTTTTTTTTTCCTGACAAAATCATTGATAGCACTTAGAGATCTAATTCAAATGGAGCTAACTGCATACTATTTTATTACACAGTATTGTTTGTTTTAGCAATTACCTGTTTGGCTTATTGTTTTGTATTATAAACATTAGACTAAAACCCTCAAAAACAAAATTCTGCATTCTTTCCAGATTCTGGCTAATATGAATAAAGTGGCTGTGGATACACTTGTCAAGTGTCCTTGATGTATTGTAGAGTATCTCTTGGGTCTATGCCCAGGAGTGGTATAGCTGGGGCTTGAGGTAGAGCTGTTCCCAATTTTCTGAAAAAGTGCCTGTTTGATTTCCAAAGTGGTCATACAAGTTTGCACTCTCACCAGCAATGGAGGAGTGCTCCCCTTTCTCCATATCCTCACCAGCATGTGCTGTCACTTGACTTTTGATGTCAGCCACTCTAAGGGTTGTAAGATGTAATCTCAGAGCTTTGATACATTTACACAATGGAATACTTGTTAGCTGTGAAAAACAAGGAAATCATTAAAATTTCAAGTTAGAAAAGATCATCTTGAGTGAGGTAACCTCTTCCCAAAAAGACACACATGGTATGCACTCATTCATAAGTGGAATTTAGCCATAAAGTACAATATAAACATACTATGATTCACAGTCCCAAAGAAGATAAGTAACGAAGAGGACCCAAGGAAGGATGGTTAAATCTCACTCAGAAGGAAAAATAGAATAGACAGTGGGAGCGAGCACAGAGAAAAATGAGCATGGAGATTAGACCTAGGGAAAGCAAGAGCGGCATGACAGAGGGCCCACAGAAAGAATAGAAACCATGGCAGGAGCATCTCTATGGTAAAATGGAGACCTAGGATAGAGTAGGCTTCTAGGAGGATATGGGGATGACTCTAGCTGAGATTCTTATTAGCAGGTGTCTTGAAGACTGAAGAGGACACCCTCTAATTAGACAGGGCTCCTAGTAGAGGGAGGAGAACACCACCCAACCACAAAATCTTCCACTCCAAATTTTCCCTGCCTACATAATGTTCAGGGATAAAGATGAAACCTGATAGGCTGTGGCCATATGGTAGGGGAGGAGGCCCTCTTCTGTCAGAGGTCTAGGGGAGGGAAATAGGTTGGGAGAGAGAGGGATGGTGGGAAAAATACAAGTGAGGGGAGAATAATTGGGATGTAATCTGAATAAATTGTAATAAATTAACGCATTTTTAAATTGCAATGTGTGGCCAGAGAGACTTCTCGGTCCAGCAATTAAAATCGACACTGCTTTTTTGGAGGACCCCAATTCATTGCGTAGTAAGATGGCTCACAATCATTTGTCACTCCAGCTACAATGGTGGATACTTTGTGTGTGTGTGTGTGTGTGTGTGTGTGTTGAATGTTTCTGTAAACATATAAGAATATGTGTCTATATAACTGTGGAGGCCTGGGATCAATCTCCTAAGCCTCTTATTTGAACCTTGGTTGTCTGATAAAGGAGTCTAGCTACCCAGATCACAGTGGCAACACTGTGGCTCTGTCTTCCTATAGCTTAGTTTATAAGCAGGTGGCCATAATCACTAGGCTTTTGGGGATCTGAATGCAAAACCTCATCCTTACAAAGTAAGCATTTCTCCAGCTGAGCCACCTCTTCAGACCTGTTAGAGCATTTTTGTTCTTTCTCACCTAAAGATACATATTTATACATAAAAACACTTATATTAGCATTAAATTTATAACATCATAAATCATATTATCTACAATTATTTAGTTTTCAAATTTGCACAGCATGCTTCCTATGAATTCTGAGCACTGCAGTTCAGGATTATAACATTGTCTTTCTTCAATGTGTTTTGGAAGCCACAGCATCTTTGTTATTTTTCCTGGCTTTATTTTTCTAGGTAGATAATATATTGACATAGCTATAAATCAAGCAGTAGATGGTCATGGCTTCTGAATAACATGGAGGACTAATTCAGGTAAGTCCAATTCGGTCTTGGCAGTGAAGAACTGCGTGTTGACTCTATGCTTAAAGATTTTTTATAAAGTGTTGTAAGATAAACTTTGCTATAAGGTAAACAGACAGCATCAGGTACGTGTGATGGTCATAGAAATGAGACAACTATGCTTATTTATTTTTTAATATTCTTACTATTCTTTGAGAATTTCATAGATTTATTTTAATGATATCCGCCCTCACTCCCCACCTCCAACTGCTCCTGGACTCCTCACCAGGACATCCATGACACTTCCCAACTTAATGTCCTCCGGCTTTTGTTTCTGATAGCCCCCTGAGTCCGTTAGTGCTTTCTGGCTGTGAATGAGTGTAGGAAAAGAAAAACATAGAAATCCAGGGCCAAGAAAATATAGCTCTCATTTCCTTCCACTGAGAGATTGGTTTAGAAATGAGAAACAAATGAGACACAAGAAAATGGGATATGTTGGATTCAATTAACATTAAAACTAAGAGTATGTGTTGGGGGAAAAAATCAGCTCACAGTACACAGGATATTGATTCTGTCATGGGTTTCCAAAATTTAGTTGCATCATTTTTCAACTGGCATCTTTTAGTGATTTAGAATTATAGCCTCTCTAGATTCAATTCTACACCTTTTGTTCTGCAGTGCATAAGCTGGGTATGAGTGTAACATTATATGTGTGATAAACATCATTTACTGCAATTTTATAAATACTATAAACAAATAACACAAAAGTGCATTGGTGCCATAAAATTATAATTGCATAATAAATGTTAATATTATAAACAGGGTGAAGGAATGCACTGGTGATAGGTATCACCATACGAAAGCTAGAAGAAACGGTGTGCGGGAGAGAAGAGAGTGAGTGACATGGAGCAACAATGCAATAGGAAGTGAGATATTGTAACATATCGTGAGTTAGGAAATTAATGTTAAAGTATCATATCTTATCTTATAAAATAATAATGAAATAATAATGAATAAAGATTTACAGCTGAAGATAGAAGTAGGAGTTTAGAAGCAGAAGCCACAGGGAGCCGTGTGCTATACTACTGACTTGTCTGTACAGACCAAAACAAAACATTGTTTGGAATGAAGATACCAAGAATAAACATTTAAAAGGGTCTGATTTTGTATGTGTATGTGTACATGGCATGTACATGCAAGCTTGCATGTGTGTGAACACATGTGTACAAGTTCAGAGCATCAGGTCCAGTGTCTTCCTTTGCTCCTCTCCACCTTAGATACTGAGGTGGTATCTTTTGCTGAACCCAGAGCTTACAGACTCAGATAGGATAGCTAGTCACGTTGCTTTGTTGATCCCTATTTGTTTCCAGAGTACCAGACTTGCAGATGACCACCATGCCTATACAACACTTGGCATTTCTTAGGGTGAGTCATGTCTTCAGCCCACATTCTGATTTTTATTAGCAGGATAAGGAGTCCCAGCTATCTCTTTTCTGGTAAAGAATTGCTTTTAGTTTTTAAATTATGTCTCTGTGTCTGTATCTGTGTGTGCATGTGCCTGTATGCGCACAGGTGCCTACAGAGGTCTGAGGCCTTGAGTAATCTGGAGAAGAAGTTACAGGTGGTGGCTATCCACCTGCTGAGGGTGTTGGGAGTCGCACATGCTCTTAAGGTGATGCTAGGATAGGAAACATTAACAAATACTTCTCAGAATAGTCATCCAGTAGTTCGGAGAGCATTATAAAATAAACTCTTTTATGTTGCCATATCAAAGATAACTCTAACACCATACTTTTAATGTGATAATTGTAAGTGAAATGTCACATTTTAAATTTATAATTCCTGCAGATTTAATGTAGTGTGGTAAGCATATGGGCTACTGCTCCAAAACCTATTGCTCTACACTCTTTAAAGTAAGACACATAGTAAGGCTTTCTGGAATTGACCGTGTGGATTTAGGCCCTGATAAACACTCTAAACAAGTTTCTTTCTTTTTCTTTAAAATAATATTTTCATTATTCATTTGAGAATTTCACACAATGTATTTTCATAGCTCATTCCCTTGGCCCACCTAAACTAGGTAGATCTCCATCTTCTTAGCCACGCAGCTTTGCGTCCTTTTATTTTTAAATACATCAAGTCAGGTTGTGTTGGCCACCTACTCGTGGGTGTGAAGTCTATCGTGGAGTGTGGTCAATATACTGTGTGCTTCACACCATGAAGGAGAACTGCTTCTGCCTTGCCTGGCAGCCATCGAAGACCAACAGCTCCTAAAGGAAGGGATGGACCTCGTTTTTACCCCGTGTGCCCCCATGCTGGGATTTTTGTTGCCTTCAGTTTGTGCAGGCCTTGTGTATGACGTCATAGCTGGTCTACTTGCAACTAAGCTGTAGTCTAGAGCTCGCTGCTTCCTCGAAGTCATCTATCACCTCCGGGCTTTTAAAATTTGCATGTTTCTTTCTTTCTTTTTTTTTTTTTTCATTTCTTTTTTTTTTTTCTTTTTTTTCAGTTATGCCGCAACAGACTTTAACTTAGAAGCATACAATTGAAGAATGACTCACTTTTCGGTTATGAATCTTTATTTTCCACTCTGTCGAGAGTGCTGTGGCATTAAATATCACATAAACGTTTGTTAGCACCATGAAAGGTAAAACAATTTCCTTGTTTGAAAGTCCAAAGCTTACTTTGAGGCCCGCCATCTACTTCCCCTTCAGGGAGTATTGTACTAAAGCATGTGAGCCGTGTCTCTAGAGATTTTTCTTGGTAACTCTCTGCTCTGGTGTCTTTCTGCTCAGAAGTAGACGTCACGGGTAGACTGGAGGGGAGAGCCATATGCACCACTGAAAGTATTGCTGGACCCAGTAAGCATGCATAAAGTACAAGCTCCTTGATTCAGTCTGCAGTACCCCAGCTCTACTTCAGAAGTGTCCTGGAAGTCACAGAGAATATGTATTTATGTATCCATCACGAAGGTTAGGACATATTATGTACAGCAGCCAAGAAAACATTCATAAATAATAAATTAAAAATGCCCCTCATCACAGCAGTGTACTCTCCGAGTGCTTCAAAGTCTCCTTCATATGGAATGACTTTTTTCAAGGTTTGAAACAAATAAATTGAAAATATCTCAAATTATTAAATTTACCGAGATAATGTTGGTATTTTATACTTATAAAAATAATTGTTTATTAGAGAATCTTGTCTTTCTTTAATGAGCAGATAAATACTTCATAATAAGCATATTAACACCATTTTTTCTTTTGTGGATGCAATTTTTTCAATTCTATTTTTACTTTTATCAACAATTTTACATACAGCAAAATACATTACACAATGCATCTAAATTTATTGACATATTTTTCTACTATTGATGGAAAATGACATATTAGAACACATGAAGATGCAAGCTTAAATCCAAAGTAATTGTCCATACAGTGTCCAGAGTATTGGTGTACTCTCTATACGCTGAATTAATTGTAGATAATTTTTTGCAGTACTAGAGATTGAGCCTAGGGCCTTATGCATGTTCTTCAAGTACTCTGCCTCCCATATACCCAGGACCTTCACGATGTAATTTTCAAGTTGCTGTATAACTCAGACATGTCACAAATAGAAGCTTAAGCCTTGCCAACCTTCAACCGGTGGCCAGAAGGCTCAGTTTCCCAAGCTGCTGGGATTAATGGCCATTTTATTTCTTATCCGAAACCTTGCAGAACTTATATGAAGGTACCTCCTTCCTCTCTCCTTTCTTCTCTTTATCCCTCCTTTCCTCTCCTCTTTCCTTTCACCTTCCCAATTCCTTTCTTCCTCTCTCTGGTCTTTTCTTCTCACCATTCTCTTCCCTCCTCCATTTCTCCTTCCCTTTTTGCTCCATCTCCTTTTTCTTACATTCTTCCCTTCTTTCTTTCTTTTTACCTCTTTCCTTCCTTCATTCTTTCCATATTTCCTTCCTTCCTTCCTTCTTTTCTTATTTCTTGTGAACTCTATTCCTGACCCAGAGCATGCTGGGAAAGCCCTCTAAAGACTGAATTGCACTCTGTCCCTATGCTTTAGAAAGAGGGAGTAAAAATAAGCTATCAAAATATTTTTTTGTCTCTTAGCTAAAAAATGAATTTTAAAATTTATGCAGATATTCATATCTTAAAAATAACTATAAATAACTTGTGAATTATAAATAGAAATTTTGCTTATATATATACTTATATTGTCACAGTGCAATTTATTTTTCGTGATGAAGCTGGACTTTTACTAGAATATGTAAAATGTGATTTTATTCCTTGAAGGAAATATTTTAAAGATTAGTTTTAGATGCTGTGCCTTTTAAAATGGTGATGCTGTTGTTATATTCCATTGTAATTTTAGCGTAACGCAAGTTTAGTATCATTCTAGAATTTGGTTTGTATTTATTCATAGACACAGAGGCATGTGGTGCCCTCACAGCTCAGTCTTCTCTCCGAGTTACTAGAGTCAGGTCAAAGGTTAGGAAACACGTAGGGTAAGAACTCTTTCAGAGAAGTCCATAAATTCTTTCCTCTAGATTGAAACAAAGACACGTCGTTGTTGTTACCACATTCCAAGCCTTCAAGTGTCTCTGACCAGGTTATAACCCATGGCCTGGTACTTTCTACTCCTACAATGTGGGGATGTTTTGTAAGATGACAAACCAATAACATCAGTCTGAGAGACTAGACTAAAATCATGGCTGCTTAACAGTCAGCTTATCATGTGGGGATATTCCATTCAAAAACAAACAAACAAAACAAAATAAATCCAAAAAACTGTGTCCAAGAGAAAGGTTTTTCATATAGAGACTCAGTGACTATGGGAATGTCCCGCCACAGCCTTCTGTTCCCCTAGGCCTTGCAGCTTCTCCCATAAGCTGTACAGCCTCCAAGGCTCTTAGTTTTACATAAACCATTGCCACTTCATTAGACTGTATAAGTCTTAGACTGTTGCTAACTGTGCAAAAAGTTCAAATTCACTTTACGAGCAGGATAGTTAGTATCTGTGACAGCTGAGTTCCCACTATTGTCACCTGTGAGAGCTGTGTCACCACAACTATCCACTTCCAATCTGCCAAAATGTCTTCGCTCACAGCTAATAGAGACATAGGTGTTAGTGTGATTGGTTGTGACAGTCTTTATTCCTCCAGATTGCCTCAGTGAACCTGCGACACAACTCGGCAGCATCTGTTTTCCCTTTCCTGACAGCACATCACATCAAAAACACCATCAGGAACCGTCACGAATCAGGCATAAAAACTCCGGACAATAGTAACAAGCAGAAAGCACTGCATACTTCATTCTGAGTCATCCGCTTGGAAACTGAAGAGGTATCCAAGGCTTCTACCAAGTGGGAGTCAAGGCTAGTAATTCAAGTCTGTGTCCAACTTCAACCTTTAAAAAGTAAGGTCTCACAATAGCTAGACTTATCATATTAGATTGTATAGAGACTGAAGAGTAAG
Organism: Acomys russatus; assembly: GCF_903995435.1. Taxonomy (NCBI): domain Eukaryota; kingdom Metazoa; phylum Chordata; class Mammalia; order Rodentia; family Muridae; genus Acomys; species Acomys russatus. Next base: position 60,269,689 of record NC_067145.1, read on the forward strand.
GTTTGACATGGTATTTATTTATACATTTGCCTATCAGTCCATCCATCCATCATCTATCCATCTATCATCTCTCTAGAACCTATCATCAATCTCTCTTTCATCTATTTATGAGTCATTTATGTATGCTTATATATGCTCTACCATCTATGCTTATCTACCATCTATCATTTTCAAATTTTTATATATTTTTTCTATTTATGTATATGTGTTATATATACATATATACTCTATTCCTTATCTATCATCTATCTGTCATCTACTTATATTTATTTATCCTCTACCTCTGCTACCTATAATCTACCTATGCATCTATCAACCTATTTGTATTTCAAGTTAGATATGTTGATTGTAGATTCAAAATGTAAAATCCGAAAAGTGTACACAATTTTTTGTATAGGTTTTTTAAATGTTTCTCCAAAATTGAGCTATGGTTAAACGAAAACCTACAATAACTAGTGAGGCCTTTAATCAGACCTACTACTCAAAGAGACTGACTGCAACCATCAACAGTTGAAGGCCAGCATGTGCTGAAGAGTCTATCTGACACCTGACTGAGCTACATAGTGACTTCAAGACCTTAGTGAAACTTGTCTCAAAATTTAAATATAAAGGAAAAGTGCTGGGATACAATCAGAGGTAGAGCACTTGACTAGTTTACACAAAGTCCCAGGTTCAACCCTTAGCACTGGAAGAAAAGTCATCAAAATTCTAAGTTTGTTGAGACTATGCTGGATCTTACTTTTTAATTTTTTTAATGTAAGCTCGTGTATGCTCATGAGTATGAATGCAGGAGATAGCTTGAAGGAGTCAGTTTTTACCTTCCACCGCACAGGTTCCAGGGATTGAACTCCGGTCATCTGGCCTGGGAACAAATGCCATTACCAACTCAGTCGTTTCACTTTAAAGCACTTCATATCCAAAGTTTCCCCTCATAAACCTGTGTCTTATAAAGAGTAGTGACATGTTACCTTAGGATATGCTAAAGTCTCAGGATTAACTTAGCAGGAACAAAACCATCCTTTTCATAGTACACATGCAATTAAAAACAAAACTCATTTGTAATGAGGAAAAAAATCAATTAAAAAATAGAAAAACTTATTATCTATTGAGAAAGACTATCACCCTCTAGATCTGAAGACTCTCAGCTTGAGTCTTCAGGAAGCTTTGTAGGGCAATGGATTATGGGCAGTTTCTCAAATGCCACAGGGCAGCAGCTAATTGCTTAATTATTCTTTGTTCCTTATACAACTGTGATTTAATCAGATTTTGGGGTAATATGAAACTAATGGAATGGCAGGTTTTGTCACACTAAATGGATGAGAAAATTGTCTTTCAGGGAGACCCTATGACATATTAATAAATGGGCAGAATTTGTTAGGAATATTAACAAAACCTGTCTAACCTGGATTATAAATCTCCAATGAGTTCTTAAATTACTTGTGCCTTCAGGACAGAGAAACACAAATGGTTGGATGATAGCCATGTCATACATAAAACTACATGGAGTAAAAATAAAACAGCAAGATCAAAGGCAGTGCTTAATTAATTGTGTACACAGATAAATTTCAGGTTAGATGCATTTTAATTGTGTCTGTGTAAAATGTGCACCTGTTAATGCCACTAAATAGCATTTGTTCAACCCCCAAAACTAAGGTAATCCACAGTATGTCCCCAAGAACTGAATTCTGAGAACACATACATCCAGTATTTATTTAAAAATTTGCTGACTTGTTTTTGCCATAAAAATAAATGGCATAGATGTTTCATAATTTAAGTTAGAAAGTAGTTTTTTTTTTTTTTTTTTTTTAGCATTTTTTTGGTTCTCCAAACACCAGTCACTGCAAACATATTTAGAGGTATGCTTCCTGTCAGCAACCACTCCACATTCTCAAGATTCACTGTTGATCTCCCCAAAGCAAGAAGGCTAAACCCAAAGCAATCAAATACCTGGTCCAGCAATTCACATATTCTGTCAGTGTTTCTTGGATCACAGGTTCGAATGCAGGCAGAAAATTAACCCATTTTTACAAAGGAAATCAGACTGTAGCTACAGACTCTCCTAGCTTCTGAGAAAAGCATTCATTGAGCAGGAAGCAATTTGAATAATCTAAGTTATTGATAATGACTTTGGTAAGTCATCTGAGAGCATGCAAGGTAACTTGGGATACATTTAAAATATTCATCTAGGGATAGGGAAGTAAGTGGATCCAGAGGGTCCTAGAAACCTACAAGAGGAACATTATGATGGGTGGATCTGAGCCCAGGGGTTCTGCTTGATCAAAGGCACCAACCAAGGACAAAACATGCAACCATCATCAAACCCCTACCCAGATCTAACCAAAAGACAGAACATTCTCCACAGTTAAGTGGAGACTGCGAACTGACTTTCACAGGATCTCTGGTGCCCCATATTTGGCCATGTCCCTTTGTTGGGGAGGCCCAATGGCACTCGGAGGAAGGATAGCGGACTACCAAGAAGAGACTTGATACCCTAGCATCATATTCAGGGGGAGGAGGTCCCCCTTGGTCACAGTCATAGGGAAGGGGGATTGGGGTGAAAGTGGGAGGGAGGGAGGAATGGGAGGATGTATGGGATGGGATAGAAAATGAGATGTAATATGAATTATTTTATCTTTCAATAAAAATGTGTTAAAAAAAATAAAATAAAATATTCATCTATGTTTATTTCCTTTGGTCTATTGAGAAATATGTCTACGATTTTCTGAGCGATACTTGTGAGAAAATATACTGTTCTTTCTGTTTTTCTTGAGGGTAATGGAGGAAAGATAGCTTAATTGGCGAATATGTAGAACAAAGCTGACAGCAGTTTGAAGTGCTATTTTGAGGTTCCCCTGGTCTCTGTGAATACATTCTTACCACAGAGGGCAATATTATCTGACCTTTCACCTGTGCTCTGGCTTGGGTAATAGCCAAATATTTTAAGTGACCTCAAACAGTGTTTCTTAAATGTGGTCTTTGAAGAAGAGTGTCTGTAATCTAGCCCTTGTCTCTTAGAACAAAGCCTTGCATTTCTCCAGGGGAACTCTGTGCTTATATGATTGCTGTACTGGACAGGAAAGTTCAGGAATTCAGTGCAAGCTGCAAACTAGACAGTCAACCCCTGACTTAAAAAGCATTTTTGAAAGCCTCATGAAATCAAGTTCAAAGACACCATTGATATTTCATATGGATTTGTTTAATGTATCAAAAAAAGATACCAAGAAGATGATCCTGTTGGCTCATTCATTTTAGGTTGCACTACTTGGGGAAAGCTTTTATATACTTCTTTGAAAATGTAAGCCACATTTAAAGCCCTTTGGTATAAATATGCTTTATTAGGATATATGAGAAGGACTCTGAATTTCCCAGTTCTATTTTCACTAATACTTCAAAAAAATGATACTTCTTAAGAAGAAGCAAGATAACTTTAACTAAAGTGTGCAATCTAGGTATGGTGGTGTATGTAGTTAATCATCTCAGAGCTTGGAAAGTAGAAGCATGAGGAAAAGGTTAGTTCACCCTCCATGGTTTTGTGAGTTCCAGGACACCTTTGCAATACAGAGACACACACAGACACACACAGACACACACAGACAGACACACAGACACACACACACACACCACCACCACCACCACATACATACATCACACATACACACACACACAATATACACTATATGTTAAGAAAAAAAGAAAAAAAAAGAAAAGAAAAACAGAACTGGACAGGCATTTAAAAGAACTTTTAAAAATGAATCTGCTAAAGGTGTTCCAACTCCAAATTTACATGGGAATAAAACTAAATATCAAGAATATCCTTCCCACATTGTTAAAGGTTTAGTATAAATACTTTATGCTATATTATTTTGCATGTTATTTAGAATTATTTGCTTTTGTTCTTGTCCCATTTGAGGCCTATTGTGGATATTTTTGTGATAACAGAACACTGTTGTTCTGCTTTGGATTTTGTCCTCATTTTTGTAGCCCTGGGAGTCATATCCAGAGGAAGCAAAGGCTGCTCCACTTTTCTACAACCTAATGTTTCTACTAATGTTCTTAGTTAAGCGTGTTGAATACTTTCAATTCACTACATTTCTGCTATTAAAATTATTTTTTCAGAATTTATCAGGAATATTTTGATTTTAATATAAAATATTTCCATTGACTCAAGTGTTTGAATAGGTTGTCCCCACATGGTGGTCATGCTTAGAGACATTATCTCCTGGGCACAGACTCTGTCTGGTGCCTCATATTTGACCATGTCCCCTGGAGGGGGAGACCTGGTGGCACTCAGAGGAAGGATAGCAGGCTACCAAGAAGAGACTTGATACCCTATGAGCATATACAGGGGGAGGTAATCCCCCTCAGTCACAGTCATAGGGGAGGGGAATAAGGGGAAATGGGAGGGAGGGAAGAATGGGAGGACACAAGGGATGGGATAACCACTGAGATGTAACAAAAATAAATTAATAAAAAATAAAATGAAAAAAGAAGAACAATACATCTATATAGTAATCCACAAATGATCTTAGTTTTCAATGCAGTTAATATTAATATATATTCTTATATGTGAGTGTAAAGAGCATGTATCTATATAGGTGTGCGGACACCCAACATGTCATGGCACACTTGTGGAGGACACAGGACAACTCTCTGGAGTTAAATCTCTCTTCTACCTACTAGAAGCTAAGCCTCAAATTCAGGTCATCAGGCCTACAAACGAGCAGCTGTACCGGCCGAGCTGTCTCTCTTAGGCCTCAAGGTCTATAACAGCACTGGTAGAATTTTGAGCTGGAGTTGTTCAATGGAATTGTCTCTATATCTTCAGGTCATTCAAAATTAGTATTGAGACTGTAATCTGTCATACGGGTCCCAAAGCTCTTCTCTCAATGCCCCCATGCCTATTTTCCAAATATCTTCCTGGAATGCAGCCTAATTTAGCAGAACTCTTGGTAATGCTGACTTGTAAATCACTGTCTAATCAAGTTAGTACTTGTCTCAACTTCGTAACACAATTACAGATGCTCCTCTGAGATGCCACTGGGCAACTGGACTCTGAAAATAACCATGACCAGGGGCGCTGCAAGGAGGCTGATGCTCGCATTTGGCTTGTGATGGGAGACACATGGAAGGTACAGTAAATTATGATGCTTTATTCGTCTACAATAAGCTAGTTCATGTTGGAAAAAACAGTGAGGAGCAAATGAACAAAGAAAAGAAGGTCTGATGTTTAAAATGAACTTGCATCTGTTTTATCTGTGATGTTTCTCAGAAAAGCAGTTAAAATCAGTTACATTAACTTTTTGTTATTTTTTACTTTATTCTTTCAATGCTTGCTCAATAGATAATGAAATACATGGACAGAAACTTGATGTCTACTGGTAAATTATGTCTTTTGTCAGTAAAAATTTATACTTTTCAAGCCTAATAATCTTTTGCCATAGCATGACCTTTCATAAATATAAGAATGGCTTCATTATGTGTTAATATTTTACTAATATATGTTTTTAGTTTCAAGCTTCTGTAATAAGATATGAAATGTTTTAGTAAAATTATATATTGTGTGTATATGCATACTATCCCATAGCCTGTCTTCTTGTCCTTTCCAAAAGAGGAATATTACAAATAACTGAATCTTAGCAATATAGAGACAGAGGTTGGCAGAAATCCCAAAAAACTGCAGGATGGCATAGAAGGCTGGAGAGCATGATGTGACAATATTTCAGGACAATGACTATGTTCTGGAGAATTCTCTTCTATCTATTTTTTTGGTCCCATCCAGATATTCAGCTGTCTGCATGAGTATCATTTATTGAGGAAAATCTGCTTTACTCAACAGCTTAAAAGTAATAACCCTTGGTATGTGCTCACTTACACATGGACTTTAGCCTTGAATCACAGCATAACCATGATATAGGCCATAGATCCAAAGAAGCCAAGTAGTGCCCAAGGGAAGATGCTTGAATCTCACACAGACCAGGAAATACAATAGACATCTAAAGTAGGTAAAGGGAGGGAACTGAGTGGGTGAAGGGGTAGGGAGGGCATCAAGGTTGGGGACCAGGTGGGTAGAGAGCAGGCAAAGAGGTAGACCATGAAAAAGAATCAAAATTGGTGGGGAGAGGCATCTCTGGGATTGGGGAGGCTCCCTGGAGTGTATGGAAGTGACCCTAGCTGAGACTCCAGACAGGGAGTGTTAAGAAGAAATAAATTGACACTTCCTGTAGCCAGGTGGGAAACACAGCAGAGGGAGGGAGACACTAACCTACCCATAAAATTTTCAACCCAAAATGAGTCTTGCCTAAAAGGAGTGTAGAGGTAAAGATGGAACAGAGATTGAGGGAATGACAAACCAGTGACTGACCCAACCATGGGAGGGAGCCAACTCCTGTCACTATTGACACTCTGAGATGCTAGCATAACTGTCTTCTGAGAGGCTTCATCCAGCAGCCGATGGAAACCGATGCAGAGACCCACAGCCAAACAATAGGCTTAGCCTGCGGAGTGCTTGTGGAAGAGTGGGAGGAAGGCTAGAAGGACCCAGAAGTGTCAGGGACACCACAAGGAGACCTAAAGAGTCAACTAAGCTGAGCCCATGGGCGTTTACAGACATTGAACCACCATGTTTGGACTGGGCCTAGGCCTTCGACATCTATGTAGCAGATGTGCAGTGTGGTCAACATGTGGGCCCCTTAACGATGAAGTAGGGGCTGTCTCTGACTCTGTTGCCTGCCTTTGGATCCTTTTCCCCCAGCGTGGTTGCCCAATCAGGCCCCAGTGGGAGAGAATGAGCTTAGTCCTGCTACAGCTTGAGGTGCCAGGGTGGGGTGGTATCCCTGGAGGCCTCTCCTTCTCTGGAAGGAGGAGAGATGGGCAACAAGGAGGGGCATGGGGGTGGGACCTGAGGCGGAGGGCGGGGGTTGGGGTGGGGTGGGGGAGGTGAGGGTTGAGAGGAGCGCGCGAGGAGGGGAGGGGGCGGCTGAGATCATCCTGTAAAGTGATTACATAAATAAGCAAATGGAAAAAGGTTCTAAGGAGCAACAATAGAACTGAAAGGTTTCTTAATAGAAAAAAAAAAAAAAAAAAAAAAAAAAGAGAGAGAGAGAGAGAAGAATCCTATTAGTTGCTTTTCTCATCGCTGTAATCAGATGCCTACAAAAAGCAACTATAGTGGGAAGGATTTGCTTTGGCTTAGGGTTAGAGAGGTTTGTGTGTATCACAAAGGGAAGGGTAGACTTCACGGTGGTGGCGTGGACACTTCATATTTCATTAGGACGGAAGAGTGAGAAGAGAGGATCATTATGTTCACATGGCTTCTCCTCTTTCTGTTTTCTTCATTCTGGGCCTCAGCCTAGGGGATGGTGACACCCACTTTCATGGTGAGTCTACCGTTTCACAGATGCACTTTACAGACACACTCAAAAGTGAATTTTATTACTCTCCTAGGTATTTCTTTATCCATAAACTTAACATTGAGAATATTCAACACACCAAATGAAAGCATGGTTAAAGGCAGCGCCCATGATAATGCTGGACCAAATTTCTGGGCACTCTGGCTGAGCCAAAGTGACTTGAAAAATTAAATATTGCACTTTGTTTTAACTCATTCTGTAAAGTTACACATTTTAAAAGTATTTTAAACATTTCTTACATTGGGGTGAGCAAGATAGTTCATGTATTAACAGTTCATTTCCATCTTTTAATGACTACCATTTGATATTCATTCACTTAATTTACTTTGTTTTTTTTTTTTTTTCTTCTAACTTTCCCTTTCAGTGTTCATATCCCTTTGCTTTGCCCATTTATTTATTTTGGAATAATATTTTTCTTTGCTATATTTTATTATAATAATATTTCTTTGCTGTTTACTACCATAGGTTTTAATGCTTATACATTTAAAACACATTTTTCCATTTCTTCACAAATGGCATTATGTTTGCCTTCCTAACTCAGATCTCTTTATAAAATACATGAATTACAGTGCTATATATTTTTTGAGATGTGATGTTAATAGATTGCCCATGCTGGCTTTGAACTCCTGACCCTTCTGCTTTTTGCATCCTGTACTGTTAAGATTATTCCCAGGTTCTTCTTAGCTACATTAAAAAAGAAATCAAACTTCAAGTTTAAATTTCATTCTGCATTTTATCTTAGTGGCATTTTAATTCTACTTCACTCTAAGCACAAGTTCCTCATTGCATTCATTGTTAAATTTCGTACTTAAGATTCCTTTGAATTTTTGGCATATTTAATTCTCTTTTGCTTCTTGATAATTTTTCACAGCCTGCCTCAATTCTACCCATTGAATCATCTGTTTCTGTCTCTTGATTATATTTTTGTCATATTGGTTCACTGAGCTGTGTCTCATACAAGGATGAGAAACATTTTCTATAAAGACAAAATAGTAATTTCATCAGCTTTATAGTCTACATGATTTCTGGTCAAAATTACTCAGCTGTAGCAATTATGAATTGAAAAACAACCATAGACAAAGCTTAGATCATTGAAGTGCATACGAATAAAGTTTTATTTATAAAAGCATATGTAAACTGTATTGGTAGTGTGATCTATAGTTTCTGACATCTGGTTCTAGTTGATTTCTAATTTGTTGTTCTTTTGATCCCATATCTTTGAGTGCAGTTCATGTGACAATATTTTATGTACGGTGCCCTATAGCAATATCTAAGACTTTATATCCACATTAATATGAACCATAGGCATGGACTTTATATGCATTTTTGGTAGACCTATAGACCTATTTATAGACATATAAACAATTTATACAAATATTTAACATTATAGATTTTTCTTTTGCTCTAAATGGAATATTATGCTGGCACCATGATTCAGTGCATATGTATATGTGAATACTGGAATTTTCAGCTGTGGCCGGGAAGTCTAATCAATTTTTATTTCTTTTGATTTATCTTCTGATACAGCCTAATTGTGCCATGAGATTTAAGTGTTGGTCAAAGGCAAATGCAGGTATGTGGCCAATGTTTATACAGTTAAATACTCTAGCCACAATTGCTGCATGAGTCTCTTCAGAAGCAATCAATAGTCTTGGACACCAAAATAAGCAGGAGCTAGCCATTTATATACTCTTAAAATGTGGGAGACAAGTCAATATAGTCTTAGCCACTATCAACTCAACCAATAGCATTTTCTTTCCTGTGACATCTTTCCAATTTGTGCTTTCTTTGTGGTTATACAATTAATGCAAAAAGTTTAGTGCCGATAATAAGAATCCTGGTTGTGCCGATAATAAGTCCTGGTTGTCTAAAACTTTGGTACTTATGCTATATATTCCCGCTGTTCTGTCTGCTTCTGACTCTACTTGAGCTTGTGTGTATGGCTAATCTTCGTCACAATCTAATGATCCCATTCACTAAAATCCAGCCAGAAAGTGGAACTTGGAGAGGGCATGAAACATTCGGTCCTTGTATCTATTCTAGTGTGTCCCTTGTGTGATACCATTAGCAATGCTAACGCCACTTGGCTCACTTAGTCAAACCATAAAATAATCAATACAAAGTGTTGGCTGTCATAGTGTGTGTTGAATACATGCATATACTCAAATGGAAAGATCACAGTCAATCAAAAGATTATGATAATATTATTCAATCATTCATCGACCTTTCCTGTCCAAACTGTTGATTGGTTACCAGGGATAAACTAGACTCAGTCCATGCTCTTTGGGTAGATGTAAGTTGTGGTGCTTGTTTCCAGGAATTCAGCAATAGTTATATGTTTATTTACTTATTTATTTTTATCACTGAGACTAAAACAATTGCCTATTCTGCAGAAGTAGTAACCATGTGGACAGTTCCCAAACATCTTATTTTCACAATGAAATAATATACATATTAGAAGAAAATGGGTCAGAGAAAAGAATAATTTAGCTCATTTCAAGCACAGATTTACAATACCCAGCCAACTGATATTTGATCCCCACATGAATACATAAAATGGACTCTCAGTGTTTTTGGGAATCTGAAGAAAAACAAAGGCATAATTGCATAACAAAGGCAGAGAGCCTCAATATTTTTGAATAAATGAATAATATCTGCTTCACATGGCCTCATTTGTAAGAACAGAACAAACGTTATACTGTGAAAGGGAAATATTTCCTAAGGAGTAGTGACAAAATTTTATTCTTTTCCAGCTTTCAAAAGTAGCCCAATCCTCTTTGAAATATATTTTGAACTTATCATTGAATTTTAAATTTCATATGAAGGTAATAAGCAAATATATTTGTACCAATTATTTTTTTGATATCACACACACACACACACACACACACACACACACACACACACACACGAGTGTTTGAACTCAGTAAAAAAAAACATTTTCTTCCCCAATATCCCAGTCTTTCTTTGACCTGTACTTTAAATATTGCATTCTTTGCATGTGTGACTACAGATATAGAATTACCTAGGCATGAATTATTTTCTTCAATGGTTGTAATGGATTTGCATCTTTCTATCTTTATTGTTTAATTCTAAAAAGATAAGAGGTTGTTTCTGGGAGACGACAAAAAGTGAAGAAACAGCTCAGAGAGTTATTACAAACTGTCATGTTAGACCATGGGTGGGAGTGTTATAACATGTATACCACATCACTTATTTTAGTGTTTGCATTTAAAACAAATAAGAGGAAGAATACATTCACAAACAACTATGCTCTGTCCATAATCATGGTCTGCCAGAGAGATAAAATATAATTGTCAATATGACATTAACACAGTGTCTTTTTCTGAACTCCTTCTTATATCTAGTACTGGAGACCACAGGCTAAACAAGTCCTAAGCTGACTGCTTGGTCAACGTATTGACTTCACACCTACGCATTGGCTTTACTGATCATGCTTGTATATGTCAGCTCCTCAGCTCCCTCAAAGTTTGCAGCCTTTTGCCTAGATGTTTGTAACTTAGGGAGGACCTACTACGCCCTGCCTTCAATCACTATTATGTGAGGCTTATAACCTTGACCTTTCACTCAACTTCACTTAGCATTTTAATATCAATTCCTGTCTCTACAAGAATGTTCCACTTTCTTCTTTTCTGTTTTTTTTAATTATAATTTATTTGGATTATATTGTAATTGTTATCCCCTCACTTGTATCTTCCCGTTCCCACCGTCCCTCCCTCTTTGGGTCTGTTCTTTCTCCAGCTCACACATTCAAATCTTAGAGAGCAATTTCTGAACCAAGGTAGAGACACTTTCTACCTTCTGACGCATTTATTTTTATTTCAAGAATCCACTAAATCTAAGAAAGACTTTCTTTCTTTTCTCTGTCTTTCCAATTTCTTTCTTCCCTCCATCTCTGGTTTTCTTCAGACAAAGTTATGGTTCTTCTGAAAAAGCAAAATGATATGATGGAAATGTACATATATACATGTATATATAGAGAGAGATGTATGTGTGCGTGTGATTTTTGCATGTGTGAATGTAGAGAGACTTGCTATAAGAAATTGAGCCACTACTGACCCCAGTCCTATTGTATGGGAAGACTGGTGGGCACACTGTCTATTAATTTTGGAGAGAACAATGTATATTAATGAGTAAGAATTGCTTCTTAAATGAACTTGCTGAACAACATAAAGAATAAAGAAAGTACATAATCACTTAACCCTAGTCCATTTAACCGGTTTAACCCAATAAACTCATTTATTATATGTCCATACATACATATTGATGTGTGCACGTATAGTGTAGAATCAATATTGTGTGCATAGACACACAGTGTCTGCTTTGTTCACAGATGCCAAGGGATAGTTATAAAAGTATGATTATTGTAAGTCACCATGTTTGCCACTAAATGGCCAGTCACCTCTAAGGTATAATTCTTTATTAATACATCTTCGAGTATACTGTTTTCAACTTTATGATGCAAGCTGGGAATGCTTGCATGTTTTCTTGTCCTCCATCTTGTTAACAAACTGAACATTTTTCAAAGTGTTCTCATTATGCTATTTTAAGTTACCAAACCTGTGGCCTATAGCCTTAACATCTTCCTACCCCCAAATTTCACTGTCACATTTTCTTAAATGTCCCCTGTATGAACATACATAGAAATGTGATTCTTAAATGAGTATGCTCAAATATGTGCCCAGCAACAAAATGCTTTTATACATCAGTATCCATAAGCTCTCTAAATAAAATGTTCAACAGTTTTTTGTAGTAGAAAGAACTCTGTTTGTTTTGTTTTTTTTTTTTTTTTTACTTGCTGCAAATAGATATGAAATCTTTCTTTACCCTTATTTCCTAGCTGTGGTTGTTTAGGCATTCCAATCACCAGGATGTGAACCTATTGCTTTGAGTAACATGCTTTTGAAATCTTTTCTGTAGTTTCCCATCTATTTGATTCTTAATTTCCTTTAATTAAAATGATACCCACTAGTATTGAGCTATCTCAGAGCAATAGAAGGTCAACATTTCTTTGAGCTATTACAAACTTAAGTTTCTACATTTTCTATATTCTATATAATATTAATATTATTTATTATATATTAAATTCCTATTTTACATCTTAAGTGCAGGGATGAGTATAGATGAGAAGAGCCAGTTTTCATCATTAAGAAGGAAACTTTATATTCAGAATTCTTTCAGGAAATCACACAGCTTGCCTGAGCTTTCCTTCTAAAGTATCCTAGACAATGAAACAAACAGATACAAAATATGAATTTTAATATATGAAAGAAGGATATAAAATTATCACTTCCAGGCTGATTTTAAAACTATGCGAGAACTGTCTTAGAATTTAGACTTCTGTAGTCCAGCAGACCTCTATGAGATACAATTTGGAAGTATATTAAGGATGCTAAGGCTAATTGAGGTACGCATTTCACTTGAATGGTTTAATTTACATTTAATAATCTTTACAAATATTAACTATTTTCATAGTACTGGCCATATCACTAAGCTTTATCTCTGTACTGTTTCAGCAAAGGGCCAGTAGGAAAAACAGAAAATTGTAGCAAAGGTAGATTGAAGGCTTAAACATATTAACTCATCAGAGTGAATACTTTACTGTTTATCAAGATGAAAACAACGAAATTGAGTCTTTTTGTATGTAATACAATTCAGCCTCAATCTCTGCAGAAAATACAAAGGAATAAAGCTCTTTTCATAAGCAACTGATCAGATAATGCCTCAGACTGTAGCCATACCTTTGATGGAAGTATAATTTCTGCAGAAGCCCCTTTCTGAGGAAGGGTAGGTGCAGGCTCTCATTTACAATCCCTAGTTTTCCCTTCAAGTCATCATAAATACCAACTATGCCTTCAGGCCAAATATTCCTCCTATAGTTTGCACCAAGCCTGGCTGGAATAGAGTGTAAGACTTTGGCACAGTTGAACGAATTCTGTGACCAGAAATGAAAAGGGAAGGCTAGTCAGGTTGCAGCTCCTGGTGGGATTGCATATTACTTCCTATAGGCAAGCCCACACTAGGACCACAAGTATAGAATATTCTCCACAGTTGAGTGGAGAGTGGGATATGACTTTCTCACGTACTCTGGTGCCTCACATTTGACCATGTCCCCTGGAGGGGGAGACCTGGTGGCACTCAGAGGAAGGATAGCAGGTTACCAAGAAGAGACTTGATACCCTATGAGAATATACAGGGGGAGGTAATCCCCCTCAGGAACAGTCATAGGGGAGGGGAATAATGGGAAAATGGGGAGGGAGGGAGGAATGGGAGGATACAAGGGATGGGATAAACATTGAGATGTAACAAGAATAAATTAATTAAAAAAGAGAGAAAAAAAGAAACAAAATATGTAAAAATAAAAATGAAGAAACACACACACAAAAAAATAATCATAAACAACTTAGGTTAGCTTTCTATTTAAATGGATTAACTTATGTGTAATAGTCTTTAAAATATTGAAATCCTAGTTTCTAATTTCTTCTAAACATAACTTTTATATGCATAACTCCTATGCTTATAACATTTATGAGTATATACATACATACATACAGATAGGCAAATATCCATCATACTGCTTTTATTTATCTGAAGATCAAGGTCTTCCTGCCTTCTTCTTAAAAGAAAGCCCAGTCCCACTGTTTGTAATCCTAGAGCTGAGCAGGGAAGAGATAAATAAATTTCTGGGATCTCTGGCCAGCCAGTTAAGATACATAGAGGAGTCCCAAGTTCAATGACAGATTCTTGATTCAAAAATCGAGGTGGGAAGAAATAGATGAAAACATCATGAGATGTCAACCCCTGGCCTCTTTTTGCATGTTCAAACATGTTCACATGTACCAGCAAATATGAATACTCATGAACACATATACAAGGCAGCTTGATTCCCTTCATCAGCTGGCATTAGCACTTTATCATTTTAAGGTTGGCAGGTCCTACCATTTACCCTTGACTTGAAGACCATGTCTAGAGCCCAGCCAGTGTGCACCTCTGTCGTCTGACCTTGTGACTCTGAGGACCAGGCTCTGAGAGAGAAATGATACAGCTCAGGGCCTCAAGTCACAAATAAGAGCCACCAGGCAAATTAAATTCTTCAAAATTCAAAGGTTAACAAGGCAACAATCATTTCTCTTTTGACCCAGAGGACAATGCAAATTCATCACTTGATGTTGGTAACAGAGTTCCTATCAATCATAATCATACAGATTCATGGGTTAAGGGGCAGAAAATAATGACAGAGAGAAGCTAGAAATAATAGGATGCAGTTGGAAAGGGCGGATCTGCACTGACCAGAGTGCATCAAAGTCAATGAGAAGTGTCTGACACACACGAAGCCTAATGGCTTTGCGGATGTCATATGGTAATGTCTAAGATTTTAATTGCTCATAAGATAAACCCCAGTTTTGTATATGAAATCCATTTGTGATAACATAACATTATATGGGATGAAAACATCTCAGTCATCTGTCTAGCAGAAATGCATGCATTGGGGATAGCAAAGCATAGGTGGCTGCCTATGAGCATAACAATCTAGATAATATCCCTGGGACCTACATGATGGTCAAAGAGAACCAAACTCCTGAAAGATGCTACGTGTGACCACATGCAGAAGTGTCCCGCAAAAGAAAACACAATAGCATAAATGAGGGAAATATATGTGTGTTTAAGCATAAATATCCTTAAAAGTATTAGTCAAACACACTCGAGTAAACAAGATTGATTATGAATGTAGTGCTAGTTTGCCAAAAAGCATTGTCAAATTGGCTTTCCTTCTGAATGCTGGCCACAGAGTAAACATGAGTCACCACTGCAGAATTCTGGCTTTCCCACAGAAGGGATGCTAGGAAAATATAAGGGAACTTGCTGTAGATTCTACTTGTGACATATGGCAAAGTTTCTTAACTCTGTGTGTTTTTCACTTTACTGTTACTCATGTCCTAAAGTATTTCTAAAAATTAATTTTTAGAAATTAAAATATCACATCATTTCTCGCTTCCCTTTCTCCCCCGATCCATCTCATGTATCTGATTCCCTCGCTTTCATCTCAAAATCATGACCTCCATCTTTTATTGATCCTGTCACATATAGAGCCATATAGGTGTGTATATGTGATGCACAAATGTAAAAGTACATTATCAGTTCACTTAGTGTTATTTCTAAGTATATTTTTTTAGGCCTGATGCCTTGGACTTGAATAGCCAGTTGTTGCGGGGGGGCAGTATTCACTCCTGGGGAAGACTGTTTCTACCTCATTCAGTGTTCCTTAGTTGTCTACAGTTCTTTGCTTATGGGTGAAGCCCCACGAAACTTGTAGCCTCCATATTAGCATGTATATTGAGGTTGTACTTGAAGATAATGTTTTAGACTATAGAAATACAGTGCAATACAATGAAACTATTTTATAAACATCTTGGTCCTGCTGCATCACTATTATTAGTACTATTTATTATTAATTTGATTAAAATACAAAGATGATGAAAATTATTATAGTGAGAAAAAGGAATGGGTGCTATTATAAAAGTTCATTTTGGACTATTAAAGAGATTAACATGTATATTTAAAGACATGGCAATTAGATAAATTAACTGATGGTAACTACTTTCTTTTTATCATATGCTCCTTCCCACTAATATCAGATAAATGCATCCTCAACTATCTAGAAAGGGGCTGTTGGTGGTTTGAAATATCCTCACCACTGGGTCATGACACAGATCATATGACTCCTGTCTTTTGTGTAAGCCTCAGTTGTTGGTATAGATAGAAGAGAAAGAGTAATTTTTTCATATTCTTAGTGCAAAGTGTCCTAGTAAAAGAAGTTTTTAACAACATCTTTCTGATGAAATGACTCTTTAGTACTCTTGGCTATCAAAATGTGTTTATTTGTTTGTTTTAAATTTATCTGCATTCATCTACATTTTGTCAGAGAGCAGTGCACATTCTAAGCCATGTATGTGAAAATCAGAGAAAAAATTTTGGAAGTAGGTTCTTCCCTTCTACCATTTGGGTCCCAAAAATGGAACTCAAGTCCTCTGGCTTAGAGGGAAGTGCCTTTATTCCCCGAGCCATCTCCCTGGCCAAAGAGCTGGGTTTTTGCCTGTCTAGGTGCCAGTCAGCTAAGCCATCAAATTTTTGCATATAAATTAGGATTCATTAAAGAAGACATGCTAATGAATAATATCATTAGCACTCAACTTGGCTTTCTAAGTGATGCTATTTGCAGACTTATAATCCAGCAAAGGACAGAGATGGTTTATATCTTATTTGGAGCAAAGAATATTAGATTATGTAGATACAATCATCTTCAATGATCTGTTACATTAGGGGCAACATTAAAACAACCATGTTTCACAAATTTTTGCTTAAGGACATGAAATCAGATGTTAAATTTACATCCAGTAAACGCATATTAAAATTTTCAATAATTTTATTATGAAATACACAATTATGCTGATGTCTTAATAATAATTTATATGCATGTGAACTTCTCATTTTGTTGAGACACTGTAATTAGATCAATAACCAGAATGAGATAGTTACTCTTCTTGCAAAGCTATTGTACATTAGAATAAATCACTGTCCTCCTCGTGTGCTTGGAGAAATTCATGACAGACTTTGCTCTCTGAACTTTACTGTGTATAATCAATGAAGACATTTATGGACATGATGAATGTTATTGAGTAATTTGACTGTATGTGATCATGAGAGATGATCAAGAAGAGAAAGGGATAAAATGAGAATCGGCAGTGCGAATACAGGACACAAGTGCTTGGGGCTTGTGGAGAGAATCTCAAGAGGTAATGAACGCGATGCATGCGAGAGCCCAGCCTATCTTTTTAGTTCGGATTCATGTCTGTGGGAACTGTTAATACATTTTCAAAGTTCTAAGTCTGATTTGAAAAAGCAGATTCACAGCCCAAAGAGCAGATTCACTTGAGTCATCACGTGGACTGCCTCTGAATTTGAGCATTATAAATGAGAGAAACAGTTGAGACTGGAAAATTTTCACTTCTCCTCATAGAGTGGGGGGAAAAAAATGAAGGAGCAATAAAGAGGTGACCAAATGCACAGGCTGAGATTAGATTCCAAACCCCCTTTACATGGAAGTCTGCAGTCTTTTTATGCTGACCTCTAAGGCGGTCTTACATCTCCTAAAACAACTCTACCTACCATTTGTCACTAGCATCTAACAGAGGCCCAGCGGGTGGCTCTGAAGGCATGGTCTAAAAATGGAATCTTTCACGAGAGAGAGAGAGAGAGAGAGAGAGAGAGAGAGAGAGAGAGAGAGAGAGAGAGAGACAGAGACAGAGACAGAGAGAGAAACAGAGAGAGACAGAGAGAGATAGAGACAGAGACAGAGAGAGAGATTTAAAAATGTGCATGAGGCAGGTATAGCCTGGTTTATTTGCAAAACAAAGTCAGCTTGCTTCTTTAGATGAGGCTCCTCCATTTCACAAGTCTAGATCCAAGTGAGTATTTTGTATTTAAAATGCAGTTGTAGATATCATGGGCACAAAAAGGTGTTGATGATGCTGTAAATCATGCCCATAATTAGCAGAAATTTTGTTTATTTTTGACACTGTGGACAAAGCGTGGTATCTGAATGATACTTTGAACAAATTGAAGATAAAACAAACTGGAAGGAATGAGACCTCCTTCTTTGGAATTAGAGACAAGGAAACAGAATTTTGCTGAACACTTCTATCATTGTTGAAGAAAAATGCATAACTCCAGCCATCCTGTGCAACGACTTCTCAGAAGATCCCTCACGTTCCCTTTTGTTTCTTTTTCTGTATTTACACCAAATTGGTACAGATGAATTAATTTGTGCCTTTAATTATGTGTAAGCTACACCACTAGAATACATGAACTCACCCTTAACTCCTTCATGTTTAGATACTATGAAAAGCAACAAAGAAGGACAGATAGAATAGAGGGAGGCAGGAAGGCATAAAATTATTATTCATACCATAATTAATTATATAAAAAAACAAATCCTACTCAAAACCAAAACTGATACCCTTATATTAGATGATCTTAAAGTGGTTACTATGGTGCAGTGTGGAAGGAATTAATATTTTATCACATGAGACCAATGTTACATTAAACTAGAAAGTCTTGAAACAATCTCTATTTATTTTCTCCAACTTTGATCTCAAAAGATTAAAAATTGAGTTGGAAAAACAGCACAGTCAGTAAAGTGCTTGCCACACATGCGTGAAGAGCTGATTTCAATCTCCAGAAGCCGTAAAAGAGGAGAAGGAAGGAAAAGGAGGAGGCAGCTTGTGAGGACAAGGATGAGGATGGACATGAGGGGAAACTGGGCTTGCAAACACGTGCTTATAACCTCAGTGTTGGAGAAATGGAGACAGATGGGTGTCTGGGCTCCCTGAACATCCCATGAAGCCGAGCCAGCTAGGTCCTCAGACACTGGCCATGTCAATACTTTGTGAACTTGTATAAATTACAATACTGCTTTGTGCACTTGGAACCACATCTGCAAACGGACAGAAAATTACTGTGTTCACTTCAATGTGTTGGACTCTTCAGAATGTGATTGATTTGGAAAACAGGCTCTCACCAAGGTAGACAGGAGAGACAGAAGTCAGTTGTGGGAGCACTAAGTTAGTACGGCTGATTTATGTACAGCAAGGCGAAGTTTGATGGAGAAATTATCAAGTTGACGGAATGCATCTGAGTGATGCTTCTGTAACGCAGGAATGCCAAGGATTGCCCATGACCCACAAAAAGCTGGGAAGGGGATTGCAAGAGGACCCGAGGAAACATTTCAATTGACACCCCAACTTTGGACTTTAGCCTCTATAACTATGAGGTTATAAATCTCTATTGTTCACATTTCGGGTACAAAAGCCCTAGTTACCTAACACAAAGTTACTGTGGGGTTGATTGTCCATGATAAATGTGAAAGTTTGGACACATTCCAGAAGAAGCCAGATAAGAACCCAATAACAGTGGGCCTGCATCATGGTTACTACTGGGGCTATGCCTATGGTCATTTTAAGTTTCAGTGGCATATGTTCTATTTTCTCAATCTTTTGAAATTTAACTCAGGTCAACTGGCTTCTCAGGGACTCTGCCTGTGTAAAACTGGACAGAGGACCCTGTGGAATGCCCAGGAAACTGTGTCTAAGTGCACATTCATAGTTTTTCTACATCTAAATTCTCTTGTTGACCCATTGTCCTAGGTTTCCCTTGAACATTTGAATTGTAAGAAGGTACCACTTACACCATTTCTTGGACATACATAACGCAAACACTTGCACATTCCTATAGATAAAGCTGGCAATGCACTCACCGTTGCTTGGAAATAGATCAAACCAAGGGGATGGGGGTGGGGGCATAGGCAAGGGTTGCTTCTCTATACAAGAACCTTACAATTTCTGTGCTAAGACAAGATCTGGCTCCATGTGTCTCCATATGAACTATGCATCATGAACGGCAAAGCTTGTTGCTCAATGTGATAAGAGCAGAGCGTACTTGGAAAGGTTGTTTCACAGCCCTGAGTCCCAGCGGCCCAGCCTGGGTCAGTTATTGAGTAGTCTGTGGGTTACTATGTCCATTGTCTGCACGGTGCCCTCATTAATGGCTGTCAGGCATCATCTCCCGAATGCTCAGCTGTGTGTGCATGCCTCATGTGCCAAAACTCTCCCCGAAGGCTTGAGTCTCCTCATGGTGCTTTGGAGATTTTTCTTTCTTCATCCGTCTCCTATGTTAACGTGCAAAACTGCTGTCTGCCACATGCAGCTGACACTTGACAGATGTTGGCATTACGAGTGAATAGAAGCTAAATGTGAGCCGGGACTGCACAGCAAGCGGTTCTTATTTTCTCTACCCTGTTACCTCCCACCCAAACAAATATGACAATGACATTCCTGAAGAGGGTAGGGGAAGTAGCTTGGTGGGACATCAAACTTTTTGCAGGAATGTCGATGGAGCTTACAAAAATAAAAAAAATAAAAATAAAAATAAAGGTTAATTACCAAGCTCTTGAATTCTTGTTTAAAAACCTCCTAATGAAGTTTTTGCTTGCAAACCCATCTTTTGGCAAAAGTACGCTCACATCACCCTTAAGTGGCTTCTTTTAGACTTGGCTAACCTGATAGCTGATCTTCAAGGTACTTCAACTAAAGCCCCCACATGTCTGTGAGTCAATTTGAAGTTTCTTATGTCTGTTTCTAGAAACTGGAGAGGTGAAGTTATTATGACAAGTAATTGGAATCTCCTCAATTAAAGAATGTTTTTGAACTTTTATCAAAAAAAGCTCATTGTCATAGAAGGCTGTCACGTCTATATGGTTTAAGAAGAAGGTTATCATGTAGCATTTAACTATGGGCATAACTGTCAATTAAGTGACAAGTATGCATATATGCTGTGCATGCCTCCCTCTACATATATGTGTATATTTATGTATGTATATACATAAATGTAAGTATGTAAATTTAACTTTGGGATGCTAAAAAAAACATTTTAGGGGATAAAGAGATGGCTCAGCAGTTGGGATTACTGATTGCTCTTTGAGAAGATCACAGTTCAAGTCTCAGCACCTACACAGCTCACAGCTGTCTTTATTCCCACTCTAGGAACCCAACATCCTCTTCGCCCTCTGTGGGTATCAGGCACACAAATGGTATGCATACATGTAGGCAAAATACTAATGTAAATAAAATAAAGCCAAACAACACATAAATCTTTTTTAAAAAGCAGTTTCAAGATACGTGTTTACTTGCCTTTCCTAATTTAAACCTGGAACGTTTCAGCACCAGCCCATATGTCTCAAAATAACGTCAAAAAACAGACCTTGATTTTCTAGAAATTAGAAAATGCAGAACATACAGATTGTTTATTATTAATGAACAGAATGTTTATTATTAATTAATGTATGGTATATTTGAGTTTTTAGCACTATTCATACTTAATGAAAAAGGAGCTTGTATGCAAAATGAAAAACAATTGGCTACATGGCAGTTGATGACAATATAAATTTTACCACTGATGATTGTTGAAAAAGTAGATGCTCCAGGGTGGGTATACTTAAGATACAAAATTAAACCTGGAGATATAAGTTAGTTATAAGTACGTATTTGATATCTGATAAAAAAAAATTAAAGGTGCAAGGAAAGATAAATTATTTTGCTTGCAGGTCAAAGCAGAAGACTTTTGTGAGAAAGTAGCATCACGGTTGTGCCATGAAGTGGGGAAACTGTCAAGTGGGAACTTGAGGAAGTAGTAGGTCATTCCTGGGAAGGGAGGATAATGTCCAGGAAAAGAAATTGTGGATATACAGGATACTGTCAAACAAAACAAAAATGGCAAGGTTGTTCCTGCAGTTGCTGTAGTGCTGGAAAGTTCCTCATGTTCATTTGTTACCTCTGGCAGGTGAGTGTTCTGCCATGTGCTCTATTTATTACTCAGTATAAAGGATGTAATTGCAGGAAGATTATAGAGGTGACGGTTATGACAATGACACGCTCAGCCGAACTCACTAAATATTTGTTCAGCACAGCTCTATGCTGAGCTGTGTAGACACAGGGATGAACAAGACGATGCGCCTGCTCTTCAGCACTGATGACTGTTGCTATTTTTGGGAAGGAATACAAGAATTCCACTTGACTGACACATGAGGAGTTTATTCTTAGGAAACATATACAAAGAAGCTTGAGGACGTAGCTCAGTGTTGCGTGCTTTTTGAGGTTGGATCCTCAACATTTACAAAAAATCTGGGTGGAGAGATCCTTCTTGTTGTTGTTGTTGTGTAATGTTGGCCCTGAAAGATAAGGATAGAGACAGGCAGATCTTAGGAGTAGCTGCTAATATCCTCGCTAAGTGGATGAGCTTCAGGTTCACTGACAAACCCTGTCTTACAAAAGCAAGGTGGAGCGTGACTGAAAAGGATATGACATTTAGGCTTAGCATGTAAACACACACACACACACACACACACACACACACACACACACACACACCTCAGGAAAAGTAAAGGAAACAAGAAAGAAAACCATGGGCTGAGTTGATTCCTGCCCTTCTTTTCCAGTGACTATATTACTAACCAGAGATTAAATTAACTAGTGTCTTGGAAATAATAAAAGTTTTAACACTTGATGAGCTGGCAGTAGATAGCTGGGGAAGTTTGTCATATCCTAAGTCATACATAGCTCCCTTTTTACACTGGGCCCCAGCTCCTCCTACAGTAACAACCTTCAAGTTCTAGACTCCAGAAGAGTCAGCAAGCAGCCTGGGAGACAGTGCTCTCCGAACTTCACAGGGCACCAAGGCAGTGAACGAGCTCTTAGAGTCTACAGAACCTGAAGTCTTATTCCACCTTAGACACATTAGATCTTTTCTGATTCTACTTCTGTTTGTTACTTTCTCTTTGTTTTAATATCTCTAGTCATCTTTTAGTGAGGAATGTGCATTTGTTACACACAAATGCATACGTATAAATACACACACACACACGTGTGTATGTGTGTGTGTATACATATATATATGTATATGTCTATATATATATGTAGGATATCATGTATGTTAAGGAGACAGTCACTGTTTTATTATGTTCTATACTCAGTGTTAGACCTTACATCTAAATCCGACAATATAAGTCTCTGATGGAGAGCTACCGTCAGTTTTTATAACATAACCCTATTCTTTTCTACCATCAACATGATCAAGGCTACTCAAATTTCATGTAGCTAAACTCCAAAGTTTGCACCCTGAGTACCATAAGACACTGAAGATGCCTGTTTAATGCCATGGCTGTTTTCTCTGAAGATTATTAGCATCCAGCCTGAGTAAAATTTGGCAAAAAAAAAACCCTGAAGGTGAGATAAACATGTTTTTTGTTTAGATCACAAGTGGGGGATGAGAAAAAGACTTGTGAGAGAGCAGGTGATGTTTATCCTCTTAGAAGTCAAACCATGTGGGGGAGATTGGTTGTTAACCAGCTGAAAAACATCCTTGAATAAATTCTGAGAGGAGGTATAAATGTGAGTCAAAAACAAGAGGCGGGGCCTTTGGAGACTTGAGATAGTTTTGGCTGTTCATTGCTCTACTTCAAGATGCTCCTAGAGAGAACCACTAGAGGGAACGCTTCAGGGCTCCAGGCTCCAGCTGAGGTTGCGGGGCAGGGTTCTGGTTGCTCCAGGTTCCAGCAGAAGAAATCCTGCTGGTTATGCCAGGAGAATTATTCTTCAGAACTGATATCATTACGGTTTCATTATTGTATTCTTTAATCTTCTTTTCCTATTGTTTAGGTTAGTCGGGTTATAAGTGAGGTATTCTTGGTTAATAAGTTCGTAATAAATTATATTTGCTAAGAAAATTGAGCCTACAAAAACCTGCTTTTGTTTTTCTATTTGGTTTGTGTTAGTATCTCTGCTTCTGAGCTGCTTAAGACTTAGAAAATATCTTCAAAGAAATAAAAGGTTACAGATTGTGCTGTTTAGTCTTGGTTTTATGTTAATCTGTGTCCCTTTATTTTAATTCCCTTCATTATTTTTGTTTTTGAGATTATAATTTAATTACATTTATCCCTTCCCTTCCCCCCTCCCCCAGCCATCCCATATATCCCTCCCTGTTCTCCTTCAAATTCATGGCCTCTCTTTTCATTGTTAGTGCGTGAGCTATAACCTGTTCAGTCCATGTACTGTTAGCTGTACATATGTTTACAGAATTGAGTGGTTGGCATTGCACAACCAATTGGTGTGGTCTTCCTTGTGGAAGACAATGTCTCCTGTTCCCATTTTCCCTTAGTTGTCTGTTGCTTTTTATGTAGGATGAAGCCTCAGTGGACTTTTCTCACGTGTGTTTGGCATATATTTTAGTGTCATCCTTTTTTGGTTCACATTTGCGAGGTCATGTTGGTGAGACTTTGTGCGTGTCGCTTCTGATATTGCTAGGGGACACAGTATCACAGGAAAGTTCCGGACTCTCTGCATCTTTCCCTCCCTTTTCCACAGTGCTCCCTGAGCTTTGCTGCAGGAGCGTTCCGTCTATGTATTCACTGGGATTAGATTCTACAGCTCTGCATTTTGATTTTGTGTCAACTTAACACAAGCTGCAGTCCTTTGAGATGAAGAAAATTAATTGAGGAAATGCTTCCACAAGACAGGGCTGAGGTGAATCTTTTAAGACTAGTAATTGATGTTGGAGTGGCCAGCCTGCCAGCCCATTGTGCTACACCTGGTAGGTAAGAAAACATGAGTATCAGGAGCAATCTAGTAAGCAGCACCCCCCATGGCTTTGGCATCAGTTCCTGTCCCCAAGTTACTGCCTTGACTTCCCTCAGTGATAGACCGTGACCTGAGAAGGTTAAGCTGGAATAACCCATTTCCACAGCAAGTTGCTTATCCTTTTGGTGTTTTACCACAGCAATAGCATCCTTAAGGCAGACAGAGTGTCTCCACGGACACCTCTCTATTTTCCTCGCTTTCATTTTCTTATTTCCTCTCCCTCCCTTTCCCGTTCTCTGATTCTCCCATTCTTGGCATGTCCTAATGTTTTCTTCACCTTGCCCTCATGGATTTCTCCTGTCCTGCTCACATTATGTATTTCTGATGCCTTATCCAAGTTGTTTGTTTGCATTTACCTGTAAGCACTCCAAAGAGCTGACATTGCCATCTTGTTGTTATGCTATATTTGTTTAATCTGAGTATATGGCTACATATGGAAATTTGCTGCCCTATCAAGTGAGATGAAAATTTTAGGGGTCAATTTTCAGATTCAACATTCTCCTTCTGGGTGATAGTATTTTACTTAAAGGTCATTAGAGTGTTTCTCTACAAATGGACAGTTATATTTCCATAAGCTTGGTTTATGCCTATACCCACTTAGATAATGATGTGGCCCAAGTTAGATAAAGTTAGATAAGTACATGTTAGGAAACAAGAGTACATTTTTTTGTATCAAAATTATTTATGTTGAGACACAGCACATGTGTAAGCTATATGCTCTTCAGTGCTGGTAGATTCTATTCACTTGAATTGTGCCAATGTCTCTGCCATCGTGTCCCTTTAGTGTTCTGTTGTGGAGTTTCCATGATCATGTAGCATTCCTCTCCCTTGAGAACAACTGCTCTTCTTGGGTCACTTCCGCATGCCTATGGCATTCTCTTGTGAAAAGATAGGCAGTATTAACCATGTTGGCCTTCCTCGTGTGTTAGGCACAAGGACACTAAAGCCTACAAATGTGACCACCACTGAGTAGTGAGGACATAATTGGTTTTGTCCCTTCGAGCATGTTTAGTCACTGATGGGAAATGAATACAACTGAATCTCAGCCTGTTGTTGCAGAAACCTTCTGAGGTATACCTACAGCATATCTTTTGTACGTGAAGTTTACTTTTAAAACTATAGAAGTAATTTTATTTTTAGTGTAAAAATTGTCTGGCATGTGTATTTCATTTCACGGATATGTTTATCTGTCTCTGTCTCTCTGTCTCTCTCTGCCTCTCTGAATGTATGTGTGTGCATGCATGCACACCCCAGATATCAACCTCCACTGTTTTCCTCGGCTCCTGTTTACCTTATTTTTTGATAAATGGTCTCCAGGAACCTGGAACACACAGAGTTAGCCAGGCTGTCAATCCATAGAGCTGCATCTCTGACTATGAGCTCCGACACTGGGATTAAAGATACACACTGTCACCAAGGCTATTTTTTATGTCATGCTGGATCTGAACTCAGGTCCTCTCGGCTCTGCAGCAAGTTCCTTACTTGCTGAGCTTTCTCCCCATCATAAGCTTCATAATATTTTCAGTTTAGAATTTTAAAGAGCTTCATAGGTTAATTATCATGCTGAATTATTTATTATTCCATAATCAGCCAGTGTATTCTAATAGTATCTTGGTTTAATAATGAATGAACTTTGTTAATCTAATCCTGGGTAATTCAGGAAACAGCTTGTCTCCCCCTTAATGTCCTTTTCTGATAACGATGGAGATTTATATGGATAAAATTGCTTCCATGGAAGATGAAGTGCTCCTGATGGCTCTTTCAAACATTGGAAGGACCATGAAAGCATGCAAAGTTTCTCCTGGTGGATGGGGCAGGCTAGGTGATGTCACAGGTGAAGACTGAGGCTGGACTCTCATAGAGTCTTATTTTCAGAGAATCCAAGGCAATGGAAATGTATGGGCTACATACACAAAAAATGTATAGCGTGAGTGGAGAGTGGGATATGACTTTCACATGAACTCTGGTGCCTCATATTTGACCATGTCCCCTAGAGGGGGAGACCTGGTAGCACTCAGAGGAAGGAAAGCAGGTTACCAAGAAGAGACTTGATACCCTATGAGCATATAAGGGGGAGGAAATCCCCCTCAGGAACAGTCATAGGAGAGGGGAATAAGGGGAAAATGGGAGGGAGGAAAGAATGGGAGGATACAAGGGATGGGATAAACATTGAGATGTAACAAGAATAAATTAATAAAAAATTTTTAAAAAAGGATTGCTGATAAAAATGAGGCACTTTTATAATCTGAATAAATTAATAAAAATTTTAAAAAGAAAAATAAATAAATAAAAATAAAAATATGCAAAAAACAAATACAAAAAACAAGGAATTTTTTAAAAATTTCAATCAACCAGTTGATGAATGCCTGTGGAATCCCTTTGAAATAGCATGTCTTCTGCAGTGAGAGTCAGGGTCCTCAAGGCACAGAAGCAGCAGAGGGGATCTATATTATGAAAGGGGATGTGGTGCTCTGACTTACTTGATATGGGCTGGGTAGGCCCACAATGGCCTTCCGCACACTGAAGAGGCTGAGAACCTGAAAGCCTCTCAGGCCATGAGTCAAGGCACCTCAGCAGCCCTAATCTAGTTCTAAAAGCCTGAAGGCTTTATTTCTGGAGAGTTGCTGGTCCTCAGGCCACTCTGGAAGCCAGAGAAGCTAACATCTGAGGTCAAGGAAGCCAGCAGCTGCAGCAGAAGTCACAAAGGGAAGCAGAGAACAAGCACTGACTTCCTTTCCCACCTTGGTGCCTCGGCCAGGCCTGGAAGGTGCTGACTGGTGTTGGAGAAGGTCTTCTCCTTCAGTTTGTGTCACCCCGAAGCCTCTACCTCTTCCAAACAAGTTGATGTTCAAGGTTACCCAACTACATGTTTTCCTGAGCAATAAGATACAACAAGTTAGACACCTGGAACCTTGGCTCTTTTGGAGCACAAGCTTTTATAGACAAAACCAGAAATTGTAAAAGGAGACTATAATTTTCAGACTGAATGAAATGGGAGGGAGGTGTCCTGAAGAGAAAAATAAAAAAGAGAACAGAGTTTTCACTGAGAAGAAGGAAGAATTCAAACAAGGAGAGTGAGACAGGATGCTTAAAAACAAGGTAGTATTTGAGCAAAGCATTCAGCACATGGATGCCGAAGTTAAAAACTTGAGGCAGAAAGGAAAGAAATCACAAACAGCTAGAACCAAAGAGAACACTGGTGGGACATGGTGTCAGGAGACACTTATCTGGTACCCAAGGTATAAATGGAAAGGTATGGAAGCTATTTCTAGCAGAGACTGACACCATGGGCTGAGGATGCATTGACCGCAAAAGAGAGACAATGTTGGTTCTTCAGGATTTTGAGAAAGGACCTGAAAGCACTCGGGCAATAAAAGCAAACAGACAAACAAGCAAACAAAAAAACAAAGATGTTAGACAGTAAGCCCATTATTAAAGAGACAGATTTTACTGAGAGACAGACAGAGTGAGAGTGAGAGAGACAGAAAGAGACAGACAGACAGACAGACAGACACACACACACACACACACACACAAACAAACAGAGAGAGAGAGAGAGAGAGAGAGAGAGAGAGAGAGAGAGAGAGAGAGAGATTCTCCAATACATACTGCATGAACAACTGCATGATTAGAATGTAGAATGGTGAAGGTTTCAAAAGCTGAATAGGTGCCAGGGAGATGGATCACTGGGTAAAGTACTTGTTATGTATGTACAAGGACCTGAGTTCAGATCCCCATACCCATAATAAAGTTAGCCATGGTGGCTCACACAGGTAACTGGTATATGGAAACAAGCAGGCCCTCAGAGCTCACTGGCAGTAGGCCTATCTAAAATGATGAACTCCAGGTTCAGCGAAAGACCCTGTGTCAAAAGAAACGAGGTGGTGAGGGGATTAAGATATTTTGGAAACATCCTGACATCATCCTTTAGTCTTCTGATTCGCCCACAAGAATGAGCACACTCACACACAAATGTGCGTGTGGTATATGTATGTGTGCACAGGTTTGTGCTTGCGTTGTTGTTACTTTAGGATGAACACACCACATGGATGTACATGCACTAAAATAATAACATCAAATAATTTGTATGCTGGCATAACAGTGCTAAAGTTCAGTATTTACAAGATGGAGGCAGGACAATCAAGAGTTCAAGGTTGTCCTATGTTGCATAAGACCATGTCACATAAAAGCAAAACAAAGAGCAATAGTCACTGGGATCCATAATGATTTTAATTTTCACAGAGGTGTTTATGATAACAGAGTTTCTAGCACAGCGACCATTTTCTATTCATTTGTAGATGAGGCAAAATTAGGAACTGATTTTTTGACATGGGGTGGCTTGGCATCCAAGTCTTTCTTTTTTAAATATAGTTTATTAATTTATTCATATTACATCTAAATTGTTATCCCATCCCTTGTATCCTCCCATTCCTCCCTTCCTCCTATTTTCCCTTATTCCCTTCCCCTATGACTGTGACTCGGGGGCACCTCTTCTCCCTGTATATGCTTTGAGATAGAGCTAGAAGATGAGGTTGTGCACTCTGGACCACAGCCTGTGAAAAGCTATACCTTCCTAGAATGTTGCTAGGAATTAAATCACTGCAGCCTTGAGCACTGTACAGGAAGGACAGTGGGGACATGTTCTTGGCAGTTTAGGATGCAGTTCCTTTGCCTTGTACTGTGAGAGTCATTCTGTTTTCAAAGGAGTGTGCAGACACTATGTGTTTGGCTCAGTTGCCAAGGAGAGAGCAGTACTATAAATGCATTTTGAGTAGAAAATATGATTTGTTAGCCAGCAGATAAAGGCAAGAATTCTCCCCCATTGAATTCCTTGGAGAATGCATGAAGAAAACAGTTCTCAGACTTGCAAATGGGCATGGGACTCTGAGGGACAACGTGCTGACTTTGAGAACAGGGTTTATGGATGCTAGCTGTCTGTCCTTAAGCCTCTCCCTTGCCTCAAAGACAAATCTCAGTGATGAAAATTCCAACACTATACGTTTATATCTTGGAGGAATTTCTTATAATAGTGAAATGTATTCAGAGAGGAGTAACTCACTAACGTTTTCTCCGTGTTAGGATTATTTAGAATTGGATAAAAGTCCCAGACTAGCTCAGGGCAGGGCTACCAGAAACATGGAAAATGGTATCTTCATGGGCAAACAACAGGGCCATGCAAAGTTGCCTGATATGCCTGATTTTGCCAAAAAGTCCTTGTACTTATTTGAAAGAAGCAAGAGGTCTCTTAGTACTTTGGAATTCCAAACATTCTTTGTTTACTTGTCTATGAGTCTATACAGAGAATCCTCTTAAATGTGAATTGATTGCCTCTTAGATTACAAACTTTTCCATGAGTGGTAACAGAACTTTATAACATGCAGAGATGGCTGGAAAGTGGCTTGAAGTTCCCATAAAAAATGTTATCCGAGTGCCACCAGGTCCCCCCTCCAGGGGACATGGTCAAATATGAGGCCCCAGAGTTCATGTGAAAGTCATACCCCACTTTCCACTCAACTGTGGAGAATGTTCTGCCCACTGGCTAGATCTGGGTAGGTTACCAAGAAGAGACTTGATACCCTATGAGCATATACAGGGGGAGGAAATCCTGCTCAGGAACAGTCATAGGGGAGGGGAATAAGGGGAAAATGGGAGGGAGGGAAGAATGAGAGGATACAAGGGATGGGATAACCATTGAGATGTAACAAGAATAAATTAGTAAAAAATTTTAAAAAATGTTATCTGTCACACACTGTTAGCTACGCAGACAGCAGTTAACACTTAAAGTATTCCTATTCCTTAAGAGGGGTCACTCCCTGTCTGTGTTCCAGAATATGTCCCTGCCTGCTTCCTAACATGGGGCAAATTAAGAGTGCTAAGGAAAACAGTGTATGATTATCTCAGGATTTTTTTTTATTTGATTAATTTTTTTTTCACGCTACATCTGAATTTAACTCACCCTACTTCCTCTGCATGATCCTGTGGTGTATGTGTGTGTGTGTGTGTGTGTGTGTGTGTGTGTGTGTGTGTGTGTATGTGTGTGTGTCTTTGTGTGTGTGTATATGTGTGTGTGTCTTTGTGTGTGTGTGTATGTGTGTGTGTCTGTGTATGTGTGTCTGTGTGTGTGTGTGTCTTTGTGTGTGTGTGTATGTGTGTGTGTCTGTGTGTGCGTGTCTGTGTGTGTATGTGTGTGTGTGTCTGTGTGTGTGTGTCTGTGTGTCTGTGTGTCTGTGTATGTGTGTGTGTGTCTTTGTGTGTGTGTGTGTGTGTGTGTGTGTGTGTTCAGCTGGGACATGGAGGGTATACCTGTATGTATGGGCGTGTAGAAGCTTGAGGTCAGCTTCAGGTATGAGTGCTTAGAAGACATCTTTCTCGTTTTTAGAAACAAGATCTATTGTTGAGGCTTGAGGCTCCCTGACTGGTGGCCAGAAAGCCCCAGGAATTCCCCTGTGTTGACTTCCTCCTTGTTAAAATGACAAGGGCTAGCAACTGTGCTCATGGCTCATATTTTTTTTCATAACATGGATGCTGTGGCTTGAACTGAAGTTCACAGGCTTGTGGAGTTAGCACTTTATGACTGAGCTATCTGCTAAGCCCTCCCTCTTGCTTTTTACTCTCAACAGTTTTCAGTAGTTTTATTTTTCTTTAAGTGAGTCAGAGCAAGTTTTACAAGGCATGCCATTCCAAATTTCTATTGAGCTTTAGATTCTTAGTTTCACCTGACTGCTACTGTAACCTAGTAAATAATAGCGTAAGCATTTCCTGCAGGAGCTGATGGTCTACACAGCACTCTATCACGCAAGTCCAAGCGTACCTTTCTGTTGAGCAAATGTGACAATAGCGGTAGTGTTTTTTTTTTTTTCTCAAAGGGTCAGTAGTTGCCACTAAATGATTTTGCTAGTGGATAACTGCTTAGCACATTAAGTTTCATTCCTTTTACTAGAAGCTCAGAAAAGCAGAAAGACTGACTGATGGAAACTTAAGTGGTTTCATATACGTGACCGACTTCCTGCCCTTGTGTGATAACAAGAGCATTGAACCGAAAAATACTCACTTCACAACTGGGTGCCTGTATGACCAGAAGTGACTGGAGAAACCTGTCAGAACTTTGGTTTCCTCACCTGGAAAGGGTATGGTTTAGAGAAAAGTCAGTAGTTGTCACGCCAATTTGTTCTATAGACATATTTCTTACAAGCTGTATACACATACCATTATCGTGTTCTGCTGGCACAGTTTTAAAGACACAGCAAGAAATTTACGTTTTTCCGCAGTTCTCTTTTTCTGGAATCCTCTAAGTAAATCGGTGTTGCCCAAGAAGAGAAAGAGCACAGTCTGCAGGAGACCTTCCAGCCCTCCGTGTCCCCTGTTTCCTAGATTTTGCTGATTAAGCATGAGTAAATAGACAACGGACATGTTTTGGAGTCCTCCCTTTTGTAAAACATGGACATCGCACAGCTGGCAGGAGACCATAATGGCGTGGTGAATGTAAAACGGGTTGTGTGTGAATTAGGGGAAAAGGGAAGTAAGCAGAAATTTTGCCAATTTATTGACCTTATCTTACTTGGTGGTATTTAAAATCGTTTCAAAGGGCTAGGGAGAAAGTTCACACACGAACTAGGTTTTGAGCTCAAAACTCCAAAATACACACAATGGTATACAAAGAGGCATGTGTCTGTGTGTCACCAGTCCTTGTGAGAGATGGGAGATGAAAACAAGAGAATCTATGGAGGCTCCTGAGGCAGCTGGCTTAGAGTACAGTGTTCCTTCCTTCTCAAGAAAGAAAAGGTGAAGACAGACACCTGAGGATGGTGTTTTACCTCAACACAGTGCTTTGCCAGCTGTCTTCTTTCACTCACAAAGACATGCATACACATGCATAGGTTTATAAAAATTACTACAGGCATGGAGTAATTCTCTTAGCCACCAATCACTAATAAACTTAAAGTAGTTGTTTTTATATTATTTGCATTTTTAGTTACTTTTTTCAAAAAATGTGTAAAACATACTGTGTTAAATTATAGGCATTTTGGAAATAATTTTACATTGTAAGTCAAAGTATTAAAACATCATAAAAAGGTGAGGTCATAATACATATAGTGTAAGTATTGTTTTTTAGAAAGCCTTGGTTTTTTGTATGTTTTTTTTTTAAGTGAGAACACAAGTGTAAGCTAAGGGTAGAATCTGCATCTGCAGATTCCGTTCAGAAGCTGTCTCTTCGAGGAAGAGTGTTGCAGTGTATATAAGAAAAGTATCAGATGTCCAGAGAGAATGGGTTGATTTGTGCTTATAACTTTCCCCCATCTATTGTGGCATGTGAGCCATAGTAACAAGAGCTTGTGGCAGTTGGTCATATGGCATCTACAGTCAGGGGCCAGAAGGGGATGAATGTTAGAAGACAGCAGCAAGCATCTCCTTTTATTCAGTGCAGGATGCAAGGCCAGGGCATGGTTCACCAATTTTAGGGTGGGCTTTCACACTTCTCCTCCTAGTCCTACCCTGCCTTCCCCACTCTGCCTCCCCTATTCCTTGGAGAAGGGGAGCCCATTCACCCACCCAAGCTCATTAAGTTGCATCAGGACTGAATTTGTCCTCTTCCCCCAAGGCCTGGCAAGGCAGTCCCATCAGGGGAAGTCACCAAAACAAAACAAAACAAACAAACAAACAAACAAAAAAAAAACAGGCAAGAGAATCCATGACAGAGACTGTCCTCACTGCCCATACTAGGGGACCCACATGCAGCCTGAGCTACCTAATGGCTACATTTATGTAGAGGACCAAGGTCCAGTCCATGCTGGGTCCTTAGTTGGTTCTTCAGTCTCAGAAAGTCCCTCTGGGCCCTATTGGCTCTGTTGCTCTTCTTGTGGAGCTCCTGTCATTTTCAGGTCCTTCTATCCTTTCTTCCACTCTCCCATAAGACTTCCTACTATTCTCCCAATGTTTGGCTAAGAGTCTTAGCATCTGATTTGAATTACTGTTGGGTGGAACCACTCAGAGGACAATTTTGATAGGCTCCTATCTGCAAGCATAGCAGAGTTTTTTTAATAGTGTCAGGGGTCGGCTCTCTTCTATGGGATGAGTCTTGGGTTGGACCAGGCGATGGTTGGACATTCCCTCGATCTCTGCTTTATATGTTCTATCTTTATCCCTGCATATCTTATAGCCAGGCTAAGTTTTGGATCAAAGTTTTTATGGGTGGGTTGGTGTTCTCCTCCCTTCAATAGAAGTCTTGTCTAGTTAGAGGGTGTCTTCTTCTGTCTCCGTGGCCTCTGCTACTAGGAGTGTCAACTATAGTCCCCCTCATATATCTTCCCAGAGGCCTATTCTGACTTAGGTCTTCTTATTATCCACCCACAATTTTTCTTTCCTCTGCAGGCCTTCTGTCCTCCTGGCCATGCTTTCCACAGGTCTGATCTCCACCATTATTTCTCTCTGTGCTCCACACAACTATGGACACTTGATTTTTGACAAAGGAGCCAAAACCATACAATGGAAAAAAGATAGCATCTTCAGCAAATGGTGCTGGTCTAACTGGATGTCTACATGTTGAAAAATGCAAATAGATCCATATTTATCACCCTGCAAAAAGCTCGAGTCCAAGTAGATAAAAGAGCTCAACGTAAAACTGGAAACACTAAATCTGTTAGAAGAGAGGAAACAAGGTAGGAGAGGGAGAGAATCCAACTTCTTAAAGGACAGCTCTGCTCAATGCCTCAACACCAGTTCCACAGTGAGACATCATCTTAATGAAGTCACGACCTTGGCTTCTTTCTAGATAGCTTGGTTTCAATACTAAATTTAGTTGGCTTAGCAAGAGTCCCTTGACCCTTGATATCTGATCCTCTAATTATCCCACCAAAATCACTTCTTTCTACCCTTGATATCTAAGTACGATTTTTTCCTTTTATCAAATATTTCTTTTCTTTTCTATTCTGTTCTGTTGCCATTTTTCTGTTTTCATTGCTTAGTGGATAGACTATGAGACTTACTCCACATATATTTTTTTCTCTGTCCCCAGAAACCATGAACTCATCTGACTGGTTGCATTCTGTGAACATCTGTGGCTCTTTAAAACCATCATGACATCAATTCTTTACCAAGAATATATAATAAATATGATTATGGGGAATTCTTTTAGGATTTTCTCTTTACCTGGTATGACAGCCATCCTTAAATCATTCCCTTATTGTAAACTCAGAACAAATGGATCCCATGTTCATTTAAAAACTGTCTAACACATTGCAGTCTACAAGATACAGCCAGGTTTTTATCTTATTAAATCACTGTGTAATGTTTAGGCTCAAGTCCTTGCTCCCTAAACTTTTCTAGGAATCACATTCATTCTAGGAATAGCCAACTCTAGACATTCCACGTTCCCCATCAACCAAACCTTGATGCTGCTTTCACTGGTGGTCAGGGCATCCGTGAGTTGACAGTGGGCATCAGCAACTGATGCCACCTGAAATTCTGCCCTTGTATATCATGTTTTATCTCAGGAGGAAAATATTTTATCATATCCTCCAAGAAAACTGTTATAATCTTAGCATTTTAAGAAATGGTATTAATATAGTATTGTAAGGATCAGACAAACTCCATTTTGAAAAAGAAATTTCATTTTGTGTTAAACCTAGCCAAGGGCTGAACCCAGATTCCAGGAAAACCACAAACTAGTCTAAACAGAAAAATATTCTCTAGTAATACAATCAGCTCACCTTGGGAAAATCCAAATGTACTCTCTGCTGGTCTAGCTGACCAGCAGGTGGTCTGGCACCTAGCAACACCCAATTAGGAGAAGACAGGCCAAAGTTCCTAACTCCCTCATGACTGTTTCAACCAATCTTTTCTGTAGGTCAACTTGCTTCTATACCTATTACCCAACCATGAAATGCCAAGGCTTATAACACCCTGCTTACAGCTTTTCTCCCCAAATGTCAACCAATCATATACTGTAAAACCCATTTCTTTGTCTAAAACCTATAAGAACCTCTCTCGATTGAGACTTGGGGCCACTTCCCAGCATCTGCTGTGTCAGTGCATAGAAGGTATGGCCTGGGTTCAAATATGCAATAAAGACTTCCTTGCAATTGCATTTGGACTAGGCTTTTTTTACATATACATATATATTATTCTGTATATTTATATATGCATAAACAGTTATATTACATTGCATATACATATATGCAATACACTACCTATAGCAAGAGGAACCATGATACAATCAGGCGTTATATAAATGTTACATTCTTGATGTTTTGGCTATTTGTATTTGACAGCCTTGAAGAAAACCTCTTTCCTATATTGCTGCATCTAAAATTCTGAAAGCAAATCAATCTCCATCACATCTTGTCATTATCAACTTAAAACATCTATCCAGACCTAAAAACATCTTAACCCCTAAACAACTAAGCTACATCGTAAAACTAGGCTACTTGGTCTTCAACTCCATCAGAGACTTGAGAAGGAATAAACTTGATTACCTGAGTATGCCAGGAGTGTAGGTAAGTAGCTTTCCAAATGAGAAGATGGCAGAGACAGTTTGCTACCTGAATAGTCACCCAATCTCTCTATAATGTTGCAGCATCTTCTTCATCCTTCTGGCCCAATATTTCTGACAGTCATATTTGTAAGGCAGGAACTATTGAGGACTTGCTTACCCTGTCTTGTCAGAGTTTGGCCATCGACTGCCTGCATCCAAGTTTGCCCTTTTTTAGGCAGAATTCTGTCTGTGGTAGAAACGAGGACATTTTGCCCAGTGGATTGTTTGCCACATTTGAAGCCATCTCCATAAGGAGGTTCTTTGATGCTCATCATCCTCTTTGAGGTAGGCTGGTGTTGTCAGGAGTTAACCTCTCTCACTGGACTCAGCTTTTGAGTGGTCTATTTGGGGGGGGTCTCTCAAAATTTGGGCATTACAGTATAAGAGACGTGTTTCTGTGTAAAATGTTGATCATTTGTGGAATGACATAGTGATCTCTTTGTTAGAGCCCTGTGATCTCTACATTATGAGGGCAGAGGCAGAAGGATCTGGATTTCAAGTCCAGATCTGAATACATTGCAATCTTAAGGCCAAGTTAGGCTACAGGAGTCCTTATCTCAACATCCCCCCAAAAAACTGATGAAATAAGAACTAATATCTGAGGCCATGTGAGGAGTGAAAGAGCTAGCAGTTGGCGGTAGTTCATAGAGCTGCAAGTGTCCCGAATGCTTTATATTTAATTTTCACACCACTATAATCATTTTCTTGTCTCAGAGAGGGAGCCTGGAGTATTAGATGCTGAAGACCTAAGAGCCCAATTGATTTGATAGGAAGAGTGTTTGGCGAAAGCAAACATGGAAAGCTAAGCGCAAGCAGGCTAAAGGCTGTCCACCCATGCATCTGTCTTCCAGACTAACACAGTGCACCCCATAGCCTGAAATAGAAGATAGCACCCAGCAGAGTTCTGGGTGTTCCTTCAGTGAATCTGTATAATAATCAATCTTTTAGTAAACAAGGAGCATTCCCTATTTGTTAGATCTTTTAAAAATCTCCGGAGTACAACTATTCTATATTGCTGGCTTAGTATTCAGCCATGTGGTCTTAAGTAAACTATACAGTATTTTAGGAAAGCTAAGCAGTTTGTGCTCACTGTTTGAGCTCCTGCACCAACTTCCTTTAGCGATGAACTACAATGTGGAAGTGTAAGCCATGTAAACTCCTTCCTACTCAACTCACTTTGGGTCACAGTGTTTCAGCACATCAGTAGAAACTCTAGCTAAGACAGGGCCAGGGAAGAATAAGGAGACTTGTTCTCAGCAGGAAGCCTAGTTTATGCAAAAGGACAAAGTAGAGAAGATGCGAAATTATGCAGAGAGTAAGTTGAGAGCTCGCTGCGCTTAGAATTATGAATTTGGAAAGGCACAGTATTTTATTTCAAAGTCTAGTGCAGTGGCAGTAAATTTTTTGGAAATGAGTTTGAGAATTATGCTCAATTTTATAAAAACCAACAATGAAAACCACAGGAATGCACCATTAACATTTAATATGAAGAGCGCAGACTTTCCAGGATCGAGTGGTTACAAAATATGTGCCACATAGAGTTCTGGCTTCTGACAAAGATGCCAGCTCAACTTAACTTAGTTAAATATTTAAAAAGCATGACAAAAACTTAACTTGACAAAACCATGTAATTAACATCTAATCTTGGATGTGGTAATAATAAGATTTCAAAACATACTAGAAAATGTCCTAGTCCGTATCAGTACAGACATCTGGCTCACTTATGCCGATGCTGTAGTCACCCGTCCTTCTGGTTAAATATCAGAGAATAAGTTCTCTTATACCAAGTGATTATCAAGTTTTCAGTATATACACTAATACTGAGAAACAGTAAGGATAGGAAAGGGGCCATTTGCGTATGCTTGATACTTTACAAATTATCCACTATATGAAGGATCATTTCTTGGATGTCAATCTCTAATTGCCATGTAATTGAACAGCATGACCTGCAGGAAACAAGGGGTTGGAATTTTTCTAGTGTAATATGATTTACAATGTCTCTATAGTGAGACTTGTTGGCTTCTTTAAAAAACACAGAAATGTTATAAGAATATGTGTTTATTTTAATCCGAGGTGTGAGGATTTGGGGATGCTTCGCAGCAGCTGACTATGATTTGCTTTCTGCCCCGGTGGGGGCGTGATTTTTGCCAGCTGCAGATACTTTCTGCGATTGGGCGACATTTGAAATTCTGAGGACTTTTCAGAGAGTTTATAAATGCTAGAGGCCCAAGAAACATGGTGAGTTGTTGGGTGGTTGTTGATCGTTGTTGCTCATGTTTTGTTAAGTAGTCATGTGCAAAGAAGAGGCAACAATGAAAAGAAATTAGATATCCTGAAGGCAAAGAGCAAGCTTTGATCAAGGAACCTGATGACCCAGTCAGCAGGAAGTAACTAATTAAAGATGACATCACTCTCTTTCTGACCCCTGACCTTACTCAGGGATCTTTTTGCTTTCCTAACTATCTTTCTTTTTCTCTTAAAAAGAGTTGGGGGTGCAAAAAGGTGGAAGGAAGGAGTGGAGAAAGACGAACCAAAAAAGTAGCTAACACCAGCTACACTCTCTCCATAAATGTCTAGAATTATGATCTGACAACGACCTCTTTGTATCTACTTTCACCTCTAGATTCTCTCACAGTTTGTGCTTTGGTAACAAATTATTTCTGGTACTTAGAACTCAACATGTGTTTTGTGAATTTCTTAAAT
This sequence comes from Acomys russatus, assembly GCF_903995435.1. Taxonomy (NCBI): domain Eukaryota; kingdom Metazoa; phylum Chordata; class Mammalia; order Rodentia; family Muridae; genus Acomys; species Acomys russatus. The sequence continues at coordinate 60,308,598 of NC_067145.1, forward strand.
GGCTTGGAGCTTTCGCCTCTGCAATATACTTTCTCCCTTCACCCCTCAACAAGGCTATATCATGCTATATTGCGTACACATGCCTACTTTCCTAGAAACAGAATTCCAAGTCTCTCCACCACTTGTAGAATTACTAATCCCACATCCAAGGCAAGCATACTACCCCTGCCCTGACCCAATATCCCTAACTAAATCAGGAGCTGTGTGGTAGTTACGCAGCACAATAGCTTCTCTGGTTATAATACCACAGCATATTGTGGTTATAGCTACAGACAACTGAAACTGTACTTCCCTAATGAACTGTAAACCAGTCTAGGGTTAGGGCCACTACCTCATCTTATGTTAATAAAATACAAAGCTCTCAAGGTATAGCATGGGCTCTTTAAATACAAAACACAGCACAAATTCTGGGTAAAAAGGTTTGCTCAGCCTTTTTGTAATATGACATTATTTTTGTGCCACGTTTTTCATAGTCCGGAAGCCTGGTACTATTCAACAATTTATGGGGTAATTTTCTCCGTGTTTCGGTTGTGTTCATCCTGAAGACTCATTTCCTTAAGTGTCCTCCAGCTAGAATTTGGACTTTTAAATGGAAGTCTTGTAAGAACATTTGAGAAAGACTGAAGAAATAAGTCAATTTTTTTTATTACAAGAAGGCTGGTAGGCAGATTAATGAAATGCAGTCACATGGACATTAGCTGTCAATAATGGTATGACAGTTGGTCTATTGCATGCCATCTATCTTCCACTGCATTTGATTGATGGGACACACTGTACCTAATATAATGCATATTGAACTTTCCTTTAAGGATTAAAATGATGACAGTGTGTGAATGAGAAGCACTTTTCTATTCGACAGGGATACCTCTCTATAATACACTGCAGGTAAAACACAGCAGCCATGACAAGTGGAAGCAACAGTGTGTACCTTTATACATAAGGTGTTCTATTACATATATTGCCAGCATGGAACACCTTATAAAATCATGTCCTAAGTTTTTATTGAAAAATATAATTATCAGAGTCCAATGACACAGGTAGAAAATAAATACTTTAGAAATACGCCTGAAGGCATTCTTTTTGTAGGAGGGAAAAAAAAAAAAAAGCAATTGTAAACTGACCTGGTCTATTCAGAGGAAAAGTGAGATGTAAAGAAATGTATCATGATTAGTGTGAACTTAGTTCAACAGAAAGATAATAGGTTGAAAATATAAACTAGGTCCCATTGGGCTTAAGTAAATCCTGGCATGACAGGTCTATTACAGCAATACAGCTGGGTGAACACTCATCATGGGGAAGGTCTGAGAGAAAGGGAAACACCCTCAGCAGCACAAGGCAATGCTGTTGCATTTTTGTTAAGCCTTTTCAAGTAACTGGAGGAGGACTGTATTCTGTGCCTGGCTCTCCTGGTTAAAGTGATTGAGAAAAATAGGTTATGTGTCAGAGAGGTCACAGTTAAAATGAGAAAAATGGCAAATATTCAGGTACACCTAACCATCATCAGATTTTAAAGTATATATTAAATTAAATAATTAGAATCTATCCCCATGTTACAGTTGAGAAAAATTACAAGAATCAACGGCTGATTTAATGTCACACAGCTATATTCAGACATGCAATGATAATATGGCTACTATGGTCTTTATATGGCAGCAATTATCTCTATATAGCTATTAATAGAAAGAAATGGGAGAATAAAAACAGTAAAATAATACTCATTTTACCAAATACTTCTTAGGTATAAGGAATTTGGACACTATGTCCAAAGAAAAAGCCAATAACTATTATGTTATTATACGCAGATGCTTTGACCAGTTTCCAGCGGGAAGGTCTCAGAAGTCAGCATCTGGCTTTTGTTTTGTTTTGTTTTCATTCAGCCTACCCACACAGGCTGAGCTGGTTTTATGGCAAATCCAGGGGCTATGAGGAGACAATACTACAAAGCTCTGACGAAGAAGAAGAAGAAGAAGAAGAAGAAGAAGAAGAAGAAGAAGAAGAAGAAGAAGAAGAAGAAGAAGAAGAAGAAGAAGAAGAAGGGCCTCTTCATTATACATATCAAGTATAAGATTCTGGGGAGATACTCCAGTGTACAAAATGCTGGGCATGCATGGAAGTCCAAGTTCAAATCCTCAGCACCCACCTTTAAAGCCAAGTGTCAGAGCAGTCTCCAGGAAGTCCAAGTGCTGTGTGAGGCGGAGAGCAGTCAGGAGTGTCTCTAGAGCTCATTGGCCAATGCTTCCAGCTGAATCAATGGGCTTCAGGTGCAGCAAGAAATTTTGTCTCAAAGGCAAACTAACAAAACAAGAAAAGGTAGAAAAGTGATTGAAGAATGAAGACACCTGACATTAATTAACTTCTTTCATACACACATACACACACACGCTTGCGCACTCACACGCACACACACGCATGCATGCACACATGCACACACATGCATGCACGCATACACACACATGCACACACACAAAGCACACATATGCACACATGCACACACACGCACACACACTATACACATAAAAACCTCAGAGACTAGATACTCTAATCTCCTTACAAAAAGCACATTAAAATGCAGAATCGTCACACCACATTATAAGAAAACCACCACACAAATGTTAACTTGGAAAAATATCCTACTTTTAATTCATTCAATTAAAACTTGATTATGATTTCTGAAAAGGGGGAGAGGCTTGTGCATTCTGCTTCTAACTTCATCCTGATGCCTCTAAGATTCAATAAAGATGAGTGAGTGTGCCCACGAATAACTATATTATCATCAGCTTTATAATTCGTAATGACATCAGGAGTGTGTAGAAAAGCCATCAGCTTCTAGGCTGGCCAAATTGAGTCTCCGGCCTCTGCTTGTTTGTATGCATGGAAACCACCTGTACAGATAGGTTTAGCTGGATTCTTACTTTAGCCCTGTCAGTGTAGAATCAAGACCCAAAACTACAGATAAGCAAAGATCCTTCTGAGTATCTATGCATATCTTTAAGAAGTTGGTATAATTTACTATAAAAATGAATTTCGGGGACACCTTTGCCATTGAGTACTAAAATATCTGTGTCTTTGGATAATAATTTCCTTCTTACAACATGGTGTTGCTATGCAACAGAGTCAGACTGACCTGCTGTTTCACCTCCTATTTATTCACCAGCCAATAGAGGACAGCTGAGGACATCTTCCATGTGCTAAGTGCACTTTAATGCCAAGAGAACCAGTTCTGTGTCATGGCAGAGTCCATGGTGAGCCTGGTGTGTGATTTGGACTGTGCTTGGCTCCACAGCTGACCAAGTGTGATTTACTATGACAGTGTTATCATATCAAATTGTTGTGCTTATTAGTAAGAATTATTCAGTTAGTTGTTTGCCATGATGGACTACAGGATGAAATGGAGAAAACCTGCGCTTTGTAAATGTGAACAGAATGTGAGATGGAGACACGGAGATCACAAAGAATCACAGTTTCTAAAAACTGTGCTGGGTACCGTAGTGTCAGAAGCCTAAATAAGAAGAAATTGAGAGTCAACTTGCCCATGGTCATTTTTGTGTTCGTGATCGGTATCTTTTCAATTTGGCATCACTCAGGTAGGCATGCCATTCAGTAATTTCACTTCTTTGGAAGGAAGCAGGGAAGTCTTTCCTGATGAAGTATCTTTGAGTAAATATTGACTGAGCAAAAATGAAGACCCATGAAAATAGGGAATGATAATCGGCAGAGAAAAATAAGTAAAATGAAGCCTTGGACTTCCCTGTAGGGTAAGAGAGAGAAAAATACACATATAAAATGAAATAAAGGTAAAAAATAAGATAAAATTTAAAGATAATGAAGTGAAATCCCTTACATAACATTAGTATATGAGGGATCTCCAAATATTCCACTGACTCATTTTCTCTTGGCTGTCTACAGCTGGGCATGCAGCCTACCCCTAAGATTAGTTTATTTCTCCAGCCCAGGATAGTTAAAAACCCATAGGTACTACAGGCATCCCCTTTAAAAACAGTAAATCACAAAACAAAAAGGAGAGGACATAACCGGAAGAAAAGGACTTGTGAAGAGGAGAGGAACTAAACGTGCAAGGAGGGTGCTGGGGTGGGGCAGAGGGTTACCAGGATGCACTGGAGTCAAAAATAATAATAAAATAAAGAATAAAGTCAGAGTAGAGAGGCATTCACCAGTTATAGAACCAATCTCTTTAGATACATGTCCAATACAATGACTGGTGCCTATGTAAGAAATGTCCGAGTCCTGGAAGTGAGGTTAGGAGCTTTAGCCCAGGAACTGGGGCATGAGTGCTGGTACCACCAACTGCAGGAAGGGATCAGGGAGGGGAGGAATATGGACCGATAGCTCCACTCTTTTAGGCCCTTAAATTCCCCACCTACCAATTTCTCCATTAACGCAGTACAGTCTTCCAAGCAGCATCGCCCCTTTGTACTGTCATTGCACATGCCATTCTGAGTTATGAAATGGAGAAAAAGGCAATAAATAAATGTTTCCTGTGTCTGCCTCATAATCTACTCCTTAAGACTCATCAGTGATGCTGGCTCCAGCCTCCTTAGTAGCCCAGCCCAGCAAGCGTTTTATGGTTGGCTCTGAAGCAGGCCCACCTGTGCCCCAATTCCTTAGCAAACAGGCCTAGCTGGCAGCTTTCCTATTTGGGGCACATATATTTCAACATGGATACATAATGATATTCCTGTCCATTCACTTGAGGAAGGTTATTGCACTTCGCATGCTGTTTAAAGCACGGGGTGTCAACGCTGCACTTTATAGTAGCTCTGCAGGCTCATAAATCACTGTCAGGTCTTGCTCTAATAAAGCCACTTTATGGGTGATAGATTTTATTTGTGAGTTCATGACAAATACCTAAAACATCAGGCATTGGTGTTGTAATCGCCTTTTATGAGCTTTAGTTTGCTCCCATGCTCAGAAAGCACACACACACACCTATGCTTGGGACGGCAAAAGGCAGAGAGCTGGGTAATAATTCACCTAGTAGCCTTGGGCATTTTTCTCAGTGTCTTCACGTTGAAGCCTTATAAACCTGACTCTAGTAGATGTGCTGCTAATTAATTAGGCATTAATTCTAATGTTCTTTGAAGATTTGAATGAGCGCCGTGTGGCCATCATTTTAGCACTTTTATGGCTATAAGTCCTTTTTATTAGTTTTCACTGATTGCTTTTAAAAAAAAAAAATAATACATTAACCCCTCTATAGGAATGTTACTATTGCAGTTTGCTAGTTACAAAGAACAGCTGTTCAGTTTGACAATGGAAACGGTTGGAAAAGGAAGCTATGATTTGTCTGACTAAATTTGCTGTTTCCTTTGTTCTCTGACACCAGAGACTAAGGGATCTTCCATCCACAGACAAGTGTGCACTACAGTCTAGCAATGGATTGTTTGGAGATACTGGTTGGTGATACACCGCTGGGCTATCACAGTACTGCCAGACAATCTGCTCTGTCAAAGGTTAGGTCCATTACCATAGGGAAAGCCAGAAACTGTTATCAAAGCTTAATCTCCCAGGCTAGAGATGGTTATGGTACAGGCTGCCTCTTCTCACTTATTTTTTCAATTATAATGGAATTATATTATTGTCCCCTTACTTTTCCTCCCTTTAATCCCTCGTGTGTGTGTGTGTGTGTGTGTGTGTGTGTGTGTGTGCATGTGCGTGCATGTGCGCACATGTGTGTGTATGTACATATTTAAGAATACACATACTTGGGCTGGAGATATGGCTCAGAGGTTAAGAGCACTGCCTGCTCTTTCAGAGGTCCTGAGTTCAATTCCCAGCAACCACATGGTGGCTCACAACCATCTATAATGTGATCTAATGATTTGTGTCAGGTGGCATACATGCAGGCAGATCTGTACTGTATACATAATAAAAAATAAATCTATAAAAAAAAAAGAATACACATACTCCTAACTATGTATTATACAACCTACTCAGTTTCTTTGATGTTAATTGTGTGTCTATGAATATGCTTTTAGGGCCAGCTCACTGTTTTATATTGGATAACCAATTGGGGGGCCCTTCTGTCGTAAAATCTATTTTTCCTTCTGTCTGAGTCCTTGGTTGCCTGGGTTACTTACTTTAGGAAACATTCCTGTGAGATTCCTCTGGTCAATTTCAGCATGTCTCAGGCTCGAGGGACATTTCAGAAGAGGAGGCAAATAGAGTGCAAGAGCCAGAGGAGCAGAAACTTTGGTGTGAGATTGCACCCGGAAAGTCAGGGAAGCTACAGCTACGACATCGCAAGAGCATGTTGTCTAAACAAGCCCCAAGCAAGCGTGATGCCAGTCCACATGCTGCTTTTTACAACTTATTTACTTTTTATTTTATGAGTATGGGTATTTTGCCCATATGTATATCTGTGTACCATGTGGGTGCCATGCCTCAAGAGGCCAGAGGAGGATTTCATATCTAGAGTTACAGATGGTGTAAGCTGGCATTTGATGCTGGGAATTGAACCTGGGTCCTTTGTAAGAACAGCCAGTGCTCTAAACGCTGAGCCATCTCTCTGGCCTCCAGCTTGCCTTTCTGTTCTGGGATGGAAATGAGTATCAGAGAGAAGAGTTAAGGGACTTGTTCGTTTTCACTTTCTTTCTGGTCCCTGGATAGCACAATGGCAGTCGACAATGGTACCGGGTTTCTCAATGCCAGAACAATGCTTTTTTAAAAAATACATACAGTAGGCATTGAACGGAATCAAAGCTATATGCAAGGCAGAGAAGTTCCTAGAAAAATGTTAGAATGGAAGTAAGTTGAACCACACATTAGCTATATAATTTTGTATGTATTTTACTCAGATTACTGAATTTTCAGATCATCTTTACCAGTTAAGCCAATAAAATGTTTTAATTTCTGGCTCTGAAATGTTAATGAAATACGCTCGAATTTCACATCACACATTGGAAAGTAGACAGAGACAGAAAGAAAAAAATTTAAATGTTAATCTGACTTGTGTACTAAGGCTACAGAAATGAAAGTCGGCAATAAAATGAGATTCAGCTCTTGCTTAGGTGAATCCCGATGTTCAGCTTGATGAGATCTAGAATCTTCTGGGAGATGAGCCTCTGGGCACGCCCATGGGACATGATGTTAGTTAAGTTAATTGAGAGGGAAGAGCCACCCACTGTGGGTAGAGCTGTTGCTTGCGCTAGGACCCTGGACTGTACAAAACTAGAGAAGGTGAGTTCACAGCCCCAGTCCTCTCCTCTCTCTGCTGCCTGGCTGCTGTTGCAATTCAACTAGCCATCTCCGGTTCTTGTGACTTCTCCAGTATAGTGCGTCGTACCCTGTAACTATGAACCAGAATGAACTCTGTCTCCTGGGCCTGTTTTTTCTTGGGCATTTTATCACAGCAACAGAAAGAGGCACAAAGACAGCTATGTATTACAACACAAGACCCAGAGAAGGGAAACACAACCTCACTTCTATAGGCCAGTGGCTTCCTCGGGCACCATGCGTCTCCATCAGCCAAGCTTTCTGCTTATGTGAAAAGTCTCGTCCACCTCTCTGTATGTGATTTCCAGGCTGTGCCACTCACTTTGGAGTTTCATATTTAAAGCATGTTTTTAACTCTTGTAAATATGACAAGGAGGAAAAGCTACAATGGCAAATAGCTATTTCCATATTTCACACATGTGTCATGGTGAGCCTAGTTTGATGGAACTCATTCTAACAAATGAATTTTCAATGTTTAATCTAGAAACAGTGCAGTCATTGTAAAACCTGTCAACACTGTTAAAATTAAGAGGGCTACACGGTCAGACATGTAGTGTACAGTACACAGTCATGAGCTAAGGCCAAGCATATGCTGTAAGATTTTTAAATATTAAACTCAAATACTTGATTCTGGTAGTATTTTGGTCATGTATTTCTAATTAAATTATAGTTATAGAAGATGAAAACATTTTCAGTATATTGTATTTATACCATTTTCCATACTAATATTATAACAATAAAATATTTATGGAAGCCAGGAGCATGAGGGCTCGAGGATCTGGATTCAAATGTCCTATACTTATATAAAATGTGTGTATTACAGCTGCAATCCCAGCACTGAGAAGGAGAGATAGACAGATCCCTAGAGCTTCTGGCCAGCCAGTATAGTGGAACAGATCAGCTTCTGGTTCAGACAGATGGACTGAAGCCAACAATGAGAGAGAGAAAGGCACCTCATTTTTTGCTTTGGTCTCCTTGCCCACATGATTGCTCACACCTAAACAGTCATGTACACGCACAACACTCGCCTCAACAAGTGTGTGTGTGTGTACATGTACATGTATCTCTATATATTTAGTGAAATCTTACTTTATATATTTTACTAAATAGCATGGATATATTAAAAATAACAATTCATTAATTCATCAAGACCTGTTTTTGCTTTCAATGTTTTAATAAGCATGTTTGAAAATTATGTATTGTTCACAGAGAGCTCTTCCATATACTTTAGGAAATAAAATTGAATATATGATCAGTCCATGAGCAGTGAGGTATGTACTAGCTGTTCAGAAATGCAGTAACATAAACCTATAACAATGTTGTTGGGAAGCTTATGAAATAGAAATACATAGTCTAAACTCCCAAAGGTGGTAAATTCTGGGTAAGGTGAATAAGAAAAGATCCTACCATAATAGCTTTGGTATTGGTGTGTGTGTGTGGAGAGAGAGAGAGAGAGAGAGAGAGAGAGAGAGAGAGAGAGAGAGAGAGAGAGAGAGAGAGAGATGTGGAGATATGGGTGCATGGATGCATGGATCCATGGATGCATGGATAGATGGATGGATGCATGGATGGATGGATGCATGCATGGATGGATGGATGCATGGATGGATGGATGAAGAGAGAGCAGGGAGATTAGTACTACAGCTTGAGAGCCAAGGATCCACATATCATAACTTCATCAACTTTGTCCTCTCTGCTGTATGCCAAGACCTCCCACACAACTACACACCTAGAACATTTACAACCCAAATTATGACCAAACACTCTACTCTGAATACAACTTTTCCTAGGCTTCCAAATGTTAATTACGGCTATGGCTATTTTCTTGTAAGATGGTTGGGAAAGAAACAAGAATTAAAGAGGAGGAAAGCAGAGCGAAGTAGAGGGTCTCAAAGGAAAACATCCATCTTGGTCTTCATGTGAGGTTCCTGGGGTGTATTTCAATGAGAAGCCCTTTGGCTCCAAGTCTGAGAAACTTCTGCTATGCAATCTTTTCATCTCTATAGAATCAGCCCCTTCCTCTTGTTGTCCAGGCCTGTGTGCTAGAGCCTCTGCCTTCATCTTGTCCAGAAACAGCAGCTTCACCACAGAATATGTGACAAATGCGGTGTCTCAGGCACAAACCCACAGCAGAATATGCATAATAATAATAATAATAATAATAATAATAATAATAATAATAATAATAATAATAACTACAGATGTCTTTTTTCTGCTTATACAAAGAGCAGAGAACCAGATTTAATTGTTCTGTGCATCACGTACACCTTATACATTTATAATTTTAGGACTGTATAATGCCTGTGAGAAATTATGTTTTCAGAACAGAAGAACTGGACATTGATATTGGATCAGACCTGATAGGATGCATTCCTCTCAACATGCTGGACACTGACATCCTGCATCCTTCATGTTCCAGCACCAATTGCTTCAACTGCTGTTCCTCATCAGAGCAAGACAGCTCATAAGACACCTTTGAAGAAAGCTTCCAATCTCAATTGGTCCAGCATTTCAGACTGTCCCACACATGACTCTAATTAAGTCTGAAATTTCTCAACCTTTAGAAACTGGACCATAAGGGCTATTCCTAGCTTGTTTAACCATTTCCCCAATTTTATTTTGCCCACTGCAAAGGTATTATTCATCCCGTCAGCTAGAAGAAACCTTAAGAGAATGACGTCTCATTTCCTTTAATGGGGGTTGGGTAGATTTTTGGTTTTAGTGTATCTGAATTGCTTGTTTCTAGCTATATATACATGGAAACCATAAGATTTAATAATCCTGAATAGTTTGTGATAGTAGCTTTTAAAAGGACTGGAACTGCACATAACATTTTAAGAATTACATAAGCCCAATACCTTAAAAGAGTTGATAGATAATAAGCTGTAATCAAAAATTAACCTTAATTTTGTATCAACATACAAAGACCTGAACAACCAAAAACCATTAACCCCACCTTGGGAATGGAGCAATTAATAAAGCAATTTTCTTAGAATTGTTTTATTAACTATCAGGCAACTAATTCCCTGATAATAGCTGACCATCAACTGCATCAGTTATTGGTATAACTTTAAATATATTTCTAAACTAGTATCAAAGAAAAACTTTTTTCTGTATTGCTCTGTTTTTTGTTTTATTGAGACATGGTTTCTCTATGTAGCCTTGGCTGTCCTGGACTCACTTTGTGGACCAGGCTGGCCTTGAACTCACAGAGGTCCACCTGCCTCTTCCTCCCAAGTGCTGGGGTTAAAGGCATACACCACCACCACCCAGCCCAAAGCAAAACTTTCAATCATAGATGTAGTCCATTGAGGGACTGGAAATCTTGCTGATTCTGCCGCACTTCGTTATTAAGATTGACCAGCAAAAGATAGCTTAAAGGATAGAGGTTGCCCTGGGTGCTAAGCAATGCAACTGAATGCAGTTCGCATCCTTCAATAGAGAGGCTTGAGTCTCCCACAACCAAAATGGCTGCTAATCATGTAACTGCCCTTAGCCAAGATGGTGGCAGTGAGGCTGTGGCTCCACATTTTTTATCACAGAATCAACATGGTGGCCAGCCACGAGTTGTTAGAGGGCATGGTGGGCAATTTAAAAACATAGCCATATTCAGAAAATAAGGCCAAACATATTCCTAAAGCAGTGATTTTTTTTAACTTTTTTGAGAATGAAGGTTGGCATAATAATCATAAATATAGGAGACAAAATTCCAGTTTCAACAATTGAATATCTCTAAAATTAATATCCCAACTTAAAAGTATTTTCAGAAGTATCCATTTCCGATATCTGTACTATAAGAGTTAATCTGAATCAACCTTTATAATAAGCAGAAAGCTCATAAGAAACAAGAGGCTCTAAGATTGTTGCCTTATACCACCGGGCTAACTCAAGATGGTGGAGTCAAATAGCAGGCTGCAGATCACATGATCCACATGATTGCTATTTAAAAACATCTGTGTGATAAACACATACACACACATATATGTTCTAAACAAAAGTTTGAACTTAAATTTTAAACATTATACCCAATAAGCAAATTATAAATCCCTAGATAAGAGTGCACAGTATAGTCTTAAACTATATAGGCTGGAGTTGCAGCTTTAATACCTTATTAAAGAAACATTGTTTTAAATCCTATCTTTTATAAGTCTAGTTTTAAGTACAAGACAAGAGTTACATAAAAGCCTTAATTTAAAAGTACCTTTGGAGACTTGTTGTTGGCTTATGCCACTTGCTGCTTAGAAAGGCTCCAACTCTAAATTACAAGTTTAAGTTAACATTTTTGTTACAGATGTTAAAGACTTTTAACCATCTTCAATACCAGTAATTTATAACCAAGGTGTACAGAACACAATAAATGTATACATTTTAATACATTTAAGATAGGCAGAAAAAACGTTTTTACTTTTTCTAGTTGTAATTTCAAGGGAAAAGTACCTTGTTACCTGTTGACCCCTGTTGATACAGGCAGGAGCTGGGGTCTTCCAGCGGGGTCCCGGGTCAGGTGAGCAGTGTACCATGCTTGGGGGACCAGGCTTGCAACCAGACCGCAAGCTGGAAAAAGCTTTCACCAAGCCGAAAAGCAGCCGCCTAAAAGCCATGAGGTTCCTGTGTCAACCTGGTCTTGTTCAGCAGAAGTGGTGGGACATTTTAAAAGACAAGGAGGGAGTAGGCAGACCTTGGCAATCCTGTTTCCATGCCTCTTCAAATGCTGCGCGCTCAAGCCATAGAGAGAGCACAAACAGGTGGGGGCAGAGCCTGCCACTGCTGGCTGAGCCTTCAGGTGTTTCACACCAGCCAGAGGGCCTTCCATGCTTGGGTTAGGCTTCTCCACCCAGGAAACAGCAGCAACGGAGTGTTCAAGCAGGAAGTGGGAAACACCAGGCTCCAATTGCCATGTTTCCGGCAAGTAGTGGAAAGCATTGGCCAGAATAGCACTCAAGACCTGGCCCATTTCTAGAACTGAGACAGTTACAAGCAAACAGAGACACAAAAGGGCCACACAAACAGCAGTGTACTGGTATGGTGAGAGAAAAGAACCACAATTCAGAATGGTGGAGAAACTGACAAAAATCAGACTTCCGGGTATTCACAGGTGGTGAGATGTTGGCCTCTTGCCTCATCTCTGGAGTGACCCACTTCGTCTCCCAGACAAACTTGGGGCCCTGCGTCTGTCTCCTGGGGCGCTTCTCCCAAAAACTGGCATTGGGGTTCGGATTCCAAATCCTCCAGACCTGGTAAGACTACCCCTCTGATGGGATCTGGAATGTCTCCTAGATCCCAGCAGCCGTGATAGTCCAGCACATCCGCTTAGTCAAGCTTAGCCACTTAATACAGAATTACAGACATGTCGAGGCTTCCTGACAATGGAAGTAAGACAGAATGACAGAAGGGTTTTTGGAAGGGCTTTGGTTGTTTATTTTAAAAAAGGAAGGAAGAAAGAAAGAAAGAAAGAAAGAAAGAAAGAAAGAAAGAAAGAAAGAAAGAAAGAAAACCGTGAGTGACCAATTTGCACTTTACAGTTTGCAAAGGAAAGAAGAGAAAGAAAAAGAAAGAAAGAAAAAGAAAGAAAAAGACAAGAAAAGAAAGAGAAAAAGAAAGAAGAAGAGAAAGAAAGAAAGAAAGAAAGAAAGAAAGAAAGAAAGAAAGAAAGAAAACCGTGAGTGACCAATTTGCACTTTACAGTTTGCAAAGACTGACTTGGAATGCTGGGAGCCTTTCTTCCCAACCCACATCACTGCCAGGTAGTCTGCCTAAGCAGGGATTTCCCTCCTGTCCTTTAGACAAGGTTCCAGTGCGTCTCTTAAAATCTGTTTGGTTCCCTTGGGTGGGAGTGGTATGTATAGGAAGCATGGAACCTTTAAGAAGTATGATTCACAATGGCTACTTAGGTCACTCAGGGTACTTACTGTGCCGAGAGAGACTCAGCTCCTGACATGACAGAGTTGTAACGCTGTCCCTGGACCTGAACCGGCTGTTGGGCTTCTTGACTCAGAGTGCAATCCTTCCCACCTCCGCGCTTGCTAATTGGGTGTTCAGCACACACAATTGTGGGCTAAAACACCCCTTTTATTATATAGCCCTTACCCTAGACATTTCATTAAGGCCTCAGAAATCGATGGATTCACTCTAGTTCCCTTGTCCCTGGTAAGCTCCATGAAAGAGACAAATGTGTTTGCGTTGGCTTCACAGTGCAGACTGCTCGCCTGAATTCTTTTTTTTTTTTTTTCTTTTTTTTTTTTTTTGTATCAATGTTTTTTAAAATTTTTTATTAATTTATTCTTGTTACATCTCAATGGTTATCCCATCCCTTGTATCCTCCCATTCTTCCCTCCCTCTCATTTTCCCATTATTTCCCCTCCCCTATGACTGTTCCTGAGGGGGATTTCCTCCCCCTGAACATGCTCATAGGGTATCAAGTCTCTTCTTGGTAACCTGCTGTCCTTCCTCTGAGTGCCACCAGGTCTCCCCCTCCAGGGGACATGGTCAAATATGAAGCACCAGAGTTCGTGTGAAAGTCATATCCCACTCTCTACTCAACTGTGGAGAATGTTCTGACCATTGGCTAGATCTGGGTAGGGGTTTAAAGTTTACCGCCTGTATTCTTGCATACATGAATGAAAATATTAAGAACTTTGCCTTGTGTTTTGGGGGCTCTAGAATGCACAGGCATCGGCTCCGTGACAGAGGGCGCCCATAGGAAGATGTAACTAAAAATCCACCAGAAATGGACAGAGAGTAATACATCCTACAGTGATGGAGGCAGACATGCTCAGAATCCCCTGCAAAAGGGAAGGACCAAGGCTCTAAAACTTGGACACCTTGTCACTACTTGAACACTAAACATTTCTCAGGTTTGTGTTAACATTTCTGGTATAATCCCAAACTGTTGTTCAAACCACTTTCTCTCATTACACCCTTCATCCCATCTAGAGATGTTTCAGACAAATTACTGTTGCCTTTCTGCCAAGAGGATGTGCACCTCTCAGCTTCTGCCTCTGTACTGTTCTCTACTTCCCCCACCCCCACATTTAACTACATTCCCTTGATACACAGTTGTACAGGTCTTTGCAGATACATTTCTCATCTCTTCTACTCAAGAACTCCTACAAGCATCTAGACAAAAAAAACAACCTCCCTCCCAATTTATCAAAAACCCCTATGCATCCTGAAGGTTACACTTACCAGAATGAACTTGATTCCTGAGCATTTAAATGGAGTAGGACCAAGCATTGACCCTTCTCATAGAAGTTTGAATCATTTTACAACTTTCCAGGTGATTCTGTGTGTGCACACGTGGGAGGGAAAACATACTTAAGCAAACGAGTTCAGGGGAACTTGCTAAGTGAATCAAATCAGACCTGGAGAGGGCAATGATGAAAACGTGAGATGCTAGCAACTCCAGAGGAATCTTCCTGTGATACAACAGAGAAAACAGTGGATTCTTTCAGCAAGCTATGTAGAGATGTTTCTTTAAAAACAGCATAACCCGAAAGTCTTGAAAATATGCTCCAAAATCAAATATCAATACAGGTACTCTCCTCCTCTTCTCTTCCTCTCACTATTCTGATTTCTGATCCATACAGATTTTTTTCTCCTCTCTCGTCTTGTTTGCCTACTGACAAGATGTGTACTTTGTGTACTTTCAAGCAACACAAACCAAACTGACAATTCTTACCACTTCTTGTTTAAGACAAGAGAGGTTTCTTTAGTCCATGTCTCATACTGTCCTTTGAATTAGGAATACTTAATTTTCTAGGTTTCTGTATTTGTATTGTACTTGTTCGCATTTGTTTTGTATTTGTTTATTGTACACAGTAAATGACCTCATCATGGTTTCCCTGATATGCGTATATTTTATGATTATATTTACCCCTCTACTATATATTGCTGCCACTCCTTATTTCCCTGTTTTCCCCAGCCCTTCCACATTGCTGTTTGTATTCATTTTATTCTCATGCCCATGATTTTCCTCCACGATCCTCTACTTGAGATGCTCCCCGGGAGACGCATCTTTGTTGTAACATGATGGCCTCTAGCTGCATTCATCTTCATACAAAGCAAATGATTTCACTTTTCTCTATGACTCTAGTGTATAGACACACTGGGTTGGTTGTCTTCACCCAGTCACTCACTTCTTGATGATCCCACCATTAGTCTACTTTGAACAATATTGCAGCAAATATTTTATTAAGTAACCTATAATATCCTAAAGGATACAATGTCATTTCAGAGCAAGCCAAAAATCAATCAATTAGGACACAGGGGGTGTGTGCAGTCACAGAATATTAATGGCTGCACAATTTCATAGCAAAATATGACAAAGAAAGGTAGAAACCAACCCTGAAAAAAAAATCACTTTCTGGAGCATCAGAGGAAATAAAATAAAGAAGTGCGTCTTCCTTAGCTAGCAATCAAAACACTATTTAAAATTCTTGTGTAACTGTAATAACATAGACGACGCAATGAACATGTGGAGTCATGAAGCATTACCAAATAAACACAGCCCTCTGGCTTGCCTCTTGGAGGTGTGAAACATGAAAAATCGATCCTAATCTTGTTTAGAGCTTGAAATCGCATCAGTGGTTTCCTTAAACAAATTCACATCTGTCTAATGACGTTTCTGTGTTCTAAGTAGTACTTGATATTTGATATTAATATTTAAAAACCTAACAAGTCAAAGACACCCCCTCCATGATCTGTCTCTGAAATCCACCAGTGGAAGAGTCTGTTACATTTTGATCTTTTATTGTGTTTTTATCACTGTAGCAGCACTTGATGAGAGGCCAGATCACATCTGCTAATGGGTGTTTGCTTAGATGAATCATCATCTACTAAGAGGCAAATGTTGAAAAAAATGCCTTTGTAATCAAACCCTTTTAGCTTCCCCCTCCTTAGCAGAGCAGACTTCTCCTTTGCAGCCACATGCTGTGTCTCTCTAAGTGAGAGAAGCATATGGTGCCAGGGTGGCCAGAGACTGTGCAGCACAGACCAGGACCACATGTGGCCACCGCAGAAAGATCTTCAAAGTTTATTTGTGCAGCTTTCTATAGTTAGGAGTTCTGTGGTGTCACTATGAGAGAGGAAATTCTATTCTCTACATGAAAATAACAAAACAATGTAAAAAGAATGAAAATTCACAGCCTATTTCAAAAGAAAATGTTGACAACAAAGCTCTGTAGATGGGTCAGTATGCAGGATACCTTGGTCTCAGACTAGGCCACTAAGGAAAATATTGAAAAGAGATCTGCCATTTAAAAAATGTCCTTTTGTTTGCTGAGATATTCAGATACTGAGAGCTAAAATTGTTTCAGGTTTCTTTTTTCTTTTTCTTTTCTCTGATTCTAATCGGAATTCACATGAGAAAAACTGAAAAAAAGAAATTCAATCCTGTCTTTCTCAAGGTTCATACGCTCCGTCAGTCTGGGCTTGCAAGCATGATTCCACCTAGGTCACTTTAATGTCACCTTCATGGAACAAAGCTGTACATATTTTTACAC
The DNA here is from genome assembly GCF_903995435.1 of Acomys russatus. Lineage (NCBI taxonomy): Eukaryota > Metazoa > Chordata > Mammalia > Rodentia > Muridae > Acomys > Acomys russatus. The sequence goes on from NC_067145.1 coordinate 60,325,331, forward strand.
TGGCTTTGGACCAAGTAGGTAGCCATGGAGGGAACATCTCTTATCTATAAGAAAGAAAATGAGCTTGCAAAGTAGAGAGTTTTGGTGGTAAAATAATGAATGGCCATTTTCTGAAATGTTGGACTTAGGACTAAATAACTGTTGAAAGGGATAAATAAATAACTCTTAATAGGACTTAGTCATTGTGGTATTGGCTTCACCAACATGTTAGCCTCTTTACAAGTAGTAAATGTAGTGTAGCTTGTTTCCAGAGGATACCATCCAAGTATAATAAAACACATTGGTTATTTTCTAGGCTAGATCCAAGTGCTCCACTTTACTTTATTTAAGAGATCAATATAAGTCTTACCTATTATTTACAGTATAGGGTGTGAGACTGTTAGACATAGCTTACTCAAACTTTAGATATACTAAAAAGGAAAGCGGTGAAAATCTGTATGTCCCTAGCTCATCCACAGGATGTCTCTGAGAAAAGAAAAACAGTAGCTAGAGTGACTTTGGTATAGGAATGTGGACATTTGCAATGAGAATGCCAGCTTTGCCAATAAGAGGATGCAAGGTGTCCCTGTGGAAAGCTCAGGGAAGCTAGAGGCAACTTTGTTACAAGTCACCTGAATAGATTTGTAGATGTCGTTTCCAAGGGATGTCATTAGTCATGTGAAGTCATATAGTACTTTTCTCATCTATGAGCCTCATGTATCTACTGAGGAATGTCTATTTCTTAAAAAACAACAGGTTTGTTTGTCTGTTTTTCTGGATTGAGTGAATGCACTGCCTAACTTCATTCAAACAGTCAGTAGGCAAAAGTACCAAAAGCGTACATTCAGAAAACATAGAAAAAGAACAATTTTATCTGCGGAGCTCCTACTTTCAAATATAGATTTACTTTTGTGGCCACTTTACAAGCTTTGAATGAAAACTGTGGCAATACTGTCACGACTTTATAACCAGTCAGTTTTTTTTTGCTAATTGTATGATGTCAGTAACAATCTATTGTCACCAGTATGACAGCAAAGGCAGCTATTTTAATGTCAATCATTTCTCTGGAATACTGCAGTCACCATTCATGCCTACAGAAATGACATATAATAACTTGTTTCTTTAGGAGCACTGTTATTACAAAGGATAATGGATGGATCTATCTGTTACTTAACTACCTGTGTGTAAGTGGACTACAATGCAAAGCTCAATCCTGTCTGGTCTCTTTTTAATTCAACTTATATAATAAAATATCTGAATTATTAATATGGTTTTGAAGTAGAATAAAAAAGAATGTTGAATTGTAATAGGCCATTCCAATCTCAGAGGTAAATTATAATATACCCATATTGAAAAAAAATTCTTAAGTTAAATTCCAGAACTTCTAGTGGTTTTTCAATAGAATATTTTTATTCACTATTAATTTGCAAAAAAATAATTCTAACTATATAAAAATTTTCATGTCCAACTTTAATATGTTGAGAAGTTACAAAATGTCAGAGAGAAGCAGACGTACAGTGGTTTATTTAGATGCTTTTATGGTTTGGAAATAAAATGTCCCCCTTAGGTTCCTGTGTTTTAATATTTTGTCCTTAGGTGATAGACCTGCTTGGGAGGTCGTGGATCTTTCTTGAGGTGGTACATAAAAACAGGAAGTAAATTTCGAGGGAGCTGGGCCTTAAAGCTTATAGCCCAGCTCCACTGCCTGTCTTCATATGCTTCCTGTGTGTCAAATGTGAGGAAGCAATTACCCGAAATACAGCCACCATGATGGAGTGTGTCCTGTAATCTGAGGGATAGATACACTTGTCACCTGTTGAGTTGCTCCTTGTCAGGTATTGGCCACAGCCTTAAGGAAAGTCACTACCACAGACTATTGCTTGAAAATAAACTCAGTTATATTATTTAGTAGAAAAGGGTCTTTTATAGTGACTATTTTTGTAGTATTAGAATGCGATGATGCAATCCCATCAGAGCTGTGAAACTGTCTCCTCTCAGGGACTCCCACGATCTGGAATTGTTTTCAGAATAACAGGAAAGGGAAGAAAGTTGAATAGAGAATCCCATCTGCTTCTAATTCAGCATTCCCAAAGAACCCTTATGCACCAACTCCCAAAAGAGAAAGCCACATTAAATTGTTGTTAATTTTAGGCAGTAAATGAGAAGAAACTACAGAAGGTGGGGCATCCTCTCTTTCAAAATACTACTTCCCCATGGTTACTTGACAGCCTGTAGCCATGGTACCTGCTAAGGGTGAAGTGAAGAGGAAGACTTTTAAGTTGATCATTTTGGGTTGTCTGAGAAGTGTCTCAGGCGAAATGTCTTGGTCAGTGTTGTCTAGTCTAGAATGAAGCATTTTCCTTCGGCTGCACATTTGGTGGGCATGTGTGCGTGGATTTGCTCTTCCTATGGCATCTCTGCCTTGTTCTAGGTTTGTGTGCTCACAGACTGCCCACTCTGGGCTTCGCATCTACCCAACTGTATCCTCACCTTGCTGAAAGTTGGGGATAAGACTAACCATACACTTAGCACAAGTTTAAGATCAGCTTAGCTCCTAATCCTCCACTTTCATTCTCTTGTACATATGGTCTTATGCATTTCTGGTTCAAAGAGTAAAGAAAAATGTATTTATTTACTTTTGCTTATGAATTTTGGAGCCTAGTCTAATCTAATATTCCAAAGCACTTTATTTTAAGAGATGTAAGCGATTTCAAAACACCTGTGAAATGCCATGGAGGTGAGCTTTTAAGCCTAATGTGGAATTTACATCCATCCACCAGAATAGTTTTATACTACAGAAAGCAGTCCAGAGTTAAGAAAGCAAGTCAGCTTGAAAGTCAGATCAGAAACAGGCAAGACAGATCAACCAAATCTAGCAATCCTCTGGCACAACAGGACTAATTTTCCTCAAGTTCTGGCACTAAATTGCCAAAAAAATAAAAATAAAAAACAAAATAAAATAAAATAAAAGCATGTGAATGATAGGATGGGTCTGAGATTCAGCAAATAGGTAAGGAGTCAACTAATGTTTACTTATAATTGAAAAATAAATATGCAAGCCCCACCCCTGGGGAACATCGGAGCAGAAGCATGCATACTTTCTGAGCCATGCCCTTCTTTCCACACTACATGCATTCTAAATTAAATTAATGACCTTGTGGATTTATGAAATACATTTGAAACACCTTCCAAATCCATGAAGGACACAGCACCAAGATTGTGTCATGTGACAAAGCCAGCTTATGCTGTCTGTTTATAATTCATTTAAAAATAAAGTTTCTTGGCATTATCTTCTAGATTATTTTAAAATTTACACAGCACATTGACTTGTTCTGAATCAAAACTGACGTCTCTTTTACATCAGTTGTACAATGTAGGACGAACTGTACATGGAGCACAAAAGCAGATATACATACATATGGCTTGATTGTCTCCATAATACAAGGTTAGACTGTAAATAAGTACTGTCACCACAAGCAGCAGTAATCATTGGCACGTGACCATTAAAACTGGCAGTATGTTTTAAAAATTTATGGCATTTGTGTTACATTTGTATAAAATATTTCTAAATGTAATTTCTAAATGTCATATTTGTTTCTTTTCTTCACAAACTTAAATATCATGTATACTCTTTCAAAAACATATGTTTTTCCTAGTTAGGAAAGCTGTACATGAAATGGATAGATATTTCTACACATATTCATTTGTGCTATGCTGTGCTATGTCAGTAGAAAGGACGATAATAGAATTCCTCCTGTGGGGCTGTCCCATATAAACTATTGGATGTATTCTATACCATTAAATGGATAAATGAGATTAAACAGTATTTAAAAAGACTGGCGGTGGAGAGGATTTTTAATATGATAGGCAGATTTGGGCCCAGGGGTCCCGCTCAAACTAAGGCACCAGCCAAGGACAATACAGGAGGTAAACTTTAAACCCCTTCCCAGATCTAGCCAATGGTCAGAATATTCTCCACAGTTGAGTGGAGAGTGTGATACGACTTTCTCACGTACTCTGGTGCCTCACATTTGACCATGTCCCCTGGAGGGGGAGACCTGGTGGCACTCAGAGGAAGGACAGCAAGTAGCCAAGAAGAGACTTGATACCCTATGAGAATATATAGGGGGACGTAATCCCCCTCAGGAACAGTCATAGGGGAGGGGAATAATGGGAAAATGGGGGGGGGGAGGAATGGGAGGATACAAGGGATGGGATAAACATTGAGATGTAACAAGAATAAATTAATAAAAAAATAAAATAAAATAAAATAAAAGAAAAGAAAATATAGCGCTTACTATGATACTTAAAAATAAAATCCTTATTTCCAGGCAGACAAGCTTCACTTTTCAGGACTGCTGGCTTCATGGGACATCATGAGACACTTGATTTTAAATGTTAAAACACGGAGTAATTCTTCTGAACCTCATAAAACAACATGCATGCAGATTCAAGCATAGCCATAGAACTAATGTGTATTAAACTGAAAATTTAAAGGATTAACTGTTCTTGGCAAACAGTACGGAAATGTGCTGCTTACAGCTTGACGCTAGGCAACTGGATCAAGCCTTCTGTAGTGCCATACAGTAGCACTGGCTCTCTTCTAGCCCACTTAGGTTGCCTTTGAACCTGGCTAATTGGAAGATGATGTCCCAAAACGGCGTCAACCATCTCCAGCCAGCCATTCTCAAAACCACACACACATCATTTGATCATAGCAAACACACACACACACACACACACACACACACACACACACACACACTCACACATACACAGATGTAAATGCACTCTATCCCACTAAACATACATGCATTAAAATATGCGTGAGTTCACGTGGACATGAGTACAAACACATGAGCACGTATGTTCATGCCCTCACATGTATGTATGCATAGTCCAACAGAGCCAGGTCACTGCACTTCCCTTCTTTCTAGAAAAAAGGATAGTCTATTTTTATACCACTCCACTGGCTTCTTTAAAACAGTTTTAACAGAAAATTCATAGTGGATCTCCTTTTAACCATTTTTTTTTTTTTTTTCAGTTCACCATGTACTTTAATCTGCCAGGTTTTCAGAAACAGATGTATTAGGCACATAGCATTTCTATGCTGGCTAGTTGTTCTTGGAATCTTTGATCTCTGCACCAAAGAACTGGCAAAGCCAACCCTGTTCTCTCTCCCTTTGAGAATAGAAGCTCTTTGGTCCACCAGCCCTCGTGTGGTCTTAGCAGCTTTTAAAAACAGGCCGGGAGGAGAACAAGGAAATGTACATGCTACCACTGCTCTGTGAGTGTTCTTAGAATGTGGGGTTACAGGGGCCCTCCCTGTTGGCTGCATATTGGTTTAATTTTCTTCCTACTTTGAAATTTTTGCTTCTGAATTACCAAAAAGTCTTCTTGTGTGTGTGTCCTAAGACCCTGCCTTGGATGTCACCTGTATTTCTCTTGAGCCATGTTTCTCTTTCTAATTCAGTCCATGCCACTGAACTGCAATATGGTTAGACATCTGCATGACATCAGAAATACAGCATAGGCGAAGCTGGACTAGTTATAAATGTTAGTGCATATTCCCATCCATGTCACGATGTCCATCTTTTCTGCTCTTTCTTTCATGAGCTGAGTTGGAACCCAGGGAAGCAGAAAGTTCTGTGTAATAATCATAGCTTTCCTTTTAAGCCAGAACAATGGGTTTCAAACCCAACAATGTAGCATCACACTGAAGTCTGGGTTCTGACCAACACAAGTGCAGGACAAGGACACAGACTCCTTGCCTTTGTAAGCTGTTTACGAATGGCTATATCAGGCAGAATTGGTTTTAGAATCTTGTTTTTCTACTTCTGGCTAGAAAGTGGAATTCATGGTGATAAAATCATTCTCACTGAATGGTTCCTTGCTCCAGAACACAGTGTGACAATTACCTAATAAGAAAACAAACAAACAAAAACAAACTTTTAACTATATATTCAAAATTGAATCTCTCTAAAATATGAAGATCCCAAAGTATAAAGAATGAATGAGGGCTGGAGAGATGGCTCAGCTGTTAAAGGCTCACCACCAAAAATATAAGAATGAATGAATGGAGGACATGACATGTTTTAAAAAAAATAATATTTGGAAACAGATACTTTATTCTTTTTTCTTTTGTTATAATTTATCCACATTACATCCCAATTGTTATCCCCTCACTCTCATCTTCCTGTTCTCACCCTCCGTCCCTCTTCTTCCCTATTCCCCTCCCCTAGACCTCTGACAGTTAGGGTCCTCCCTCACCTTCTGACCACAGCCTATCAGGTCTCATCTAGATAGCCTGCTTCTTCCTCTGTGTGCCCACAGGGACTCTCTGCCATGGTGCAGTGATCAAATCACAGGCTCCAGAGCTCCTGTCAGAGGCAGACCCTGCTCCCCGCCTTCCTCACATGGACAATGAGATGCCTTCTTCTAAATGTATTCTAAGCCTTAAGACATACAATGGTTTCTGGGACCTATGAGAATATGATCTAAGGTGGAAGGAGAAGGAAAAGAAATGGAGATAAGACAGAATGAATTCTACCTTTAAAAAGTTATTTTTTATGTGTAACTATGTGTGTGTATATATGTATACATGCACAGTCAAGGAAAGGTAGGTCATTGCCTGCCACTCTTAGGTGTGCACATGTGTATGTATGCCACATGCTTTTGAGTGCTGGAGGAGACCAGAGATGGATAAACACATTAGAGTTTGCTGTACACTTTCCTATGCAGATGCTAAGAACTTAACTTGGACTGTCTACAGGAATAGTACATGTTTGTAAACGTTGAGCTGTCTTTCCATCTTGAAAATTAAAACTAAGATAAATAGCTCTAAAACTTTTTTCTGTTTTTATCAGGTTTTTGGGGGACATCTAGCTGACATGAGATAAACAATGCAAAGGTCACTTCCTGGTATTGCTATAACTTTTGTTACTAATTTATCTCAAGATAATGATCTCTTCATCAGAGTCAAGTAATATATTTGTACATTTAATGAACAGGATGGTGTTTTATAGCGCTAATGTAGACTACACACATGCAATAAAAAACAAAAACACTAGAGAGACTTAGTAAAAGGAAAGTGTGCCACAGGCTGGCCATTTTCATGATTTTCAAAGAAAAATCAAGAAGCCAATTCTAGACAAATTCTACAACAAATGTAAAGCGCATAAAGCAATTAACTGGAGCTTATAATCAACAAAATGAAACCAAAATATAAGAGATTGCTGTTACAAATGCATGTGGAGCTATATTGTTCTTCCTAGGTACTGACACAGAAGTGCAGAATGTCTGCCCACCAGATCAGAGCAGAACTTGGAGCCTGGTCTCTGCCCATTTGTACAAAGGTGAGAAAGGTAACAAAGATGTTTCCAACATCGTAAATCTACATAATCTAAGGTTGTCCTCCATCTGGGATGTGTCTCCTGCCAAGGCACTCAATTTGGCGTAGCAACAGGGTGAAGATCTATATTATGGGCTGCCTGCTCCTCACTGGATCGTGACAAGGGACATTATCTAATGAACAGCGCTGCAGGAAGGAAAGGACAGGAGTGGTCTAAGAAGTATGTAAAGGGAAAATGGTCTGTAGATGTGGCAGACGAGATTACTGTACAGACAAGGTTTGTAGAAACCCTGCCAGAACAGTCTACCAGGGATATGGCCATGAACGTGAGTGGAAGACTGGCAGGTAACAATGACCAGAGATAGCACAGCCTTCTACTTTTTCTCCCATCTAGGTCAAACTAAGTAATTTTAAACAATTGCTAAAGACACAAACCCATAATTAAGAGGATAGCATAAAAAATTGGCTGAGTTTATAAAAATCTTCAAAGCAAATGTAATTTGAGTAAAAACTGACCCAGAGAAATAGAATAAATAAAATAAGCCTAGTAGTGGGAAAATTATGTAGCCTATTATTTGTATAATTAATGTCAGAAAGCAAGGAACCAATAGACATATGAGAAGAATCTCTAACATGAAAACATTTTACATCAACACAAAAACAAACAGCAACAAATAAAAACAAAGTGAACTTGAAAGAAACAGAGACAATGCAGAGACAATAAAATCCCCATGTATGTAAACAAAACATTTTAATATTCTTAGTGACTGAAGCAAGGATTGCATCTGGGAAGCAAGACCACATGGTATATGAGAAAATATGAAATATCTAGAAATTAAAAATAGTATTCTGAATTATGTTCAGGACGTAAGACAGATCACTGAGAGAATGTCTGGAGTTCATATTGAGGAGCCCTACAAGAACAGCTAGGCAAAGAAAGAAACAACAAAGGAGAAACCTTAGGAAAGAGGTTTTTAAAGTGGGAGGAATCACTAATGTCTAATTTTTAGTTAACAAAGAGACAAGAAAAAGGAGATAACTCTGAGTAAGAAACCATCAAAGGACTATTTCAACCATATTTCATAGAACCAAAGGATTGCTATACAAAATATAAAAAATAAAAGACCCAACAAGTGCTCACAGCAAGAGATGGAAATAGAATTACAGCAAATAATTCTGCCGAGAAGGTTCAGCCTAGTGTGTACAAAGGCGGATGGGGTGGGGGGGAGCGTCTAACAGATTAAAACCAGATCGTAGTTAGCAGATCAAAGGCCAGCATGGCTTTGGACTTCTTTATGGCAACTGTGAGAGCTTTGAAGCAGCAGGGCACCCCTTCATAACTCCAACATAATAATGATGGATCGCCACGATGGGTCCTACATTCAACTATCATTTGCAAAAGCTAAAATGCCGCCCCCACACCCCCCAGTTAGTTCACCAACATTTTGTCTTTAGGCGTTGCTTCGAGAACTGATTCTATCCTTAAAGATGACAACTTAAGGAAACGAGAAATCTGAGTCTACTGGAAAGATGTAGGGGGCTCGGTCCTGTGATGCTGAGGGCAGACCATGGAGCAGCAAGCAGTGGTCATACAGGCAGTGCGTGCAGTGTGAAGGAGTCTCAACTCTGGGCGAGATCTACGTCAGCGCTACCTCCAATACTCAGAGCAAAATCATGAGCTCCTTGGAGAAGGTTTGGGGATGGAACAGTAAGAGCGACCTGGGGAAACAAAGCCCAAATAACGGCCCCACACACACCGAAAATAAAATCACAACTGTTAACTGTAAAGGGGAAATGAGAAGGAGTAAGAAAGTTGGGACAAAATGTTCAGGCAGCATTTCAAGGAGTTTTTGTGTCAATGAGAAAGGGGGTGGTCAGAGTATTGGAGGCTAGGGGCCAAGGAAGAATGGTGTTTGCTTACATGTGCCCGTTTCCTGTATAGAACCTGCTGAGATGTGTCCCCTGTGTATGGAAGGATCCGCAGGTAGTTGAGAATGACCTTTTGAAAGACCACCTCCATCAATATAAAGACGTGAGACCTGGAAAGTAGGCTTTGCTAGTGAATCCATTCTCAGGTCTATTTAATAAGCAGGGAAGTTGATTAAACATAAGGGCAGGTTCCCGTGAACTGAGAACTTCTCTGGAACAAAGAAAAGAATGTTTTCTTTTAAAAAGCATTGAAAAGGAAGTTGATTCATGTTGTTATTTTTCTAGTTATATCCTTAAAGGTTTTTAAATCAACAAAACAATTATAATAGACTCTTTTACAAAATAGAATGTGGGCTCAGAGAAGTTATGCAAAGTTTCTGTGCGCAAGAAGACAAGAGCTAGAAATGAAGATCAAAGTCTGTCAGTGTCCAATGCTCTTGACCGTGAATACTGTACCCAATGGCTTGACATGGTACTGCGAGGTAAAGCTTAAGTAGCTCACCTGCACCCAAGCCCCATGCATGAAGTTTCTAAGGTGACATATCTGTCTAAAAGATGAGCACACAAACACATGAGGTGTCATTGAGGGTTTCTCCTATACCATTCTCTCTACTGCCCTAATCAGAACAGAGACACAGGAAAGCAGTGTTATTTTTATCCCAGTGAGACATCTTATCAATATGAAGAACCCCGAGATCCTCAGAAAATATGGTTTCCTCTCAGCAAGATTCATTCTGTCATCACAACTGCCAACTCCACCCTTAATTCCCAGATCACAGACTGTGAGCCAGATACAGTGATGCTCAGAACAATTGATCACAAGGCAGGAAATATTCTACCCAGTATATCCAATGTGGCCAGCTACTACCTGGGGGGAAACAATACCCTGAATCCTCACATATTTGACTCATCTCACTAATGAGATGTACTGGGGAAAAGTTGTAAGTGATACTATTTCTGTGGCAGAAACAAAAGTTTCGACAAAGGCCACACTGATTTCCAAGAAGGCTACTCAATTAGGGATTCCTCAGAACTTCCCACACAAGGAGATGCTCAGAATTGGCTCATTTTCCAAGCCATGATGCAAAAGATGATGCCATGTTGGAGACTCAGAGAATTTCAAGATGTCATGGGCCATTGGAAAGCACCTCCAAATCTTTGGAGTAAGATAAAAGTAGAGCATATTCCTAAAAATTTAGCTCCTAGTTAATATTCAAGTTAGAAATAGAAACATTTTGGATATTTTAGCAATACTAGTAATAACAAAATAAAGCAAATAAGATCCCCCCGGGATAACATAGAAATATAAAGACATGTCTGCATAGTTCAGATGTCCTTGGTTAGTCACAGAAGGATGGAGTCAAAGGAGACCTTCCATTTTGGTTTGGCATTGCTTCAGCTTTCCTGTGTTCTCCAAATGGGAACCTACGTCTGTTACTGAGTTCCAGAATCTTTGGAATTTAAGAAAACATTGATTGAAATTGTTGTTCACCCACTTATTCCAGTAAAGCTTCCATTTCTATCCCACGGCATTGTGACACTTCTTTTTTTTTTTTTTTAATTTTTTAAATTAATTTGTTACATCTCAATGGTTATTCCATCCCATGTATCCTCCCATTCTTCCCTCCCTCTCATTTTTCCCTTATTCCCCTCCCCTATGACTGTTCCTGAGGGGGATTTCCTCCCCCTGTATATTCTCATAGGGTATCAAGTCTCTTCTTGGTAACCTGCTGTCCTTCCTCTGAGTGCCACCAGGTCTCCCCCTCCAGGGGACAGCCAAGGACAATACAGGCGGTAAACTTTAAACCCCTACCCAGATCTAGCCAATGGTCAGAACATTCTCCCCAGTTGAGTGGAGAGTGCAATATGACTTTCTCACGTACTCTGGTGCCTCACATTTGACCTTGTGACACTTCTTGAACTTACACTTGCTAGGGGCACACTCAGCTCTACAGCTAGCTGAGTCAGCCCCACACCCTAGCATTCTCCCAGAGTCAGGAATAAAAAGGAGGCACAAAAGATTTCCCTGAACAACTAAGCCTCTCCTCTAGTAACAAGTCCAATCACACTCATAGAAGCGCTGCCCCACCCACTGACACATTAAAATCTGGTATGCCAGCCAGGCCCAAGTCATCCTTTGCCAAGGACCTTTGGCTGAATTACAGCCATGGGACATTTGTCACTTTGCTGAGATCTTGCTACACTCTAGACAGATTCTTATCATTTTTCTCAGCACACCCAATAAAACTTGAAAATTCTCTCTGTGAATACAGAAATGGTATGTATTTAGGAGCCTGCAAAGCAAGTTACAAAGCAAGCTAGACTAGTCTGGTTTAGTGCCTTGCCCCAGCCAAGGAAAATGAAGTAGTTTAATTCAAGCTGTGAAAAATACCACAAAACAAGCACTGGAATTAAAAACGAATTTGTTTATGAGCTAGGTACACTTTACTGCCTAATGTATGCTTAAAATCTTCTTTGGGCAAGACTCTATAGTCTCTGAAATGAATTACCAAGGTATCAAGTGTCTCTTCTTTGCACTGGATTTGTCTTTTGTAGGGCTGATAGGCATAGATATGTCCAAGGCCCTGGAAAATACTAGTAATAAGAAACTCAAGTTGCTATGTTGAGAGCCTGTCCTCCCAGCATATATTTGAATAATGAAAAAAGTCCCAAGGGACCACAGCACACTTAATGCCTACACCTTTGTTTCAGGATAAATGCCTCGCTCACAGTACCATTAGTCCATCTATTTACTATCTGTCTTACCATGGTAGCTTCTACTTGTTGAACCTTCAACATAACTTAGCATCATCTGGGCATTGATTGACACCTTTAGCACATGTTTCTTTTCTTCTTCCTGTGTTTACTTTGTGCTAAGAAGAAAAGCATTGTGTAAAAAAATACAGGACTGTCAAATGGTTCTTCCCTGTGTCCCTTCTTTTATCTGTTTTGTTTTGTTTTGTTGAGATACGTTTCTCTGCCACAGGCCTGGCTGTCCTGGAATGCTCTCTGTAGACCAGGTGGACCTTGACCTCACAGAGATCCACAATTCTCTTACAGGAAAATCTGGCCATGTTGTTGTGACTAACATGCTTTCCTCCCATAAAAATATTCTCTCTCTCTCTCTCTCTCTCTCTCTCTCTCTCTCTCTCTCTCTCTCTCTCTCTCTCTCTCTCTCTCTCTCTCTCTCTGTGTGTGTGTGTGTGTGTGTGAAACTGACTGCATTCTAGAAGCTTTCATTCCAAATCTGGAGAGAAGAAAGTGGGTAGCTCAGTTTGGGAAGAAGAATTCCTTACCTAATTAATCAGCCATGGGCACCTCAGCAAGAACAATCACACAAATGTAGGCTAGAAGCTTCTCCTTTAGATGGAGAAACGTGCTTCTCTGACAGACATTTTTGTTGTTGTTGTTGTTATAAAGATCAGAATTTCTGTGAGTAGCACAGTTACGAGCCTGACCAAACCTGCTCCAGAAGCAGGTTGTTTGAGCATGCACCACACCTTGGGAGGGAGGGTTCTTCACTGTTCACTGACTTTCACTGTGGTCTCCTGTGTTACAGATGAAAAGAGGGACGCAGTCATGATCAGTCAGACATATCTGGCACCTAACTTTTACAAATATAATGACGACCTTATGCAACACTATAAGGAATCCAATCTTAAGCTGGTTGCCTAAGTGCCTAGCCATTCCCGTGGGCATTCTTAGATTGTAAGCTAGCAATGTTTCTCACCATCGCCTGTTAAAATTTCACTCTTTCCTCAAGGCCAAAGTTCCTTTCTGACCACATTCTCTGTGACTTTTCTCCCTGACTCTGGATTGCTTGATCCCCACACACACCAACTAAAATATAATCTTAGAGAATGTAATCAGCTCAGCAAGAAATGAAACACCCCAACACACTTAGTAACAAGATGCCACCTTTTTTTTTTTTAAGACATAAAAGTGAACTTTAGAATCTTAAATATATGACCATGTTACAGCTTCTCATATTTGAAGTTAATGAGTTCAGGCCCACTTACTTGCCTGATATTCATGTCTGTAGGTTGTGGAAAGATCTCTTTGCTCCTTCTTTTCTCTCCCCTCCCCACCCCTCCCCTCCCCTCCCCTCCCCTCCCCTCCTCTCCTCTCCTCTCCTCTCCTCTCTCCATTCCACCCAGTTCCTTCCCTCTTATCATCTTCTCTTTTTCTTCATCTGGAACAAAATTAAATGGCACAGCTGGTATAAATCCTTACTACAGTGCTTTGTATGGTGGGAGTATTCCAAAATATTAAATTGCCTCTTATCTGTTGCCTCCTTTTCCTTTCATGTCCTATCTTTCTGTACTTCTCTCTGTCAATCATTTTTGTAGATCAACGTATGGAATCATTGAAAGGCATCTGAAAGAAATGACAGAGAAACAATGCAATAGAAGCCATTGAGAGAAGAAAACACAATCTGTAACCCAGAAAGCAACAGCAAGCTAAATTGTGTATCTTACCCTGATAATTTCTTCTTTGCTAAAAATAAAGCTTTTTTTCTGGCAGTGGAAGCCAATTCATTATGCATCTAGACCTCTCCTTTGTCTCTAGTCTGAATGTTCTCTTAATACTAAATTCTATTTTTTTTCATAGTAACTCATAGTATTGGCTGTGGTTTTACTCTCAGAGCTGAACTTGCTGTGACAAATCCTTCACTTCCAGTCTGGAAATGAACCATTGACATCCATCAAAGATATAACCTTGGGCCTTTTTGCTTTTCTGAGTTCAGAGTACTTAGTATCCCTCCTACCTGGCCATCATCCTTGGCTATGCTTTCTGTACAGTGAACCCTAAATACGATTCTTTCTATGCTTGCATGGTGCCCAAACTCCACATAGTACCATGTTCCAGTAAATAGTGCTGTGTCTTCCAGTCTATCCACTAGAATGACATACACATTAAGGGCCACAGCACTCAGGTCTACTGTAGAACACTGGCTCCTTTGCACACCTCATTTCTCATGCGACTTTTGTAGCTTCCTTTGAAGCAGTTTTTTTTCTACCACCAACTCCAACCTCCTTCCTATTTACAAATAGAATCCTCACTGTTTCTAAGGTAAAGTTTCAGCCTGGGTGGCCTTATGTATCTAGACTGTTCTTTTTCTTGCTTTAAAAATAACAAACTCTTTTAGGACAATAATGACCCGGATGGTTGCCTTCCCATTTGAATATAAGTACAGATTATGGGACGTCTCTTTGCTTTATATGCTTCCATTAAACATCTCACAGCTTAAATGGGAGTGGCAAAAGACAGTGAACACTGACTTGAATAAATATTGTTCAGGATTATTTGTAGACCGAGTAGCAGAATTCGGGGCCTCAGAGAAGGCATATATGGTTAAGAGTTTTTACTTGTGCATTTTCAGAGATAAAAGAAAGAAAACCAATGAAGAAAATGATTAAAATATTATAGTTAATTGTGTTCTTTGTGGGTGGAAGAAAGGGAAAAGGATAAGATCTTATTGTCCTGGCAATGCTGAGAGCTTCCCAGCATACTGTTGAGATTGACAGTGACTTCTGCAGGTGGTGCCTCCTAGAACAATGCCAAGGCCCTGGAAGTGAAAAATCCCTTCAGAGAGGTAAGAGTTTCAAAATATATCCTCTTTCACGTCAACATTCATTTATATCCCTCCCTCTCCCATCTCTGTGTATTCCTACTGATGCAGATTGGAAAGTTCATAAAAATGCATCATGGTCCCATTTAAGCTATATGATTAACTGATAATGTGTGGTATTAACTTGTAGGATGTTATGGAGATTAACATATATAATTACATTTGATGGTATATGATAATTACCTGTTTGGTTGCATTTTAAAGCACAGTGACTTGAGAATGTTCATCAATCCACATATAGTTCAAAATCTGATATGAAATTGCAACTCATTTTGTTGTTTTTTTAAGTAATCAAACTGACATCTCTCCTAATGTAAGGGCTAATAGAGACCATCTAATTTTATGGAGATGAAGTTAATAATATGGTGATTGGAGTACTAATTGAAAAGTAATTTTTAGAAAATGGGATGTTCTGATCAATATTTTCCAAATGAGCTAATTAAGTGTGAATGGAATCTTTCTAAAGTTCTAACAAGGCATGTAGAACTTCAGCTTTGATTCTGGCTTTTCTAAGAGGCAGAAGCAAATACACTTTGGTGACAAAATTGTCTTCCTAGAGAAAGTCTCCATAGTGAGAATGCACAAGGGAAGCAGTGCATAGCTCAACACCAAAAGGAAAACTCACATTTTGCCTCAAAGGAGCCACCAGTCCTCATAGTTGTTTGTGTACTTTTCTGGTCATTTAAAAGCTGATTATCTTCTTTTGCTGCACAGGTACTAGTCCAGCCCCACACATGTGCCTTCTGGTGTCACCAAACCACAACTCTGTGTTTGTTCTATTCATGCCACTGCTTCCTGACATCATGCTTCTCTATGCCCCCAAAAGACTTCCCTCATAATTCTGAGTGACATTATCAATGATCTGCAGCTTAACTCGGAGATCAAGGTCCCTTCAGATTTAAGGTATGTATACTTAAAGGTCACTCACAATGAGCATATAAATCGGGCAGGGCCAAACCCAAATCCTAGCTTTCAGATAGCCCTGCTCTTTTGAATGACCTCTGATTTGCTCTCCAAACAAGAAACAGAAGGACTTGGGATATGGTTTAGAGGGTGAAGGAGCTTGCCCTCAAGCTTGATGACGTGAGTTCTGTCTCTGGTAGCCACATGATAGAAAAACAGAAGCAACTCCAGCAAAGTGTCCTCTGACTTCAGCATGTCCACTATAGTACAGACACACACACACACACACACACACACACACACACACACACACACAAACACCTCACCTCTATATAATAAAGATAGAACATGATAGATAGATAGATAGATAGATAGATAGATAGATAGATAGATGCCAGACAAATAAATAAAATTTAAAATACAGAGAAATAAGTAAAGAAACTCAGATTTCTATAAGGGAAGCTTTATGCTGTAGCCAAAGACAACGAACAGGGAGAAGCTTCTCTGTGGAATCTTTCTCTCTAACAACTCAAAAGAAACAGCGTCTCATAATTCAGACCTGGTGAGGCAGGAAGAGCTGGATGAGGTTATAAAACGGAAGGATGAAACACAGGCCACACCCATCGTTCAGAGTCTTCAAGTTGGAGCATCGCATCCCCGCACCTGTAATAGCACATCCCCACACCTGCACTTGCTTCTCCTCAGCTCAGGGCTTTGTTCATCTTTTCTAGTAGTTGGTGGGAAAGTTGGGGGTTGGTATTGCCTGCAGAAAACTACTTGATTTCTTTTCTGCAAAGCAAGAATATTTTGAGTTTGATGAATAAAATAATTTTAGTGTTTTACAAAATTGTTCTTTGAAAAGCTACAAATTGGCTTATAAACAAATGCACTGTTTTTTATTGTTTAAATGCACTGGTTTGCTACAGTGAAGGAAATGTGACTGGAGAGCAACTGCTGCGAAAGGGCTCAGTTTTATAATTATTAATGCAATCTTTCTCGTCCTATTTTTGGGAAGCTAGTGAAATTATTAAAGCGATTATCATCTTTAACTGAAAAGTCTTTAATGAGGAGGGCACACGGACTCTGTATACATAATGAAGCTTTGAGCCAGAGACCAGTTGTCTCAGTAATGCTCCTGAGAGTTAAGACTTGATCTTTTATGAGCACTGAACAATGTATAAGCCTACACCCTAGGTGGCAATTTCTAAAAGGAGCACACAAATCAATACGAATGAGATATTCACCTTTTCTTTAGAGTCACAAGAAAATACATGAGCTTGTCATTAAGTTAAATGGAAAGGACAAAATGTCAAAGCAAAGCAGGATTATTTAACAACAGAAGTTGTGCTTAACTAACAATATTCCAGTTACATGTATACTGGGAAATATCATATCTGCCTCCCATTTTCTTCATCCCGCTCCCCTCCTTTCCCCAGAATGCTACTCTCTGCACCTCATGACTTCTTCTTATAACACTGACAACCGACTAAGCCTAATTAGTGCTGACCATATGTGCTTGAATGTGGGCATCCGGGGGAGCACGGGAGGCAGTGCTCACATCACCAAAGAAGGACTGCCCCTTCCCAGTGCCTATCAATCACCTAAGGCTCCTCCACACCTCAGCTGCTTATCGAACCAATGACGTACAGGATGATGCCAAAAATCTACAAATAAATCAGATTTTGAAGCAGTTTAAAGAGTAGAAGCAGTGTCTACATGCTCTATGTATGCTCCTGAAGATTCTAGAGCTGTGGGCTCAAGGTGCTTGTACACTGATGAGGAAAGATACGTGTAAGAATGAGAGACATATCTGGCACCAAAAAAAAAAAAAAAAAAAAAATCATGTAGATGACTTATATGATTGAAGTGAAGGGAGCAAGATGCTTGATGCTCAAACGTATCTGCAGGCATGCGTAGAATAGAAACTAGAACAACACAAGGAGGGGAAATGACACTGAGTACGACAAGCAGAAGACAGAAAAGAGAAGTAAATCAGTTTCGCATGACAGTCTCTGTGGACTGTTGATAAGACAAGCTCATAGTTTGGAGATACTCCCTGAACAAGGATGCTACCAACCACAATGACTCATGATTCAGACTAAAAAGAAAAAGATAACTAGCTTTTCCATAGATGAGCAATGAAAGTGAGGCCACATGAGGTCTCTACTAAAAATATCTTATGAAAATATTTTTAAGTATCTTAAGGTAATAAACTAACAAAATGAATGTGAAGTCACAATGAGACCACATAGCAAGAGTAACAGGATTTTGAAGTTGGGGTGTACAGTAAACTGTGAGCATAACTGTGGCACTGTAGCTGTAGCTTCTATGTTCATATCTATGTAGGCCCCAATAGGAAGGGCTACTAAGAAAACATTACAATAGCATCAGGGCGCCCAGAATGAGGATGGCTTCCTGATAGATGTCTCACATCCACTGTGTGTGAGGAACCTTGGTAAGCCATGGTTCTTGAAGCTACAAGCTGTTGCTCATGCACACTGGATCCTCTGCTGCTTTAAAACCCAATGAAATACTATATTTTATTTTATTTTATTTTATTTTATCTCTTAGAAGGCTGTTCTTTTCTAACAAGAGAAAGAAAGAGAGTGGATCCACATGGGAAGGGAGAAGAGGAGGAACTGGGAGGAGTAAAGGGAGAGGACGCTATAATCAGGACATATTATATGAAAAAAAGAATCTATTTTTAATAGAGAAAAAAGAAATAATCTAAAGAGAAAATATTGAACTAAAAGACAAATTGGAAGACATGATAGGGTGCTTAAGATGCAAAAAAAAAAAAAAAAAAAAAAAAAAATCAGTAGAATAGTATATTTCCTAAGGCCAGAAGACAATTGCTTTAGAAACAACAACAAAAAAATGAGGTGTAATTCAGTGGTAAAGGACTTGCCTAGAATAGAGGAGGTCTTGGGATTGGGTGTTTTTTCTTCTCGCTATGTTGAAAAGGCATAAACTTAATATAATTTATTCTTGAAGTGAAGAACACTGCAGAAATTTAGTAGATAACAAAAATAAAGCTATAGTTTTATTAAGCAAAGAAATAGGAATCTGTCTTAAAATGAGATGAAATAGAAAATATTAAAATAGTTGGAATGAGAGAAGGGTTCATGAGTAGATGTGGGAAATGCTGAGAGGCAGTAGCAGAGAGTGAATATGATAGAAATCAAATATAACTCATGAGAATGTCATAAGGAAACACAATATTATGTATATTAACAATGTGTTAAAATTTTAACAACCTTATAATACTTGGAAGGAATTTCTACAAATACAAAAGACCACAACTTCTTTGTGTATGTGTGTGTGTGTGTGTGTGTGTGTGCGTGCGTGCACTCGCGCATGTATATATGATTGCAAAGATATTGTTTTACTTGGTTCTTCACCACAGTGTCCAAAATACCTAAAAGAAATTATTTTAAAGGGGAAGAACGTGATTGGTTCATGGGTTCACAGGAGTCAGATCATCATGGTGGGAAATGTATTTTGGTATGGAACAGTTTGGATCATGGCAGGCAGAAAACAAAAGGGGACTAAAGAACAAGCCAGGTGAGGTGACAGCCCCACCCAAGGACAACTGATCAGTAATCTATGTCCTTTTCCCACTCACCCTCTCCAATAAAACTTTGTACTATGAGCTCATTGAAGGAGTAACTCATTCTGTAGGCCATGGCATTTAGGAGCCTTAGAAATATCATCAGATGTCCACTCAGAGGAGTGCCTTAGGAATCATCCAGAAAGACTGGATGAAGTTACACAGAATGATACAAAATAGAAACCCAACTACACAATCAAAGTTAAGCCCCATAGGTATTGGTGGTGATGAAACACAGATATGCAGTAGAAATATAGAGAAAAAGACTCTTTGCAGAACATATAGGGGACAGCTAATCTTACTGAAATAAAGCTATGCCAATTTCAGTAGGTAGGGGAGTAGAACTCCTCCCCACTTGAGATAGTAGGGTTGAGAACTGTGAAAGCTGCTTAGTAGAGTAATCTCTCATTATGGTCAATCTAAATATATATAAACTCTGCCCATTTATTCAATCCCCTCCTTGATTCTAATATGATTCACCAAGGAAAGATGTACTGGCATGCTCATTGTAGCACTGTCTGTGGGTCAGGAGTTGAATGTGTCTTCCCATTTCTATGAGAGAGATAGACATAGATGTAGGGCAATGCATTGAAGATACTCAAATCAGAGCCAACAACTCATATCTACACATCTTCATGGACCAGTCATGAAAATAGAATACTTTGTGAAGAAAAAAGATGGCAGGCTACCAAGAAGAGACTCGATACCCTATGAGCACATACAGGGGGAGGAGGTCCCCCTCAGTCACAGACATAGGGGAGAGGAGTAAGGGGAAAATGAGAGGGAGGGAGGAATGGGAGGATACAAGGGAAGGGATAACCATTGAGATGTAATATGAATAAATTAATAAAATAAAATTTTAAAAATGTATATGTAAAAAAATTATTCCCATTGCTCCTAATAAAACAACTTTGAATACTTTTCCAGAAGCAATAAATAAATAAATAAACAACCTTTGTTCTGCCCAATTAAACAAGCTGCCTAAGGAAAAAAAAAGAGTGAGAACAGAACAAGTTATAAAATAATATATACACAAGGATTGGAAATATGAATCAGCAGTTTCTCTTGCAGAGGACACAAGCTGGGCTGCCAGCATCTACATGGTAGCGTACAGCCACTTATAATTCTAGTTCCAAGGCAACCAATGGCCACTCTGACTGCCACAAGCACCAGCCAAACACATGGTACCCAGTCATACATGCAGGTAAACACTCATCCATACAAAATAACCTAAATAAATATGTGCAATATATACTTAAATCAAAAGTTATTTCATACAATATAGACAAATATGCAAACACATAAAATGCACCATTACATGCATTAACTAATTTAGCATAATTTCTAAGATGGATTTATAAAAGGCAAAAGAATGTTTAAACAAAAGGTGGAACTTGTGAGAATAGAAAAAAAGAAGATATCACCATGTATAGAAAGAGAATAAATATTGATAGAGACTAATATAGAACTTTGAGATGAGTATACTTATATAGAATATATGAGCACTTAAAGGGAAAAATCACACATGGAAGTAAAAGAGCATGTTTTATAGGTCAGTAAAAACTGGATAGAGTTTTCAGAACATAAAATTAGGTTACTATATCACACGCATTAAGACACAAATGTCAAAGACACATTTAGAGATTTTAGAAAACTGTACAAAAATAGCTTTGTGCTCTTTATACTTACAGAATAAGAAATGATTTTATAAGTACACGAAAATGCATAAATCATAAAGGAAATAGATTAAACTACAATCCGTTGTGCCAAAATAATAATTGGAACTACATTTTACATTAGAATTATAGTGCCATAAAAACTGTGAAAAGAAATAAACATTAAGCAAAAGATGAGCATTCTCAGGACCTGCAAAAATACCAATCTTTTTAATAATATGTTGATCTCAAATTAAGGAGACAAATTCAATAATTCAATAGAAAAATGAACAAGACCAAAAGAGAGATACGTGAGAGAAAGGCAATAGTGACTAGCCAAATAATTTGTGAAATATGTTAAGAAATGCAAATTATAAAATAAAATGAATACAGATCCTAACCAAATGTATTGGCTAATATACAGAAGCATTCTAATGGATATCCTCTTGAGGATACATAATAATTGAAACGCTTTCTTAAAAGTAGCAAAAGTATAATTTTAAATAAACATTTTGAAAATCAAACGTTGAGTAAAGATGGCATAAATATATAGCACTGTGTGTGTGCGCGCGCATGTATGTGTGCATACACATGCATGCATGCATGCATTTATGCTATTCTTGGCATAAAACACAATAAAACTCCACATTTATTTGACATTGGCCCAGATTGTATTGCTATTAGATGCACAGTCACAGCAATATAACTAGACATACCTGGATACTCTAAATTCCCATCACTACAAAATGAATAAAAATATTTCAATGGATATTATCAATAAAAAGAAAAGAACTGGACAAACACATAGCCATGGGTTTTAATCATACCTAGAAATATTGTATTACCTAAATGTCAACATATGCAGAACTAAATAATACATTCAGAAGTAGGTTTTCAGAGGTGAGGTGTTGTCTCAGAAAGTTAAAATACTTGCCAGCAGGCATGAAGGCTGAGTTCAGTCCTATTATACCGCCAACAGCTGGATGCCCTGGAGAGCATCATAAAACCAGCCTCTGAGATGAGAGGCAGAGACAGAATGGGCTGGAAACACTGAAGCCAAAGAGGAGGAGAGGTCCCACCTCAAAAGCACGATAGGTGAGAACTGATTTTCAAAACTCGTCCCATGACCAGTATGTACCTGTTCTCTCACACACACAGACATCATGAACTGATTTCTACATAGTATGTCTTGAAGCTCAACTAAATAAGAAAGTTGAGGATTTGCAGAGTGACCACATGAGGGAGGTCAGGTTAAAGGTTCGGATCACACATGCATGAAACAATGACATATGTATGTGCACATGTATGCGCAGATATGTTCTTAAGTCTGAAGGACACACAGAAATTGATTGTACCACTATTCTTATTTCCTAATGTCCATTTTCTATGTAGATACTGAAATCTAATCATTATTTTATAAAGTGATAATATTTATTAAAATCTTGGAGCAAAGAGATCACCAGGGCAGGATGTTAACAAAGACATCAAATGCAATATCAGATCAATCAGAAAAGAGTCAGCGCTTTATGACATTTATACAATGTATGGCTGCATGGTTATGAGCCCTAGGAAGACACAGACATACAGACAGAAAGGCAAAGGCGTGGATTCCAACCTGGTAACTTAGTTTTCTCCAAATATATTCTATGCTCTTCTTTAACAAGCACGGACATGCCTGACCAAAAAACAAAAACAAACAAACAAAGAACAACAACAAACAGATAAAAAGTTTACATGGCAACAGCCCTATCATGCCCCGCCCCACATTAGTAGAATTACATGCAGACTGTTCTTGTATCTGGTAGAGGGTTTTTGTTGTTGTTGTTTTGTTTGGTTTGGTTTGGTTTTTCGAGACAGGGTTTCTCTGTGTAGCCTTGGCCATCCTGGACTCACTTTGCAGACCAGGCTGGCCTCGAACTCACAGTGATCCGCCTGCCTCTGCCTCCCGAGTGCTGGGATTAAAGGCTTGCGCCACCATGCCCGGCTTTTTTGGTAGAGGTTGAGTCAGTGAGCTTCCCATGTTTCCATTGTGAAGACGAGCAAAGCTGTAACAGGACATTTGCAATGCAGACTAACCTAGGTTATGAAACTATCACCCCTTAAACATAAAACATTCCTGAAGT
This sequence comes from Acomys russatus, assembly GCF_903995435.1. Taxonomy (NCBI): domain Eukaryota; kingdom Metazoa; phylum Chordata; class Mammalia; order Rodentia; family Muridae; genus Acomys; species Acomys russatus. The sequence goes on from NC_067145.1 coordinate 60,348,513, forward strand.
GTCAACAAATGACAGAAAAAGTTGTAGGCAAAAAACTAGAACTGTCCATTACAAGCATGAGTGCCAGTGTTGGCAAGATTGAGCTTAATAAACTATAATTATCTAAGTAAAATGTTGTGTCTAAGTAAACATTTTAATACATAAAATAAATATATTATAGGAAAAGATACTCAAAGAAAATGAAAGCAACAGTACATTTCTGAGACTACGGTATGACAAAGCTTCAATAGAGATGTGCTTTAACAGTTTAATCATTGTGCAGATGAAGGACTTAGCTCTTTGCACAACACTGACTTGAGATACACAGGCAGTGATCAGGTGACAGCTGTGCTGTGGTAGAGCATACAGGAGCATTTTCCTTATGTAATAAACAAAATATATTCAAATTTAAGATACGTGTGCATTAAAGAAAAATAAAGGCTCCATCTGCTTACAGTTCTTTGCTGAAAAATAAATAAAAATTATATTGGGAAGTTTAAAAAAAATGAAAAGTTAGGTTGGTGAGGCAGCTCTGTCAGTCCGTAATAAGCTTGTCTTGCAAGCATGAGGCCTTCACTGTTATCCCAGTATCCAAGTAGTAATATTACAAAAAAAAAAAAAAAAGACCCAGCCACAGTAGTACACAGGTAGAGTTCTAGAAAGGTAGAGACAAACAGACCCTCCTGGTTCATTGGTCAATCAGTGAGTCCAGGCCAGTGCAAGTCTCTGTTTCAGACACAGTGGAGGCTGACTGGTAATGGTATCCAAGGCCATCCTCTGGCCTCCTTATGCACATGCATGCACTAGCAAATTCATGGATTTGTATACACATGCACAGCCACAACAATCAAAGGTGAGACTGCACTTATTTTGCCTTTTCATTTGGGTCTTCTGTCATAGATAATGATACAGGTTATTAGGCTTTATTTCAGTGGACCAAAGCCTCAAAGGCCCTGCTTGTACATATCCAAGACTTCAGTCTTTAAAGGTACTATCAAGTGAGCTCTCATCTGGCATCGACAGGGCCAGGAAGCTACTGCACACATCCTCAGGACAATCAAAGTCCAGAAAAGAAAATGAACAACTCACAGAAGTGTGACGTCAGAGGGTCGAGTACTAGGCCCAGCCTGCAGAGAAGCAGACGGTACAAGGAATGACAGTTTACAACCTACTGGTGAGTGAGTGTGGTAAAAATGTATGGCTTAGCATAAAGCTACATTGGTCATTTATTTTGGACATTTTCAGTCGTTATTATTTGAAGTAAACAGTATTTACCTCAGTTATGCAAGGCTGATTGGGCATTTCAAATGTAAATTATGTGAACTACACCATTCCACCAGGCTGAAGAAAAAGAGAAAGAAGTTGTGTGCAGAAAAGCATTAATAAAGTACAACGTCCATCCATGATACACACATACAATTCAAGAACCTTGAAAGAGAGTGGAGATTCCTCAAACTGACATCAAACTCCAAGGCAGTCATCAGTATTTTTAGTGAGAAATTGGATACTTTCTTGCTGAGACTGGGTTCAAGGTAAGGATGGCTATTTGTTACAATGAGAGTGGAAGCAGTGTGTTCATTCTTAACGTTTATAGAACCCTATAGCAGAAGGAGTAGGCTGTGACATACACCAATGGTTTCAATTAATAAGAATATATCACTTTGGAAAAATCAATTGTAATAAATACACCCCAAAATTATATATTTTAAAAATCATAAAAAACTGCACACACATATATAATTTTAAATCTGCATTCTGCTTGTAAGATAAAACATTCAGTAATTTCTTTTCTAAGTTAAACTATTTCCAGTTGATGTAATGGTTTCCAGTTCTATCCATTTCTCTACAAATTCCATGTTCTCCTTTTTCTTTAGAGCCACATGTTATTCATTAACACACACACACACACACACACACACACACGTATACACACACACACACACACACATTTCTTGCTACTGTGGTTGGTGACATAACATACATAGATGAACAAGTATCTCTGAGGCTTGTTACTTAGGAGTTACTTGGGAATCTACTCAAGAGTGGTATGATTAGGTCATATGGTAGATCTATTTTTAGATTGTTAGAGGAACCTCCATCTTGATTATCATAGTGACTGCAAATGCTTGTGTTGCCACAGAAAGAAATAATTGCCCCTCACATTCTCATGACAGTTCTTCTTTTTGGGGGGGCTTGGGGTAGTTTTTATTACTCTTGTTTTGAACTTGATGCTTTCTGTTCCACAAGACATGACATAAATCTCAAAGCAATTTAAAATTTCATTTCCCTGATGTCTAAATATACTAAACAGGTTTCAAGTATTTATAGATCATTGTATTTCTTCTTTAAGAATTATGTGTGTGTTTTTGTATTTGTGTGTGTGTTTGTGTATGTGTGTATGTGTGTATGTATGTATGTATGTATGTACCCGGTTGATAATTGCCTAAATCCCCATGGACATGTTATCTTTTCTCTGCTCCAATTTGAAACAAAGCAAAATTGCTAAGCAGCATGTTTAGCTGAAAGGTTTGTGGGTTTCTATAGTTATCTAGAGTCCTTGGTCTTGAACTAGCTTTGTTTGTAGTGATGGTTTGATTTTGAGGAAGACATTTCACCCGTCGGTTCATGTGTTTGACCATGTGGTCCCTTGGTTTGGGAAGGTTATAGAACTTTCAGGAAGCACAACCTTGGTGGAGGAAGTAGTGTTTATAGTAACCACTGGGTGGAGACTTTCAGTGTTTGTGTTCCTGTCCCAAATCTTGATCTCACCCAGCCCTGTCCCCTCTCTGCTTCCTATGTGCCACTGAAATGTGCACCACCCTACTTCTGCTGCTATGCCATGTCTTTCCTGCCATCATTGACTGTCAACGCCTGGGACAGTAAGCCAAAGCAAACCCTTTCTTTATTGTGTTACCACAGCAACAGAAAAATGACTCTCACAATAACACACAGATGACTTTCTTATAAGTATTATTCTCCCTAAATAATATGACACACAGTAAAGCCTCCACGTCCTGTGGACTCCCTACTGTGGAAATAAATGACAGTTATTTCTTGTTCGTTGTTTTAGTTAAGTACAGGATACATAAAGGTGCCCTAAAAATGACCAGAGTAGACAATATTAGCCTGATCCGGAGAGAATGGTATTTCCAAACTTTATTATCTTTATTTCCAAGTATTGCTACATGCATGTCTGTTGCAGTAAAATGAATTTAAATTTTAAAATGTTTATATCAACCCAAAGAAGACTCACACTGATACTTTTAGGAGAATCATCTGCAGAATAAAATAAAACAAAAGGCCCTAGCACTCCTCAGGACTGACTTGCATCTCCCTTACCATGGGTTGTTCAATGGGCTGGTCTAACACATCAAAGGCCTTGACTGTCTCCTTTCATCTAGTGAACCGCCACTACAAGTGTGAATGTTCATCTTGGGAACACAAGCCATTTTCCAGGTTAATCTATATTACCTCACTTCAGTCCCACCCCCATCAAGTGTGCACATGATCTGCCAAACATCTCCTTTACTCTCAGCACCACTGATTTTTCACAAGCATCTGGCCTCCACAGCAAAGACGTTTAAGCCATATTTCAGAGTTTCTCCATGGGACTCATCTTCGGCCGTATTTCAACATGCAATAAATGTCCTTTTTCTCAGCTACTAACCATGTAGCATGATGCTCTTAGTTATATCTTTCTTGGGAAATGTTCTAACGGCACTGGGCCCACACCCAAGAAGCACTAGAGACATCCCAGATCATCTGTTCTCAGAATCCTGCTGGCTCCTGTCAGAAGGACAAAAAGAGGGAAGAAATTGCAAACAAGTGAAGTCTGAGCTGACAACTGTATTTAGAAATGTGGCACTGCAATTCAATGAAATGTCTGGATTGAAACAGAAATAAGAATCCAGAAAGAACAGGCAGTTAAGAATCACCTTTCTTCTACAGCGCAGCTTTCCCCAAAAGTTCTCTTTCCCTGCGTTGTGTGGATTGGAGTGAGCACAGGGCTTCTCTCTTGCTGTTTATGTGGACAATCCACTACAGAGGCTTCTTGCATAGCAGGTCGTTCTCAAAGGCTAAAGACCGCATTGCCTCCTCCACCACCAACAAAACACATCCTCTTGCATGTTGAAAAGGAGAAACTGGAAAATCAGAAACAGGCCACGGAGATTTGGAGGAAGGGCATAGAGTTGCCATGTAGCCAGGAAAGAAACACTCCGGAGGGGCAGGCACATCTCCTGAGCCTATCACAAACCACTAGCTTCTAGGTGAAAGCAGAATATGTTTAGAGTTCAACATGAACTCCACTTGCCCTTGACCCCTACAGATGCCAAGTGAATCACTCTTCAAGAACGAGGCTGTCTTTAATTTATTTAGGTCTTGGACTATCTTTAAACAGTTGGAAACTATACATATATTACAGAAATCAGTTTGCATAAGGAAGCCCCCTCCAATATTGCTCAAATTTCTCTCCAACTATTTCAGGGACTGTAATCTAATAATCATGAAGCAATATAGATTTTCCATGATAAATTAATTACGAAATTATGAATGTTTAAACAATCTGTTAATAGTGCTCAGATATAATCATATTAAGGAGACTGCTTCTCTGCACTACTATTTTCAATCTTCTTAATCGTATCTTAAAACTGAGATAATCGTGGGGTGATGAGCCATATGTGAAAGAAAGGCAGGAGAAACAAACGGAGGCAAAGTGAAGCATAAGATAAAAGTCTACAGTCCCTAGGTTTTACTTTTGTACTTTCAACAGTAAGAAAATGCTTATTGGAAAGCCCTCAGTTGGTGGAAGATAAATGATGACAACTTTAATCAAACAGGCTTTTCCTGAGTTAGTGCAGCAACACAGTTAACTCTCCCGCTGGTAGTGAACCAGTGACAGAAGAGAAGTGTCAGAAGTGAACCAGTGACAGAAGAGAAGTGTCAGATGCGGTAGCTACGTAAGTAGGAAAAGGATTTCCCTGTTAGCGTCTACAAGAGAGCAAAGTACAAATCAAAAGTTTGAAGGAGAGATAAACCTCTTTTTTAGGATCCCAAGTGTGAGATCGGAATGGTCTTGTGAGAGAACAGGTGAGGTTAATGCACTAGATGGTTGACCACCTCCTGCAGGAGCTTGATTGTTGCCAGCTGAAAGGATTCCATGAACAGACTCTGGAAGGAGATGTATAAATGAGCCCAAAACTGGAGGTGGGGCCTTTGGAGACTTGGAATAGTTTTGGCTGTTCATCGCTCCCCTTCAAGATGCTCCTAGAGAGAACCGCTAGAGGGAAGGCTTCAGGGCTCCAGCTCCTGGTGAGGTTCTGGGTTCTGATTACTCCAGGTTCCAGCAGAAGAAATCCTGCTGACTAAGCCAGGAGAATCGTTCCTCAGAACTGATATCCTTACGGTTTTGTTATTGTGTCTGTTAATCCTCTTTTACTATTGTTTTGGTTAGTCAGGTTATAAGTGATGTAGGCTCAGTTAATAAGTTTATAATAAAATATATTGGTTAAGAAAATTGAGCCTACAAAGGTTGGATTTAATCAACCCAGTATTTTTGCTCAGTGTTTATGCAGAAACATATAATATGAGTGGCCTTCCAAATATAACTCAGCAACTGGTTGCCCTGAGGGCTCTGTGCATCTTGTGCAAATACACTGCCATAGGCCATGTTGAAAAATCTTAGAAAAACAAATGGATACTCAATCAAACATTTATTGTGTCCAAAGGTCACAAGTAATTGTCATTTGAGTTAGGAAAGCTGTGTCACCAATGAAGATAAATGATTTGTGTTGAACTATACATCAACCAAGGAACTTAGCACATACAATCAGAATACCCAAAGCAGTAATGATTAAAGTGGTTTGAATATTTGTTTAGAAAAAGAGCACAGTCTAAAATATATTTCTATCTAAATATAATAATTGATTTTCTGTGACATATATCATAAAATGTAAATGGAGATGATTTTTAAATACTAAGAAGTTTGATGATTTGTTTGCTTCAGTATTTTGAAACCATATAATTATATGAAGCCATTAAAAACATTTCTATTGAAGAAGAAAGAGTGACAATTTTAAACATCTTCCATATTGCATTGAAGAAATAGGAGAGAGAGACACTATGCAGAGGACTCGGAGAAAGTGGCTACCCACATATGTCTTCCTTGCTCTCCAGTCTTACATACCATCATTAGACTCCTTTTGTTAATTGTCAGTGGTGTCTTGGCCACTGAATCAAGTATGCTGATAATTTATGGCCTATGGAGCTTGCAAAGAAACTGGATGAAGATTCCTCTCTACATACTAAAGATTACTTTGTACAGCATCAAGTCTGCAGACCGTAGATTTGGGGAACATAAGTCAAAGAATCCTAGGAGAAGCTAAGACTACCTGAAAACACCAAGGGAAACAATTAGCTTGCCTTTATATAATCAAGCCTAAACTCTCTGTTTTAAAGGCAAATGAACAACTGACATAGACAGAGTCTTACTTGCTCTGCAAAGTAGAAGACTTCCGGACAAGAAAGAACAGTTCTTTAGAAGGCACAGAAGATGGATTAAAGACTGGCTACTTCTCTACCTTTGGCCATTTAAGAATACATTCTTTTAAGAACTTTGAGTATCTGGAACACTACAAATACCAGGTCTAAGTACTAAGCAGTGAACAAAGCAAAACTAGACACTCCATGGCCTGAGAGATGAAGAAAACATAGATAGCAGCTCTGTTTGGCTCTGAGGGAGGGATCTTTCTTGTAGGTGTTTTTCTCTCTCAGTCTAAGAGCTCCTCCAAGGCTCAGGGAAGAACTGTAGAAGTGGCAGGTGTAGAGGAACCGTGAGTGGAAGTAAGGCCAAGAGAAAGCGATAAAGTTCAAATAGGAAAGTGAAGTCTCCAAATATACTTCATCAAGAGAAGAAAATATGATTTGAGAAATACAGATGCTAGTGGAGACATGATACAAGACATCATAACACCCCAAGTGTATAGGATTAAGTAAGTCCGTTAGAAACTACAATGACATCCTTAGACAATATGGCAGACTGGCTCAACACCTTTCAAAGTAAAAGATGGCCATTAGGAGTCCACTATCACTTAGAAAATGGTGTGAACATCTGTACATAAAATGCACTTGAAAAAAAAAACAGTAAATACACCCAAAATGAAGTTTTTGCATGGGTAATAAGAATTTTGTGAATACAATTTTTTAAAAGACTAGGAAAGACCAAGCTTAAAATGAAAAGTGCGTGACGTAAAAGGGGAGCATTCCATTGTCATGTGTACCAAACTAGACAGATATAAATAAATAAAACCAAAATGAAAGTGAGTTAGTTTTATAAACTTAGGGTGCAGTGTATTTTGAACGTAAAGTGTTCGTAGTAACTGAGGTGCTAAAACACTGGTCATCAGCTAGTGGCACTGTGCAAGAGTCACTGGATCATGAGGGTGCTGGAAGACGATGTTATAAGGAATGGTCTAGAAGGAGGTGGGACCGAATTGGAGGAAGCACCTACTGAGGATGTGCTTCTGATGAGATGAAGGATTTTTCTTCTAGCTGTCTCCACCATTGTCTCTTTCACTTCTCCCTCCCTCTTCATCCCTCTCTCCTCATATCCTCATCCTAATTTTCTTCCTTTCCGTTCTCCTCTCCCCCCTTCTCTTTCTTTCTTCCATCATCACTGCTCCCCTCCCTCACATTCTCTTTTCCTCATCATGTGTCTTCCTATGATGCTCTGCGTCATCACTAAACTAGATGGCCAAGTTCAGAATCCTAAAACATTGATCAATTGCATTGTTTCTGCTGTTTTGCCACAGGGACGAATGTGACTAAAACAGGTGTATTTTAATTTGACTGGAAAATGGACTGGTTTAAAAGACAACACAAAAATTCCACAAAAAGCCTTAAATATTGAAGTAAATTAAGATTTAAAATGTTTTTGTTTTTAAAAAATCCCTGCATATATGCTACAACTGGCAGTTGCCCAAAAGTTGCATTCCCTGATCAGGGATATTTTTATTCAAACTTTCATGGAATGTTTACAAAATCAGTTACTTTTCTTGATCCCCACAGAACAGTGGTAGCCATGTAACCTGTGGCTTGAGAACTATGTTAATAATATTTGATTAGCGCAGTAGATTTTAGCAACTATGTCACACTTCCACATCAAGATGACCAGAAAAGCTGGTGGATAGCATTATTTTATTTTCTGTAATGATCATACTGTTTATCCAATTATATTATATTCATTAAATATTAAATGAAAAGAATAACCAAACACATTTTAATAAAAATTTTGTTGAACCCTTTTTTGAGCATAAACTAATAACATTAAAATACCTAATAACATCAAAATAATTATGAAACAGCAGAACAGAACACACAATAATTTATAAATATTCTCATAAATAGGCAAGACTTGACTCAGAGAGAATCACAAGGGAACATCCAAAGTAAATGCAAGTTAAAAGAAAATAGTTTTGTTGGCTAAACCAATAGAATGAGATGGAAGCAGTCTCTATAAAATGTGTTCATTTAGAAAGATATGGCAAGAATTAAGAAAGCTTATGATCATTTTAATAATATAGAAAATAATTCCAATGAAAAACAAATAATAAATATAAACTGATATAAAACCTAAAATTAAAAAGAAGCAAAACCTTAGCATCTCTAAATGCAAACAAAATTTTGTATGTGCTTGATAACTTTACCAATGTCTTGTTACAAATAAGACCCACATAAAATTCAGTATCTAATCCATTGTTAAGTGATACGAAGTCATAGTGACGTTCTACCAACAGATCATCAACATCTGACTCTGTAACTTCATTGTTCTAAGACAAAGTCTCTGTATCCTTAGATGTCTCCTCATCCCCTTGTTTATATTTCTTGGTAAACACCATCCTATCTTTTTATATTTGATTACAGTAGGTATTTCATAAGTGAATCAAATAGTATTTTTGCTTTATTACTGACTGGCTTATTTTACTCAACACAATGTTTCCAAAGTAAATAGTATTGTATTAAACATCAGAGTTACCTTAATCTAGCTAAGTAACTTTTCATTCTCTGTGTGTGCCCTATATATTGCTTATTTGTTTATTATCTGTTAGATAATTGGGCTTTCCCTATGTTTTAATCATTGTGAAAAATTCTACTATCAACACAGCTATAAAAATACCTCTGAAAGACTGCACACACTGTGAACTGGAATTTCTGGATCATATGGGAGTTCTATTTTCACATTTTTGAGGCAAAATCATACTGTTTTACTCTGCGGGGATAGCATTTCATAAATCCACCAACAGTGGGCATGTGTTCTAGTTTTTCCTCCCCATACTTAGTTCTTACTTTAATGGTAGTCATCCTGATAAAATAAAATAAAATTTTATACTACAGTACTAATGGCTTGTTAGCTCATTTAAGAAAAAACAAGAAATGATTTTTTTAAACATAATAAACTCAGAGATAAAAAATCAGAAATAAGCATAAATTTTGAAGAGGTTGAGGCAGTCATAAAAATATAAACAAAACTTTCTGACAAGACATTTGAAAGTTTAGAGGAAATGGATTATTTCCCAGTAATATATGTATTGCCAAAATTCACCCAAGAAGAAGAGGGAAACTTAAATACACCAGTTACCATAAAAGAGTTTAGCAAAGGATGCTTAAAGATCTATCATTGAAAAAGGCAGTGAGAACAGATGGCTGCCCAGCTGAGGTTTATGTAACATGCATTTTATATAACCTTTAAGAAAGAGAGCTGTTCAAAGTTAAATTATTTCAGGCCTTAGGGGGAAAAAAAGGATAAAAGCCTTCCCCAGTTCATTTTACAGAGGCAATAGAACTTTCAAAATAGGGAAAATAGAACAATAAAAGAAGATTATAAAAAGATATTGTTTATGAACAAAGATGAAAATGTATTAAAATGTAAGGAATTATGTTAAGGCCATGTTTCCTTTATGCGTTTTTGTTGTTGTCGTTTAACTAACATGTTCAATGGATTATCCTGTGTCAAAGTAACAGAAATGAAGTAAAAAAAAAATCAAAGCATTCTACCATGCCCTCATGAAGCTTTCTGTCTAGCAAGATGGATATTAGGGTAAAATAAGTAAATAAACACTTGATGATAAATGAAAGAAAGGAAACTGAAGAGAGATGTGGACAGAGAAGGGCGGTTAGCCATTTTGAATTACACATACAGATTTTATCAGAGAAGCAATCAGTGCAGCCTGGAACCGGGTGGAGAGCATTGTTAGGGTGCATGTGTGTGGATATTACGAGAGCCCATTCCGGGCAGGGGAAACGTTAGGGAAGAACGCTGACAAGCACCACGCATGACCATGTACCTGGTTCAAACCACGGCCAGGAGACAGGGCAATATATAGTCAGAGAAAAGTAGTGCCCTGATCATGCAAGTCATTGGATGAAATGAGTCTGTCCCTGGAGGAACAGTTGCAGCACTTTCAACAAAGATCTGCCATCACTGTTACCTTCCGCCTCAGTGTGTCACTCTGACCAGTGTATTCAGATTGAAGTGAAGAAAACCAAGTGGAAGTGTTGTGTAATACCTGACACAGGCGTTCAGATGCCTTGGATTAAAATGGTGATAGTAAAAGTGCTGAGAATCGCTGAGGAGAGTGTGTGTGTGTGTGTGTGTGTGTGTGTGTGTGTGTGTGTGTGTGTGTGTGTGTGTGTGTGTAAATATATAAAATGTTTACATGTAAAATATAGAATTGTATATATGTGTGTTAAATACAGACATGCATTTAAGATAGAGTCGTGTAAGAAAAGGACTGTGAAAATAAAGTGTATTTGGTGGAAAGATTTTAAGATTTAGCAAAGTTTGGTTCATTTTTGTTTTCCAGCTTCAGTGTAACAGATGTGGACGTGGAGCAGGAAGAAAGACTAATCACTTCTTGGTCGTGTAAAATCCATTAAGTAAGCCTAAAAATCAAGCTGATATAAAAGTTTATTAAGAGAGATGTTTAATAAAATTCTCATTAGACATTCTTCTTCATAGTTTTCCTTTTAAAAAATGAAGATTGCTGCATTGTTTTGCTGATTTATTCTACATGCTAAAGTGAAAACTCGGTTTTAATTGAAATCAGAAGCTGGGTATGTATTTGTACTTTTATGTCTTGATTTAATAATGCCTTCCACAATCAAGGCTTTATAATGAGAGACATAATTTAATAAATTGGGCAGAGTTTTCAGAAGATAAAAATATCTCCTTTTCAGGACATATGTTTCTAACTAGAGAGCGCGGGAGGCTATAAACAATTGGAATTAACATGAGAAATTATCAAGGTAAATAGGTAGAAGGCAAATGTATGAAAATGTTGGGGTTTGTATTAATAATGAGAAAATGGAGTAAAATGAGAACAATAACCCATAATAGTGACAGAGGAATGATACTTTCAGGTCTAGATTTCATGAGAAGGGAACTTTATATCTAGAGTAAATTACTGTTTGGTTAAAGAATATAACATATGGAACAATGCAAAGTCTTAACAGTTTAGAAGGATAAGGTTTTCAAATACAGAATATAAAATTTTAATGTGTAAAATTATTACATGTAATTTCATTAAAAATATTTTACTATTAAAATTATGTATACATATAGCCAAGAAAAATTCTGATATCTAGTAAGTAAAATCTTCTGAATATTTAGACTAGGAAATGAGTGGTTTGAATTCCCATATATCGGAAGAAATATAAATCCATAAAAAAATAACATGTTCTTGTCATGGAGATGTCCATATGTGTCCCTAGCCACAGCTGAGGAGGAGGAATACAAGCATAAAGCCTGTTTTAGTTACATACTGACTTTAAGCCAGCATGAGAAACTTAAAGAGATTGTGCCTCAAAGTATAAGGAGGTAGGTCCTGTGACTGTCTGTCACTAGTAGAGTGCCTACCCCTCTACCCTCCTAGAAAAGTGAAGAGCGGTTAGGCTAATACACAATAAGGGCCATGTTTCTACTGAGTGAGGAAAAAAGACTCTTCATTAGCAAAACAGCATTAAATAGACACATGTCTTTAGAAAGGTGTGATATTAACACTCTTCCCCATATTAAAAATAAATAACAAGTGATTAAACACTTGGAAGTAAGATAAGATGATCATGTCCTTTTGGAAAAGAATTTGAAGTCAAAACAAACACAGCAGGACCTTAGAGACACTTCTCTACTCCCAACAGAAGCTACTGTGGTATGCCTAGGTTAGTCATCCTCTCACTCCCAGGCAAGTTGCTGAATTTATTCTATATACTCAGATAGAGTGCTATAAAGTCCATACACATGCCATCTAAGCAGGAGAAGTGCAACATATATGCCATTTGTAAATTAGTCTCATTATGTACATTTGTGCATAATTACCTAACACCATTTGAGCTTTCTTTATGTTGCTGTGCTTTTCATAACTTTAAACAACCACACGTGTAATAAGAATTAGAGAAGCCAAGTTAACAATGATGAGAGTCTCAGAATCTAGTTAAAGTATATACACATCACATACCATGTACAAATAAAATATTTGCATGGCCAAATATACCACAGGCAAGTAGACAGGCAGTTATTATGAAAGGGGATGCTAATAAAATATCAAGTAAAGATTTGTCAGATTCACCTGACAAGAACAGACAATTGAATTCAGAGATGGGCAAAATAAAAAGAAGCAATTTGCAGCAGTGCAAAGTTAAATGATTATGGAATGTATAGCAAAATGTTAGAGTTTACAAGAGAGAAACAGATTACAGTGACAATGACTCATTACATATTCACTGGGCAGGAAGAAAATAGTGACGATTGCTAACTAACATATAGAAATGGCATGCTGTTTTAAATTAGCAATTGAAATGTAAATCATAATATCTACTTTTAAAAAAATCACTGCATTTTAAGATCACATTCATAGATTTATGTAAAACTGTGTGCAAGTGAAGAAAACTTTTGAAAAAAGTCATGAGTACATGACTCATAGTGATGAAAGGCTCAAGTGCCCACTTCAAGTTTGCATTTTAAGGTAAGAAATTTAAGTTGAAATTTGTTTATAATAACTTCTAATTCCTCCCAGGATATAGAAAGGTGAGAAATAGTTGCTCCCACAAAGAAATAAGCTATATTTTGCTTTTCTTGAAGTCATTTGAAAACTGATAACACAACAACAAAATAGTTTGAAATCTTAAGAAAGATCAATAAACAAAGAAGAGAGCACACAATCAGTGAAGCACAGGCTGGAAGCAGGCCTGATGAAATGTCAGAAGCTAAGGAGACAGCTGGGGTATGCCACACATTTTAAAAAATTTAAACACTGATAGTCCTGTGAGAGCTGAATGCCTCAGACACAAAGACACAAGAGAGTTTGCTACTCTATGGAGGAGCCTCTCTAAGACACTCCAGCAGGTTGTAGACAGAGGAAGAGACCAGCAGTATACTCTGGGAATAAATAAAAGGCCTAATTTCACCACCCATAGATATAAACCATCAAAGATGGCAAATGATAAAGACGCGAGTCTAACCCTAAATGATACATTTATCACAAATCTCTCCATCCAAGGCTCACGATATTTCCTGCAAACGGGGGAGAAAGATAGCAAATGCCAAAGGACTAGGATGCCTGATGTGTGATGGTTTCTTCAACATTTGACATGGAAACACGAAGTATATATACTGTGGGTGCCTAGGCAAGACCTTGAAAATGATAATAACAATTGTTGCACCAAAGTGAGTGAAGAAAATATCACAGGACTCCACCAATGAAGAGGAATTACAGGCAATAAAGGCAGATGAAAGTTGGAGAATCAGTCTTCCCCAGGCACAGGTCATGTACTAGATTACCTATTACTCCAATCCCAACAAGCCACGTCTAGGTACAGATACACATGCTCAAGTATAAATGAGTAAATAAGCTAAGCAGTCTGTATTTACAAATTTGTGTATATGCAACAATAATATTAAAAAAAAGAAGAGGCCGTGAATTTGTGAAGTGGCTAGTGGATGTAGGAAAAATTGGAAGGAGGAAATGGAGAGAGGAAGGTTATAAATGCAGTACTCATATATGAATTTCTCAAAAAAATTAAAATAATCTAACGCTGATAGAGGATTTCTCCTATTACTGCAAAAAAGGGCAATAATTTCCCTCTCATACATCACCTTTGAAAAATAAGTTTATTCCTTCTCAAGTCTCTGATGGGGTTGAAGACCAGATATTTTAGTCTTACAATTAAGCTTAGTTGGTTAGGGGATAGGATGTTTTTAGGTCAAGATAGATGGTTTAAGTTAATAGAGATGAGATATGATAGATACTGATTTTCACTCAGAAATTTACACCAGATAAGATAGGAGAGATGTTTTCTTCAAGTTTGACAAATACAAATAGCCAAATCACTATGAATGTAACATTTATATAACTCCTGATTGTCTCATGGTTCTTCCTACTGTATGTAGTTTATTTTATGCATGCACAATAATATAAATGTGTATGTTAGAACTAATTTTAAAAAAAGAAAATAGAGAAATACAAGGCTAGATAGGATCCAAGATGGTGGTGCTGACCACGCACTCTGTCTAGGGCCTAGAGACCTAGATACAGAGCACATATGCAGCATCCAGACCCTGGGGACCAGGCACCCATTCTCTGTGGACCAGTTGGATTGCCCAAGGCCAGACCCACCTGTGCTCTACACCTTGTGGACCCCCCTCACTGAGGGCATTCGACATCTTGTGGACTCTGTATCTGGGACTGAACTGTTGTTGGTGGAGCGCCAGCATCTGGATGTGCTGGTGCACATAAGAACCCAAAAGAACAGGTAGATCTGACCTTGGACCATCCTGTCAATCCACAGAAGGCCCCAGGCAAGCTCACCAAAGCCAAGCGAAACTCAGACACTCTCTCTCTCTCTCTCTCTCTCTCTCTCTCTCTCTCTCTCTCTCTCTCTCTCTCTCTCTCTCTCTCTCTCTCTCTCTCTCTCTCTCTCTCTCTCTCTCTCTCTCTGAATGAACTTTGGGCTACAGAACACCACCATCTGTGTCTGCTCACGCAGGGGGAAGCCAAGAGTGTGGAGCTGGAATAGATCTGACCTCTGATCACCCCCACCAGTCCACAGATGGACCCAAGGCCCAGGAAGATGAGGGCATCTTCTCCAAAGCCCAGCCAAACACAGGCTAGCATACTATCCCTGCAATCTCAGTTTGAACCAAGGCCCCAGTGCCCAAGCAGGTATGGGCAGGGTCTCCAAAGCTCAGCAAACTGCAGGATAGTGGGTTGTACCAGCACTCTTTCTCCAACTGAACTATGGGCTGCAGAACATTAGCTTCCGAGTCTGCTGCCACACTAGGGTGCCCAGGGTGTGGAGCAAAGTCCCCAGAGTTGAACCCAGGCCACCTGACTGATCCAGGGAAGGGTTCCTTGATCCCTGTAAGTGAGGTGTCTTGACCTATAAGCTACTCACCTATGAACTGCTCTCAATGGCAAGTGAAGGACACCAGAAACTACCACCCAATGTCAAAAACAGCAAGATGACTAAAGGCCAGAGTAAAAACACAAACAACAAGAGCCAAAATAATATGGCATCTCAAGAACCCAGTTTTCCCAAAGCAATCAGCCTGGAAACTCAAACACAACTGAAACACAAGAAAATGACCTCAAATCGTTCATAATAAATATGATAATGGAGGAAATGAATAAAATCCATAAACAAATACAGGAAGATGTAGCCAAACAGATGGAGGACCTTAGAGAGGCCATGACAGAAGCCTATAGAAAGGAAATGAAGGAATCGCTGGAAGAAATTAGGAAAATGCAAACAATCTGTTGAAGGAAATCAATAAAATGGCTTAAGATCTGAGGATGAAAACAGAAACAATGATAAAATCATGAACAAAGGAAATCTTGAAAAGAGAGAACTTAGAGAAGAAAACAGGAACTACAAAGGTAAGCATTGCCAGCAGAATTCAAAGATAGAGGAAAGAATCTCAGGTATAGAAGATACAAAGGAAGAATTTGATGCAACCAACAAAGTAACACATGGTGTATACTCACTCATAAGTGGTATTAGGCCAACATGGATGTCCTCTGAGAATCTTCACTCAATGGGGGGATCAAGAGAGATATTGAAACTTCCTATTGGACTCCAGGTGAAAGGGGTACGGAAGAATGTGGAGATAATAGGACCCAGAGACCATCAAGTCTGATGGATCTGTACTCAGTGGAGGCCTGCACAAACTGCTGTATCAATCAAGGACAATGCATGAAGTAAACTTAGACACCCTATTCAGATATAGGCAATGAACAGCTCATTCTCTGTGGTTGTAGGAAGGGCAGATACTGCCTCTGACATGAACTCTGGTGTCCCTTACTTGACCACTTCCCATGGTGGGGAGGCCTGGTGGCACTCAGAGGAAGGGGAAACCGACTATCCAGATGAGACCTGATAGGCTGTAGTCATATGGTAGAGGAGGAGGTCCTCTTCTGTCAGGGGCCTGGGGGTTGGAAATGGGGAAAAAGAAGAAAGGAGGGGAAATGGGAAGATACAATTGAGGGGATAACAGTTGGAATGTAATCTGAATAAATAATTTTTTTAAAAAAAGAAAGTCTTTGCAGATTTATTTAGTTCAGGTATGTTTGTACACATGGCTAAGTAAAAATCTTAAATAATAAAAAAAAAAAGAAAGAAAGAAACAAAGAAAGAGAGAAAGAAGGAAGGAAGGAAGGAAGGAAGGAAAGAAGGAAAGAAAAGTAAAAAGGTAAAACACCATGAGAACGGTGGACAGAAGGATCAAGAAATTCCTCTGAGACAGAGGACCTATCAAGGACTGAAGCTAGAACAGGACCATGGAGAGCTCCCTCCTTGACCAAATGCTCTGCCAGTCTGACAGACAGAGGACCATGTAGAAAGCTCTCTATCATCTAGAGCAAACCAGAACATAAAGATGGGCTTTACTTGTAGCTCAAAGAAATAAGAATAAAAATGCAACAGGAACGTGAAAAACATCCTACCATCACAGCAATGAAAACATCCATCCATGCCATGTCTGGTATAAGGGTGCATGCTTTTAATCTTAGCTATTGGAAGGAAGAGGTAAATGGATCTCTGTGAGTTCAAGGCCAACCTGTTCTATATACATAGTTCTAGGACAGTCAGGGTTACATAGTAAGACCCTGTTTCAAAACAAAACAAAAACAAATAAACAACAAAGCAAAGCAAACAGAAAACATAATAACAACAACAAGATATGTTACATCTAAACACAGCTTACCTTCTGATTAGATAAACTCTAAGTCCTACACTGACATGTTAACTAAAAAGCCAAGCAACAAGTGTGTACCATCAGCAAACATTTGTAACTCAGTTGTTTTTTGAGTAATAATAATTCAGAAGATAGAACAGAATAAAATACCTTTGAATCCTCTGCTTTAAAAATAAACAAACCAAAAATCTAAAGAGAGGATGTAATCCTTTTTCATTAGGGACAGTTGTTATCAGTGCAGAGACCTACAAATATTCAAGTAAACACCACTCTGTTGTTTTCCCACATGTGTGTACCTTTTTACATTTTCATATTTGTCCTGTGTTTCCCTGCAGATATCTTTCTTTTCTGTAGATACAACATTGAACAGGGTTTAAGGTCAGTACTTTATGTTAACAACTCTTAGAGATGTCTTGTGTAGCATGAGAGCGTGTGTATTGAGGCAAAGGGTAGGTACTGTAAGTTAAAGCCTAATGAAGTGCTACCCATGGAAATCACTCAGCAATGTGTTTAACAGACTCATGAGTAGACTCAATGCAGCAAAAAGAAAGCCAACATGAAGATCTAAAGCAATACAAGTTAATGAAGAAACTGAGAGTGTCAATTCACATCACTACTAAATTGTCACTCTACAGATCTGCCTACTTCTTGCTTCTCTGTGCCTCTGGATTTACAAATATCCCACTAAGCACTGTATTATATCCTCCTTAATTTTCCATTATTTCTAAATACTCGTACAGGATGCCAGCTTTGATTGGAAGCCAGTTGAAGCATGGACTCCAAAAACAGTAACTAGGAAACATTTGATGTATATTCTGGACTCTAAGATCTTTCTCAAAATTAAGTAAGCAAATAGAAAATTGTCTGGCCACATACAAAAAGAAAATGAGGATACATTTACATTAAAAAATGTGTTTCATGCAGAGAATTTTCTGCCCAGTGAAGGTTCCGCTTCTTCAATTCTCTTTTCTCATTCTTAGACCTTTGTAAATACTAGGCTTCGACAAGTTAAGCCTCTGTTGTTGATTCCAATAGATGCATAATAATAATAATCTTAATGAGGTATAAGTGTAAAAGTCTTAAAACACTGTTCACAACCAAATGCGCACTTTGTAAATAAGAGTGCTTGCACTCCTGGCTCCTTGAGACATCATTTTCATGACAATCTCATATTCTTACAGAAAGAATGGGCAAAATTTGTTGAGTGTGTGTGTGTGCAAGCTATGAAATCTTTGCCTCTGGAGAGCAATGTAAGCAGTATCCATCTCTCTGAGCTTGTTCCAGAGAAGCATCCAGTCCACGGGTCTGAAGAGAGACTCCAGGCTCCATGTCTCTCTTTTAATTTTAGAAATTTCCTACTAATCTCACACTATCTAGAAGTTTCCTTCTGTTCATTTCTGAGAATTTGTGTGAGAGGGTGAGAACACCTGAACTTATTTTTCATAAAGAAATCATGAGGGTAGCTGCAGCTAAAATTTAGGCATCCTGTCCACTTTCCTGTAAGAATACAACTATCCTATTACACACCTGTGACAACAAATATTTTAATAACTTTGCTTATTTATTTGTTTTATTTACTGATGGATATCAAAATCAGAGCTTCATGCATGGCACGTGTGTGATTTACTCCAGAAAGGGGGTGTCTGCTTTAAACAGCCCCATCTTTGTGATCCCTAAAACTGAAAGAAAATATTTAAGCCACACTAAACTAAAATAATTAATAGATAAACCTGATTCTAAAATGCATAAAAACTAAAATTCTGATCTGTTCTTTGTTCTTTGTACTTGTTATATAAAAAAATTCCATTATGTTAACAATAATTTTGTGCAAATGTGGTATGTTGATGTTGGGTATATTTTATCCAGCCAAATGACTATGAGTGCAACAATTAATTTTAACCACAGGATAGCAGATTAATCGTTTGTGAAAACTTAAACTTGCACATCATTTGTCAATGTTTATGTCATGAAAGCTCTCTAGTGTCTTTAATCCATATACCTGCACTAAAATTATCTAATAATATTTCATACCATATTAATCAAATATGAATAATGAAAAAGAGCAGGCTCATCCAATGTTTTCTTACTTGAGATTTTTAAGTCCTTAGCAAATTAACGGCTTAGGCGTGCAGTGACTGGTAAATATTACAAAGTCATGGCCCTATTATAGCTCATGTTCAGCCTTCGGAATTAGAGTTCATTACTGTGGCACTAAGATCTCTTAATGTCCATGTTTATAACAGTCATGGAAAGAGTGAGATCATGTCTTATGATACCTTGTTAAGAAGTGTTGCTGTGACAATGCAAAAACTGTTCAGAAAAATCTAGTGGGCTTTGGAACCTTCATTGTGATTCCCCAAGGGACCAGAGAGTGGATGCAGACAGCCCTGTGGCTTGAGCAGTGCATCCCATGCCAGTTGTATGTTATTTGTGTGCTTGTTTTGATATACTGCACATCTAAGTGGATTGCGCATTCTAGTGCCATTCCTTATTATAAAATAATTCTAGAAACTTAATCACTACTACAGGCAAATATTCAGTGATGCTTTGAAGTACAACTTACATTCTAAGACACTTACCAAACACCTTTGCCATCATGAGGGTGTCTCTGTGACCTTTCTTTTGCACATTGCATATTTTGTGGGACATATTTGGCTCCATTTTGATGTGGTCAGCTGCTAAAAGCAATACTGGGTACACACATTCCATTTTACTTATGTTTTAAATTGTTACTTATTTATTTTGTATATGGTGGAGGTATTGACCTGAATATGGTTCTTTACTTCTTCAAATCATTGAGGAGTTCCAATTAGGGGATAAATGAAGGAAACCATGCATTTTCAGTTGTATTTGTTCTAATGCGACGGAAGTGCTTCCTGTGCTTCCTGGTGTGCACACTCTTTTCTCAAGCACCTATTCTGTCATTTGGGCTGTACGTCTGTGGAGAGCCATATTTTGAATTATTAGATAATTCTCTCTATACATTTTGGGTATGAGTCTTTGCTGGGGTACAAGTGAACTGTTGCTTCCCATTGTGTGAGGACCTTTCTTCTCTTCATTAATGGAGTTTTTAAAAAATCTTTTCTTTTCAATAAGTTCAGTGTGTGAAATTTTCTTCTATACTCAATACCTTTTAGTTCCTTCTTAAGGAATGCTTTCTTATAGCCAGGAGATGCCCATGGCTTCCTATTTCTTCAGGAGGTTCTATTAGTTTCCTCTTACATTTGCATCTGTAACCCACAGACAGCTGCGATGTGAGTCAGGAGTCATATACAGGAGTCAGCAGTGAATATAGCAGGGCATCTAGTACGAGACCTCACTCTCTAACTCAAGTCAGACGACTGAACAGTTTACTGTGCATGGTGGTTTTACATCATACTATCACTAAAGAAAAACAAGGAATTCCCGAAATTTGTGGACAAATGGATTGAACTAGAAATTATCATAATGAGTGAGTTCACCCAGAAGCAAAAAAAGTCAACTGGTATATACTCACTTATATCTAGACAGTAGCCCAAGGGTCATGTCCCGTGAAAGTCTTCACGTACCAGCAAAGTAGGACAGAGGGGAGGACATCCTATTGGGACTTTAGGTGAGAGAAGCATGGGAGAATGGGGAAATAGAAGGATGCAGAGGATCCTAGAAACCCACAAGAACATTATGACACGCGGATCTGGGTCCAGGGGTCCTGTTCAAACTATGGCACCAGCCAAGGACAATATAGGCAGTAAACTTAGAACCCCTACCCAGATCTAGCCAATGGACAGGACATTCTCCACAGTTGAGTGGAAAGCAGGGTCTGACTTTCACGCAAACTCTGGTGTTCCATTTTTGCCCATGTCCCCTGGATGGGGAGGCCTGGTGGCACTCAGAGGAAGGATAGGCTACTAAGAAGAGACTTGATACCCTATGAGCATATACAGGGGGAGGAGGTCCCCCTTAGTCACAGACATAGGGGAGGGGAGTGGGGGGGGAAGCGGGAGGGAGGAATGGGGGGATACAAGGGATGGGCTAACAATTGAGATGTAATATGAATAAATTAATAAAATATTTTTTAAAAAAGAAAGAAAATGGTTAGGCTAAAACTCCACTCATTGCTTTGCATTTCTGAACCTAGGGAAGATGTCTTCATTACTTCACTTGGTAATGAGAGACTTAATTCTTTGCCTCAGGTGATGTGGACTTTTGTATAAATGCAATTTTCCTTGCTCTGCATAATAATTAACAAGAATCTTAGTTCTTCTTCCTTGCAGTGGTAACCCCAGGATGTTCTGAAATAGAATACAATTGTGTTGTTTCAGCAACAATTGCCCTTGAGGAAAATAGTGCCCTTGACCTGAGGAGGAAGGAGCTGCACAGGGGCGCATGTGGCAGCTACCATCGCATAGGGGACTTGGGACACTTATGGTAAATATTCGAAAGATGCTAAATTATCTGACTGGACTCTTTTCTATCTTCATAACTTTTGTTTCCTCTGTGTTGCTTTTTAAAATATTTTTCACTTTATTATTAGCATATACTAACTATAGAGATGTGTCTGTATTTCATACTTACATTTCATTTGTGTACATGTGGTATTTTATCATGTCCACCCAATTCCCCTGTGTGTCCTTCTATCCTCTTTTTTTGTTTTGCTTTGTTTTTTGTTTTGTTTTGTTTGAGACAGAGTTTCTCTGTGTAGCCTTAGCTGTCCTGGAACTCACTTTGTAGATCAGGCTGGCCTCGAACTCACAGAGATCTGCCAACCGCCTTTGCCTCCCCTAGTGCTTGGATTATAGGTGTGCTTCACTGTGCCTGGCTTTTTTCCATCCTCGTTTTTGTCCTTTTACTCTTTTCAAATAGTCCCTTTTTATATTAATGTCTCTTATTCTCTAAATGTAGATGTCACATATGAGAAAAATGCAGTGTCTGTTTTCCAAATTCTAACTGGCTTTATTTAAATAGATATGTGCTTTTGTGTGTATGTTTGATACCCATAGATAACCATAGATGGGTTTCTATCTATGCAAATGTCATGTGAATAAAATTTTAATGGTAGTAAATTGAAATTTTTGAAGGCAACTCCTTAGACAAAATCAAGTTGGTATACAAGTGATAAGTGGTTTGTGTAAAACTTAAGTTAGTAACTCCGAAGCAATTTTAAAAATTACATATCCTAAGGAAGACATACTAATTTAATACACAAAGAATGATAGTAGAAAAATATCAAGGGATTTTTGTATCCTCTAATAAAATGCTGTATTTTTCATAGCTGAAATCTTTGCATGCACAGTAAAAATGCTGCAATTTTAGAAACTCTGCAATCCATGCCACGTGACAGTCTTGAATCTGAGCTGAGATCGCTCAGGGAGGTCTGGCAACACTGCGTAGTTTGACAGCTCGCAGTGTGAATTGCCAGTGTTGTTTACACAGAACGAAGATGGCAGCGGAGAGATAGGGTTCCAATCAGACCTCCTAGAAAAATCTAAGATTGCTTATGTGTTTGTTTTTATTTAAAACTTGGTTGTAAACAATAAGCAACCATTTACTGTTGCCGAATTCTTCTTGCAAGCCCCACATTGAGGTACATGAACCCCACATGGGCTTCATACCTACAGCTTATTAAACTGCTCTAGACAACCATCACTCAGCTTCTCTTCTCTAAATATATCTCCATAATCTTTTCTACGGCCACTCTCATCCTTAGTTAATAGTGGTGCCCTATGCGACACTGAAGGACTGAAGGAATTGGAGGAAGTGGACAATACCTTCTACACACCGTATTCGTGTCTCTAGCACCGTCGCAAGCCGCGCATGATTGGTTTTGCCTACCGCTGTTAATCAAGGCTATCTGGCTCCTGGGTTAGCTCAGTCTGTTGACTGGTGCTCCTCCCTTCATCCCACATGTTCAACAGTTCCTAGAAATCCCATTTTCTCTCACTGATTTCTTTAACCAGTCATTGCTAGTAAAAGAAACATGCTTTTTGTACCACCTTTCTCACCAAGTCTGTGGACCTATGTGTCACATCAGCTGTCACCTAAGGCTTCAGTTTTGCACTTGTTTGTGGCCTATGCTTTTGTCTCATTCCTCTCTGTTCAGCCTTGACTGACCACATTGTCCTCCCTGGCAGGCCACAAAAACGGCTCTTCTCTACTGCACCAAGGGTCACCCAGAATTCCCAGCCTTTCTTTGAGAGTTATTTCCTTCATTTCTAAAGGACATTTCTGGACTTCATAATTCCTCCAGTATCACAGATTCTACCCTCATTTCATTTATCCTGCCTCTCTAGACATGGCTTGTTTTTGCTTTTCTTGTAACCTGGTAGTTCAGTGTGGTCTTGTCCATCTGATCTTTCCCATATATACTCTGTTCCCTCAGATTCTTTGAAAATGAGGGGATCGTACAGAAACTGACATCACAGTGTGCTTTTTGGCCATTACCAGCCATTCTTTCCCAGGCAAGAAAGTAGAGGGATGAAAATCGAGGCTAATGAGAAAGGCCAGAGCTGTGGGGGTGTCTACACACAATAAGATCCTTCATCAGAACAAAAGGGTGAATTTGAAAATGTGTTAAGTATTTTGGAAGAAATCAAAACGTCAAGAGAGAAATCATGTTATTAAGACAGAAAATAACTGCTGGCAATAGTTTTCTCCTTTTGGTTTCAGATGTTATGTAAGCTGCATCATTAAAGTTATGCAAGGTTATCTTGTGTCATCATGAAATTGAAACAAAAGTCTTCATTTACTATGTCTGTTCGCTCTCTCTCTCTCTCTCTCTCTCTCTCTCTCTCTCTGTGTGTGTGTGTGTGTGTGTGTGTGTGTGTGTGTGTGTGTGTGTGTGTGTGTGTAGTCCTGAGTTTAAAAGCTAGTCCTTTCACTTTGCTAATGAAAGTGCCTTTTTTTCACTTTTCCTTTTACAGTACCTGGAGAGCTTAGCTGAGATCTCATTGCATTTCTGAAAGTGAAATCTTTCAGGCTGCTGTTGGCTGCTTCGTGCTCACTGTTCATTTTAATTCTTAGGATTAGTTAGGATTCCTCTGAAAGGACCAATGTACCCTGAGATGTCCTCTTTCATCTCTTTTTTTCTTTTTTAAATTCTTTTTCTTTCTTTCTTTTCTCTCATTTTCTTCCTTTCTTTATTGAATAACAAAGACATATAGAATTGAGATCTCAAATCTCCTGGTGGTGACAGATTATACAACAGGATGGAAAGTTAGGGTTTTGGTTGCTTTAATGGAAAGGAAATGACTCATTTCAACACTACTATGCAAGTGAGTCAACAAACTTAGCTTTCCATTAGTGTAAAACCTAAGGTTTCTATAGTAATGTAAAACTTTATTTGCATAAACTGTAATTTTCTTACTGCCTTTTCCTATCTTTCAATCAATTATCACAACTCTCTTTAAGTACGAGTTATGGCATTTTAGCACATAAAATCATTCTGTAAAATCAGAGCTGACTTCACAGAACAAGCGGACTTGGGAAATATGGTCACGTCAAGCAGGTAAGATCAAAAGGGTCTTGCTTCCATTTGAATTAGGAGACAAAACACTAATACACTTGGACAAATATATTCTTTGTTCTTTATCTAAAAGGATATATATATTTACAAATAAGGTTTACTGAGTTATGGTTATAGGTAAAATTCATGCCCGTTTCCCAGGTGTTAGCATTTCCTAGTAAACCATCAAGTATACTAATAAAACATAAGCAAATAACAAAAATCATTGCTAAGTACTCTTACTGGAAGCATGAATTGAAAATAAAATAAAACTCTATGTACATGTCTATTAAAAAGCCATTTAAAATATGTATTGATTTGCATTAAATATCTCCTAACTGCTCTTGACATTTCCTCTAAGATTTACAGTAGATCAGATTAATGAAAGAAGAGACCACTTTTGTGTCCAGCAATTTTGCTTCTGTATGACGTAAGAATGACAATTAGTGTAAACTCCAGCAAGATCTTGTGGAATAAGGTTGGATAGGGAAGTGGGGTGTTCAGATTTTAGACATGTTCACACAACTAGATGCTTTACAATATGTAATCATATGAAATTTCTACCTGAGATCTCTAAAAATGTAAATTGAGTTTGAGAAACAAAAGATTAATAAATAAATAAAGAATTCATGCATTCTAGAAATTTTACTTGGTTTATGTTTTTTTTTTTTTAAGTTTACTTTTTCAAAAGACCTTTACGTAATTAACCAATCTTTTAGAAAGGTACAGAAACTGCAGACTAATGAGGCTGCAAGGGATTAGAGAGAGTTTCTTCATGTGCACCTGTGGAAACTTAGTCCCTAAAACTGACACTTTTCAGCATGTTCCATACCCACTCAGACACGTCACAAAGGACCTAGGTTGAAGGGTATTCATCTGAGGCCATAGACAGTTTTTCTCTACATATTAAAACTTTTTATAGAGCACCTGCAAAGTGATTATTTATAACATAGGGAGGGAATGTTATTAAAGTAATATTACCAAACGAGAGAAAAGAAAACTATCTTCCCCACCACATAAAGCGTGTGAATGAGAAAATGACATTTAATTTCTCTATTGTGTTTTTCTGCTGGCAGCGAGTCCTCCCATACCTAAGGGTAGTGGCGTAGCTATTTCAGCACCGTGGCAAATCTGTAAAAGAAAGGGCTCCATCTCTCAGTTCTGCATTCAGGTTTTGCCACGGAACAGACTTGTATGAAGGTTACAGCGCCAAAATAAATGTGGTGTTACAATTGGTTCTCCACAGTAGCTATCTTCTTACTCTTAACAGGCTTTAGGTTTTACCCAGTGATCTCATTGTAGTTAATTAAGCTCAGGTCACCTGAGGGCAAGGGAGGTTTCTTCTTTGTCATTTATTGTGAGGAAATCTGTCCATTAAACAACAACATGGTGCAAGTGGAGTGGGATGGCTGGTTGTCTCCATTCTTGCATATGGAGAGATTTTACTTGTGAAGTAGGTGCCTTCCCGGGATTCTCGATTTCTACAAACACACTTGGACCTACGGAGAACTGCTTCGGGTTCATGACGTACTGAATTCATTTGTCTCTGACTCTGTGCCCTCTGTCTCTCTGTCTCTGTCTATCTCTCCATTTCTCTCTCTCACCATCCCACTCTCTCTCGCTTCATCCCCGCACCCTATTCTGTGTGTACAGAGGGCAGAGCATGACCCTGGACATCATTCCTTAGGTAGTATCTATCTACTTTATTAATTTGCCTTCCTGCCTGCCTGTCTGTCTGCCTTCCTGCCTGCCTGCCTGTCTGTCTGCCTTCCTGCCTGCCTCCATGCCTACCTGTCTATTTGTTTTAATTTTTGAGACAAGATCTCTCACTGGTCTATATGGAGCTCATCAAGCAGGCCAGGATGGCTGACCAGTGGTCCCCGGGATTCACCTGTCTCTTCCTCCCAAATACTAGGGGTGATAAGTGTACATCGCCACTCCCTATGTTTTTAACCTGAGACCTGAGAATGAAGCTCCATCTGGGTAAAACCAAGCACGTTACTAACTGAGCCACTTCTGTCACCTCTTGGATTCAGCCTTGAGCAGAACATTATGGAGACAGATTGTGTATCTCAAGCTCAGATTCTCCAAGTTCTGATGAGTGTCGGCTGGGAGAAAGGACATAGAAAGGCATCTCAAGCCCTAAGCACTACTAAAAAATACCAAATAAAATAAAGGGGATATCCACTGCTGAGATTTCTTCCAAATTTAACAAACAGAAGCCTTCTGCTTACGGCTGCTCATGAACTTCAGTGCCCCGGTGTGCTACGT
Organism: Acomys russatus; assembly: GCF_903995435.1. Classification (NCBI taxonomy): domain Eukaryota; kingdom Metazoa; phylum Chordata; class Mammalia; order Rodentia; family Muridae; genus Acomys; species Acomys russatus. The sequence continues at coordinate 60,375,485 of NC_067145.1, forward strand.
AACTTCTTGAATGATGTGAATATTTTTCTCTATGGAAATGAAGCCTTCATCAATAAGAGCCATCATGATGATGCACCCATTAACGCTGTGTGGGAGGCGATTTTTGCCATGCCAGCTTATGAAATGTTATCCTGGAGAACTAAAGATTCCTCAGGAAAATCTTTCAGTGAGCTACTGGGACAGAATTCTATTCCAAGAATCACATGTTTAAATATTTTAGATATTCAAAACTCAAATTTGGAACGAGACAGTAAATATCAGCTAATGGTCTGACTATATCAGTCTTTAGTGTTTGTGACTTAAGATAGCCATTGAGTAGAACAACTAGCTCAAGACCAGGTTTTTCACCACCTGGTGTTATTTGAATGGCCCAGGACATTAGCATCTAGTTGTTTTTGACTGTGTCTGAACTTATAAATTATGCTGATTTGAATAAATATCTCTTTTGACTCATTTTGAAGGAGTCAATTCAATTAGAATACCTAAAGTATGAGGTGTAGTTATTGGACTAAAAATTCTAAGAATAGCTTCCTCATATCTTCTTGCTAGTGGCTGCAGTCAGTTGCACGGGTTTTGTTTGCATGGGTTTTTAGAAGACTATACATCATGACACATTATAACACACAGCCATATGGTCTCTCTTCTAAGTGGCTGTGTGCCACCAGGACTTATGAAGAGCTGTGAGTCTATGCCAGAGAGATTATTGTCATGACTGAGCTCGGTCACATTAATTCTTAAAAGAAATTGCAACCATCTTTGGTACGTTCACTAAAATAAAAGATTAAAAGACAGAAGTCAGTAAAAAACACACATTTCAGTAGTCAATGAGATTCCATTTCCAGAACCAGTGAGGGTATATATTTCCATCCTATTATATAGCAATTATATAGGATCTCTTAATTTGATTAATTTTAGTCCTTAGTTAATACTTCTTCAGTGTTTTAACTCTTGATTCACTTCCATTGTATTTTATTTAAAGTACTCTTAAATACTGTATGCATTATACTTTACCATTGTAGTAGATAAATAAGTTTGTTCCTAGCTTTATTATTTCAAAGGGGTGACCAGTTCTGAGACATGTATTATTTCCTACAGTGGGGCAACCATGTAGGCTTTGCCAACTGCTCATGTGTTGTTGACATCAACTCTCCTCCTACTGATGAGACATGGGTAAATTCTCTATCCTTGAAATCTGGTTGGTCTTTAGTTACTACGAGGCCCAGTGGTGCTGGATCCTCGGCTTTGCTTTCCACAGCCTCATTTGAGGAGCCCTGGGCCACCTCTGACAGCACTGCTGCTGCCCTGCTGTGAGGAATGCCAGAGGACCTCGAGTGGAAAGATCAGTGGGAGAGGCCCTGAGCCTGCGTGAAGACGGAGATGTTTGCCCAGATCCCAGCTCCTCTAACACTGGTGGTTCAGCACTAGGCACCTTGTGACCACAGTGCACATATACTCAAGTTTGTGTGTGTATTATCTGTACCTGGTCAGATTGAAACACTTACAGGCACACTCTTCACATCAGAACTGGCAAACAGATTTCTCTAGAGACAACACAGGAAATAAATATATCTGCTGTAAGCTATTTCACAACCAAATCTAGCATGTATTCTCTATTTTAGATGGCCTGGTCTTTCATAGCAAAGACATTCTAAAAAAGGAAATGTATTTTACAAACTCTTAATGCTTCCTAAAATGCATAACTAATACAGCTGTCATTTTCACATTTTTATCTAGTAAAACCAACTCTGAGCCTCGATATGAGGTGAGAGGATAGTGACTATCACGTTATGCAAATGAATAAATGAATATTTATATATTTAAAGTAACTGCAGGATTCTAAAGTATAGCCTAAGAATGAATCCTTGTGAGAAAAAAAGTAGTGAATATAAAAAACTGTAATGCACAACAAATAAAAATTTAACAAATAATTGTTTTTAGCTTTTTATAAATGGCTTCCAGACATACCTGTTTCCCTTATTGCTTCCTCTGGTGATGTCTCCAGAACTTTTATATTTATGTATAGATTTGTATGTTCAATTTCTTATTTCATGACAAGTCTCTCATTTTAGTTTTCCATGAGGTGCATTTTTATGCTGTTTGTGCCTTAGCATCTTCCAAGTAGCAATACGGAGATAGGCCTCTATGTCTTTTTGCATATTCACACTTAATCTAATGTGGCTGTTGATAAGGAAGAGCAAGAACTTCCTTATGCGGGGTAAAATTTTCAAGAAAATTTGATGGGCATGTGGTCTATTCTTAGACCGCAATATCAGAGACTCCTTCCCTCATGAAGAATAAGTTTTTATCTAAAATGACTTATTGAAAAGATTAAAGTTTTTCTCAAAGTCTATTTTTAACAATCTTTGTCTGAGATGACCTTAAATGTATGACTTATGACAAAATTTAATACATTTTCAAATAATATATCAACTGACATTGTGCATTAAAAAACTCAACTTTTATATAATTATTTTTTAGCAGTATGTATATGCATTTGCATGTGTTGTGTATGTGTCTTTATGTATGTATGTGTTTGTGTCTGTTATGTGTGTATTGTGTGTGTATGTGTTTTGTGTGTGCATTTATTTTTGAGTATGTTATGTGTGTGTTGTGTATGTGTCTTTGTGTGTGTGTTTGTGTGTCATGTGTGTTATGTGTGTGTTGTGTGTGTATGTGTTTTGTGTGTGCATTTATTTTTGAGTATGTTATGTGTGTGTTGTGTATGTGTGTTTGTGTGTGTGTTTGTGTGTCATGTGTGTTATGTGTGTGTTGTGTGTGTATGTATTTTATGTGTGCATTTATTTTTGAGTATGTTATGTGTGTGTTGTGTATGTGTCTTTGTGTGTGTTTGTGTGTCATATGTGTGTTATGTGTGTGTTGTGTGTATGTGTTTTATGTGTGCATTTATTTTTGAGTATGTTATGTGTGTGTTGTGTATGTGTCTTTGTGTGTATGTTTGTGTGTCATATGTGTGTTATGTGTGTGTGTTGTGTGTATGTGTTTTGTGTATGCATTTGTTTTTGTGTATGTTATGGGTGTCTTGTTTATGTGTCTTTGTGTGTGTGTGTGATATGTGTTGTGTGTATGTGTTTTGTGTGTGCATTTGTTTGTAGGTATGTTATGTAAATGGTGTGTGTGTGTGTGTGTGTGTGTCCATGTGAGCAGGTGGCCATGGTATGCATGTGGATGTGTCTGAGGACTAATTAGTTCTCACCTTCTATCAATCCCTGAGATTGAATCCAAATCATCAGATTTGTGCAGAGTGCCTTGACTCAGTAAGCAGTCTTGCTCACAGACTTAATACACTTTTAAAACATAGATACTTCCAGCCTGGAGTAGTCTCCATTGTCTAGTAAGGCAGAGTTAGCATGCATTTCCTGTTGAGGTTTCCATGTGAATGCAAATGTTTACTTTTTTAAAATGTGTAGCTATTAAGTTTATATGAATCAAGTGCAGTGACAGCATTAGCTGACACTAGGAAAGAAAGAGGCCTGCATACGGTAGGTTGAAGAAATAAACACTTGGAAAATTTGCCATGAAAATTAATGCTGGAAATGAGAGCCAAGTGCAGTGTATTTATAAAGCGACCAGAAGCACCAGAGGCTAAACGTGATGCCATATTTACAGCAAACCTAGTCTTATCACATCTGAAAGAGTGTGCTGGATGCCATATTATCATGTTTCTTACAAAATTATTTTTATCTCTATTTTATCCCTATTTTACCAAAAGAAGAAAATGCTTTTCTTAAACTAGAGATGTCAGGAAAATTAAGTTGCTAAAATGTAGTATGCTTATACTTTTTCAGTCTATAAAATATAGAGCTTGTTACTGTTTTTCAACGAAACCTTATATAAAGTTATATATATGATTGATGTATACAATATACCAAGACATTCATATCCTTATTGATAAGATGGTGAATTTTAATCACAATAATGTTATTGTCTATAGAATTTTAAGTCTATAGTGCTTTCACAGATATGTACTTGCATAGACGTGTAATCTGAAGTTATTGCTTTGTTCACTTAGCACTTTTTAAAATAATGACTTATTTTGTTCATATATGTGTGTGCCTGCTTCTCTATGTTCAGCAGAAGGAATTACATCCCCTGAACTGGAGCTACACATGATTGTGAGCCACCAGATTTGGGTTCTGGGTACTGAACCTAGGTCCACTACAAAAGTAGGAAGGACTCTTAACTCCACAGAGCCTTTTTATCACATCCAGAACAATCTGTCTGATAAAGAAATGAAGTCCTAAGAGCTACAACCACTGACCTGCTTACACTAAGTGGTGACCGATGTCTTCCTCCCACAGAGTAAAGGAGCAATACTGAGAGAAGGTGTTGCGTCACTGGGGCAGGAACCTGATAGCCTGAACTAGGTCCCCATAGACGTCAACCCATCACTGAAAATGCAAGACCCGAGCTGTGAGGAAGTCACAGGCTCCTCCAGTTTGAGACCTGCCTCTTGATTCTGCAAAGGCTTCTTTAGAGAGCTGCCGAACAGGAATGTTTCTAAGCTATGTTCTCCATTCTACGCAGATGGTTAGTAAAACACATAGCGCTAGATCACAGGTCTCAAAATACCGTTCTGCTTAACAAGTGTCACCTTATTTTATTGAGGAGATACATAAACATGGAGTAGTTGGCCACAGACCTTTAATTCCGTGCAGTCAAAGGCTGAAAAGAAGATGTAGATCAGACATACCAGCAGATATTCCTTGGCCTTTCTTAAGATTAATAACATTTCATTTTCATAATATATATATATATACTAACATATTTTCAGTTGTTATATTTGCTCAGTATTGGCTTTATAGCTTCAGTGGTTGAAAGAAGGAAGTGTTTAATCACAATGTGAGCAGCAAAGGGCCTCTAAGGACCAGAGAACCTCCGGCCAAGCCCCTACCTTTTACCAGGGAGGCCATAAAGCTGAATAATGTCACCACCATGCAGTTCCAAAGCAGCTTCTATGAAGCCATGGTAGCAGATGCACTCACACATTTCCAAGATGCTTCTTGGCATCCAGAAGACACAACAGGTGTGGCTGTTACACACATGATAATTAAATCTGCTCAATTACTTTAAAGTCTGGAAGAATCTGTTCCATTTTTAATTATGAAGGCATATTTTAAAATTTATATATTTATTTAACCACAGACAAGCAAGCTATAAATTTGGAATAGCCTAATCATTTCATAACCATAACAAAGCCAATGACATACGTACCTAACAGGTTTTAGCTACATATATGGTGATAATATAAATATGTGCCAGTTGGCAAAAATCCAGATATCAGTGAGTACTCTGTCCCTTGTGAAGTTCTCAGAACTGTCCGTTCTGCTGACCACAAAGCTGCGTCTTCATGAGTATATGTCTTCTAGAGCTGCAGGAATGCATTAACTGTGTGAATTGATTTGCCCCTTTGTCTTACTATTCACTTATCTCGTGTGTAGGTGTGTGCGACGCGTTTGTCACTGTCCACACAAGGTTAGAGAATAAACTGGAAGAGGTCCAGCTCTACACCATGTGGGTCTCAGCAATGGGCCTCGGGCCTCGGGCTTCCTCCCAAGCACCTTTACCTAAAGCTCTGGTGTTTCTGAGGATTTCTCTCCACCTCCTCCCCCTCTCTCCCTCTCCACATCCCTGTCCCTCTTCTCCTCCCCACCCCTGCTCTCCCACCCATTTTTTTTATTAACAAAGTCAATGTGTAACTTCATTTTGCTAGTAAATTTGCCTCACATTAATTTCATTGGGCCTTTTTTCTTTCCTACTGTAATATGACACAGTTATTTTTAGGCCATATGCTGCAAACCTGGTTACTAAGTAGTTAAGCCTTGTGTTGTCTTCTATATTATTTACTCTTTTTTTCTAGATGTTGTGGTTGATGAGTATTTTTTATTCTCTCCATGTTAGTCTGTAGATGTTTTGAAGGCCAACGATTGATATTTAGGCAAATTCTCTTTGTCTGAAATGGTTCTTATGATGTTTCCTTAAATTTAACTCCCTTTAGTAGGGACTATATATTTTCTGCCTTGCTCCGTCTCCTGCCATTTTGTACTTTATTTTTTAGCTGTGACATTTTTACAACAGATGTGTCCATTTGTGATCACATATGAGATATAACATCTCTTCCTGTCCCAACTGATTCACATTGAGATTGTATAATGATTTATCTTCAGAACTCTGATGCAAAGTCCTGCTGACTTCAACCTGTCCTTCCCTGCTGCTGAGAAGCTCCAAGTGGATGTCTGTCTGATTTTTCTTTGAGGCCAGTGCAAAATTCACCCTGTCTCTCTCTTCAGAAGTTTTGAAGACATATCCTTTGTTCCTGGTGTGTTAACATCTAAGACAACCTAACTCTGGATCATTCCTTTTTGGCCATTAAATGAGATGTTTTACTCTAAAAGCCCCTTATTTCTCTTTAACTCTAGAAAATTCCACTTTATATTGTGACCTTTACTTTTGTTTCCTGGATCTTTTCAGCTACCTTAATATTAACCCATTCACTGACATAATCCTTGTCACAATCTCTGACTTTTTAAATTTTTGCCCAAAATAGGAGAAATTTCCTTAATACTTTCTTTCATACCTTTCACGTAGTATTTAGAAATACATTTCATTTAAAAATGTCAAACTTGAAACAAAGACTTTCTCTAGACTGGCATGGAAGAAAAGTTCCTTTTCTCTCTCTTTTCCTTATCAATATAAAAGCTGGATGAGATGGAAATCAAAATCTCCTTTTAAATCCACCGAAGAGCTGACTTCCTAAGGCAAACTGGGGATAAGAAAGCAGAGAGAGAGAGAGAGAGCACATGTTGAATCGAAACTCCATGAAGTAAAAATCTCTGAAAGACACAGAAATGTGGCAGGAAGGCCTGATCCAAGGCACGTGGATACCTGGATGCTTAGGGTGGGCAAGTCCTAGAAAGTAGGAGCCCAAAGGATCAGTTCTCTTTAGACCTTGCACTTTTATCCAGTTTCCTTCAAGTAGGTGTATGAGGTTTTCACAGTGATGACAATTTAAAAAAAAGCCATCTACTTTGTCCTGCTTTAGTATGGGTAAAATAAAGGCAGCCATTTTTAAATAAGTTAGAGAATCTATTGCTTTTTTTCCCCATGCTTTCATTGAAAGAAACCATTTTAGCTGAGCTCGATACACTGACATGTTGGCAGCAAAAAAGAAAAATCAATCTTAGCTCCTTCCGATCAGCAGGAATGGTGTTATACATAGTTTTCAAAGCCACAGTCCAGGCACAGCAAACAAACTTATAAATACTGATATCTAATAATAGGGTCAGCAAACATGTTCCCTCCCATCAAACATAATCATTACAACACTAGGGTATGAGCAACAATAGGAGGGTCAACAAAAGATACAGAAACAGGCAACTAAACAAAATGGATATTAGATGGACTGTAAACCAGAGGACCAGGGAGCTTGAGACCAATGCACCTAAGTATCAAAGCAAACCTACTGTCAGCTATGAGAAATTCAAATTGCGGAAAACTTTTAGGGAAGCCAGCAACCTTGTCTGTGAAGCTAAAAAAGCCAAGAATTCCATTGGCTTTCTCTCTAGCTAGCATAAGGAAGACTTGGTGTATTTCAACAATGGAAGCAGTCTAGAATCCTGAACTCAGTGAAATCCTTCTTCAAAAGACATGGCAAAACAAAGGTTTTCACAGGAAAACAAACAGTGACATTATTTACTGCCAGGAGAGCTACATTTAAAGAAGAGGAAGTTATACAGATGGAAAACTTACATTGACAGAGGAAAGCTTGATTTAGAAGATGCTTATGAGGATAGAATAAAACATTTTATTTATCATTGGATAATATTCAATTATTACAACCTGATGAGCTGTCAGCCTCATTGTCGAATAGATATGAGGGCTGATCAGGTTGTGTGGTTCTCTTTTAACTAAATCATCTGTTTTATAAATGTCATCGAATTTGCAGGCAAAGTTTTTTTTTTCATAAGAGCCTTTCATTTTCCTTTGAAAGATGATGGGTCCCTGGTGGGGTTTTCTAATGCAAGAAGTGTTAATCATCACTGTTTTTTCCCTGTGTTAACTAGACTACAACTCTGTCATATCATTTGCTACTGTTAGAGAACCATTTGAGTTTGTTGGTTTTCTCTGTTGATATCATATATCCATTTCATTAACTTTTGTTCTTTTTTTTTCTTTTTCTTTTTGGTTTTTTGGTTCTTTTGAGACAGGGTTTCTCCGTGTAGCCTTGGCTGTTCTAGGCTCACTTTGTAGGCCAGGCTGGCCTTGAACTCACAGCCATCTGACTGCCTCTGCTTCTCAGGTGTGCGCCATTGTTCCTGGCTATTCTCCTTTTTTCTTACACTAGTTGTGTGCGTGCGTGCGTGTGTGTGTGTGTTGCTGAATAAAAAGTTAAATTGCTAATTTTAGCTCTCATTTCTTTTCGAACACATTTTTTCAAACTGCAAATTTCCCTCTGAGCACTGCTTTCATTATATCCAACAAATTTTGATAAGAGGTACTACACTTTAGTTTATATCTGAGAGATTTCTTTAACTTGTAGATTTAACAAGGATAAAAGTCCTGCAATACATGTGTGCTAGCAACTGTCTCATTACCATTACAAAATACTTGACGAAGGCAAGTAAGACAGGCATGTTTATTTTAGCCCACAGGGGATGGCAACAGGAACTTGAACCGGACTCACTCTGCACCCACTGTCAGGAAGCAGAGTTGGGGGAATGCTGCTCAGCTCGCTTTCCCCTTTGGGTCCAGTGCCCCAGCCTGTGCAATGCTACTGTCCACATCCAGGGTGGGTCTTCCTACCTCATCCAAATCTAGAAAACATACCACAGACATGCCCGGGGCTGGTCTCCCAGGTCATTCTAGGACCATGTCAAGGTGATCACTGATACTAACCATTACAACATGCTATTTCAAAGGTACCATCTTAACCCTGAATCTTTCCCAATGTTCTTCTGAAAAAGCTTATTAATTACCAAAGTCAAGAAATGAATCACAATAAAATACATTTTAAATATGTATAATACTACTTTTAAATTTACGAAGGTTCTAAGGATTCCTTTGTAATTTGAGGTACATTTTAATTACCGTTTTCTCTTGGTTCACCGATGCACTGCCCTCATTCTCTCTATCGCTGCTAAGGGCTAAGCCTCTTCTGTTTCCTTATTGTTTGATACCATTTATTCATATTTGCAATAATTAGAATGGGGAAGCTTACAGTGATCTCATAAGTGGTGGATGACTTTGATTTTTCTGGTCATGTTTATGAGTGAAGGACCATATCCATTTTTTAAAAGTTACTCAAAATAACTCGAGGGTTTTCTTTCTCCCCAGGCCTCCTGGCTATGTTTTCCTCCCTGCACAAGCTCTGGTGATTGGAAACATCACCGTGTGATATGCAAGAAAAGCTAGCAAGAAAAAACACTATGCTGTGTCCACCCATGAGGGAATAAGGAAGGTTTGGCTCTGGGCAGCAGGATTGAATAGTAGCAGTATTGATTCTTCCTGTGTTCAATTACCACCACACTTAGCCTGGAAAAAGTACCCCCATAAAGAAGCAATGTACTATGGTGTGTGTGTGTGTGTGTGTGTGTGTGTGTGTGTGTGTGTGTGTGTTATGGTGTAGTGTATGTGTGTATATGGGTATGTGGTGTGGTGAGTGTGTGTGTGTGTATGTGGTGTAATGTATGTGTGTGTGTGGTGTGGTGAGTGTGTGTGTGTGTGTGCGTGTGTGTGTGTGTGTGTGTGTGTGTGTGTGTGTGTGTGTGTGTGGTGTATATGCCTGTACGGACTTCCATAGTAACTCTGATAATTTTACTTTATCTGATGTTATTTCTGTCGTACTTCCTACTTTCTTTTTTTTTTTTTTTTTTTTTTTTTATGAGGTTTATTAAGTGAGCATGGGGAGAGAAGGAAAGAGGGGAGGGGTACGAGGGAGAGAGAGAGAGAGAGAGAGAGAGAGAGAGAGAGAGAGAGAGAAGGTGGGAGGAGGAGGCGGCTTTTTAAAACATTTGTGTAAAAAGTTTAGGTTTATTTCAGGAACCTTTAGAACAGTGTGGGTTTTACTTTTTCTCATACTATTTCCTAAGAGCATACGTAACAATGAATATCATTATTTTATGTATCCTATTCCAAATGTTGTCCACAGTTCAAATACTTATATTTCTGATTTTCTGCTGCCTATTTTCCCTTGTCAGGCAACTATTTTATGAATAATTCTTTTGTAATTCTTTCCAAGGGGTGTTTTAGGAAGCAAAGGCAATAACTTTCTGTCTTTTGTTATCACGAGCTCAAAATTCCCAGCCTTACAGCAGTGTTCTGCCCAGCCTTACAGCAGTGTTCTGCCCAGCCTTACAGCAGTGTTCTGCACCAAACACTTTAAGCATCTTCATTTTCTTTTGGTGATAGAACAATGTTCTACTCAGTCAGGGCCCCATCATGTATTTCCTAATTGTGTATATTTATCATCCTCTCACGTTTTACTCTTAATAAAACATTAGACAATGAATTTTCTTTTGTTCAACCAGCATTTGCCTTCTTTTATTTGGACCAATTCCCAGAAATAGGATTACTGCGTCAAAGGAGATATTTGTTTATACGGTTCAAATGGCTTTCCTAGGGAGTTATGCCAACTTACAGCGACACCAGGAATGGATGCAATAATAACCTTAGTGCACTTTTTCATGTCTGGACTTTGAAACTATTTTAAATATTTACTTCTCTGTGACTTTTCAACTTTTTCTTAATTAGTTTGTTAAAACTATAATTATGACTTTTGCCTGACTAATTAGTAAAACAAGTGGTTTAGAAGTAATCCCTCTGATTTCTTTTTTTAATTAAAGTGTGGGTCTTATTTTTTATTCTTTCCATTTTAATGTATTAATTTTAAGAAGTTAATTAAGAAAATGTAGTTACTACATTTTCATTCATAATTTCATTTTTGTCTACTTCTCAGCTAAATCCTTGCTCCATTTTCATTACTAATAAATTACGTTCTAACTAAGCAACCAGATTCCTTCTTGCCTGTACAATTATAAAACACAAATTGGGAAAGAATACTGCATTTTAAATTGTAGGAAATTATTCCTCTTGTACTTACAAGGAAGTGTTTAAGACCAATATATAATTGTTTGGAGATAGGATTTCTTCCAGGAATATGTGCCGTGTAAACATCTCTCAGTGTCTATGACTAATTGCTTCCAACACCCCAATGATCCTAAAATTTGTAGAGAATTATGCCTCATACAAAACATTATATCTGCATAAAATATGTATACTAGTCTTGTGTACTTCAAATTAATTCTAGATTACATATCAAACACATCATATACATAAAACAATAATAAAAATACAATGTTAATAGTGTCTATATTACTTTTCTTAGATAATAATGACAATGAAATAAAGTCTACTCATTTAGTGCAGAAAATTTACTCTGCATAATGTAAGTACAGGTACCTTTAAGTGTTTCCAGTTCACTACAGGGTAATCCATAGTAGAAATCCCGTTACACTTATTTTCTAAGACACTCCTGTAAACTAGATCCTTCTTTCTATTATTATTGAGCTTTGAGGCTTACAGTAAGAATCACAAAGCTTGAAAGTCTGTTTGAGCTGGTTTGTTAGGAAGACACTGAGAAGAAAGGATGATGTTTTCTGTTCAGTCCAAAGAGAAGAAATAGAAATAGCGCTAGCTTGGTGGCAAAGGGTATGTACTGCTCTTGCAGATGACCTGGGCTCATTTTTCAGCACCCAACAGGAAGCTCACAACTGCCTGTAGCTCCAGACCCAGGTGACACACAAAGATACACACAAACATAATTAAAAATAGAATTATTTTTTTTAAAGGATTTAAAGGTGGAGGTAAAAAAATATATAAGCCATTTTCTGTAGACATTAAAACATACTTATAAATACTGTTTAGATGATTCATCAAATAGTTTAACGTATTTTGAATGCTTCATTTAGAAACAGTGATTGTACCACATTTTAGAAAATTATGTTGAATAAATATTTTAAGACTTAAACTTATAAAGTAATAATAGAGGAAATAATTTTGGAGATATATACCTGTCCAACATAGTTATGTATATAAAAAATTTTTCAGAGTAAGTAAATTGTGTTTAAAAACTAAAATCACAGTATTAAAATTCTGAAGGGTTGGGTAATAAGCATATAGAAGTTCTGTGTTGACTTTAATTCTAGCTACAATTATCACTGAAGGAATTTGGAAAGGGTTAATCTGTATGATTAATATAACTATATACATTTATTAGTAAATGAACTGTGTCATAAACTGATGTCATGTCTTAACCTCAGCTAAAGGATATGAGGTCTTTGTTTTGCAATCATGAAAAATGTGTAGAGTCCTAAGACCAATCATAGAAGGCAAGATAAAAATCTATACACATTTTTCATGATTGTAAAACGAAGGAATAGGGCTTCCTCAAGACCCAGCTATCCCACTCCTTGGAATATACCCAGAAAATGCCCTACCACACAACAGGGACATATGCTCAACCATGTTCATAGCTGCTTTATACATAATAGCCAGAACATGGAAACAGCCTAAGTGTCCCTCAGTAAAGAATGGACTAAGAAACTGTGGTACATTTACACGATGGAATACTACTCAGCTATTAAAAGCAAGGAATTCCTGAAATTTGTGGACAAATGGATTGATCTAGAAATTATCATAATGAGTGAGTTCACCCAGAAGCAAAAAGAGACAAATGGTATATACTCACTTGTATCAAAACACTAGTCCAAGGATACGTACCATGAAAATCTTTACTTACCAAGAAAGTGGGTCAGAGGAGAGGACATCCTATTGAGACTTTAGGTGAGAGTAGCATGGAGGAATGGGGAAATAGTAGGACCCACAGGGTCCTGGAAAACCTACAAGAAGAACTTTATGACAGGCAGATCTGGGTCCCAGGGTCCTCCTCAAACTAAGGTACCAGCCAAGGAGAATATAGGCAGTAAGCTTCGAACCCCTACCAAGACCTAGCCGACGAACATGACACTCTCCACCGTTGAGTGGAGAGTGAGATCTAACTCTCACACGAACTCTGGTGCCCCTTTTCTGACCATGTCAGGGAGACCTGGTGGCACTCAGAGGAAGGATAGCAAGTTACCAAGAAGAGACTCGATATTCTAAGAGCATATATAGGGGGAGGAGGTCTCCCTCAATCACAGACATAGGGGAGGGGAGAAGGGGGAAGTGGGAGGGAGGGAAGAATGGGAGGAAACAGGGGAAGGGCTAACAATCGAGATGTAATATGAATAAATTAATAAAAAAATCTATACAATATTTGAATAGGTATCTTTATATCTTTGCTTTTATTTTCTAGGTTTTCATGCTTAATTTTCTTTCTTTTCTTTTTAGTTTTTCAAGACAGGGTTTCTCTGTGTAGCCTTTGCTGTGCTGGGCTTGCTTTGTAGACCAGGCTGGCCTCGAGCTCTAATGTTAGAGACCCACAAATACTTGCTTAAACAAGTTTTCTTCCCAGCAACATATGAATGCTACATGTGATTTTCAGGGAATCCCTGTGAAATGTATATTATTGTTGTCTAATTTCTGTTTTATGCGAGCATGCTGTATATGTGCACATGCACATTATCACGTGTGTGGAAGAATGTAAGAGGGCATATATGCACATTTTCCCACATGAATGTGGCCATAATTTGATATCATGAGTTTTATTCCATCATGAGATACTTTACTTCTGAGGAAGGACGTCCCTTTGAACCCAGACTTCCTAATGTGGTTAGTTTAAGCAGCCAGTTTGTCCAGGGGACCCTTTGTCTAAGCCTCCTGAGTTAGAGCATCATGTCTGCCCAGATTTTATGTGGATGCTGGGCCTCCAAACTCTAGCCCTCACGTTCTCACAAGTGTGTTGTCTGCTAAGCCATCTCCCCAGGCCTATTGGCCAGTTCTAGATAAGAAACGTAAGACCCCGGGTGTAGAAACAGTTTTTCCTCTGCTCTATAGTTTATCAGTAAACACGTAGAATTAAGTCATGTGTAGATGTCAGAGCCAACGATCTCAGCATTAAGAAATAACAACTCCTTAATGAATTCAACAAAGTTTATCTTCAGTCAGTCAAATTGGGGTTAAATGACTGATAAAAATAAAAACTATTCTCATATAAACGTGTATTACTCACATTTTCAATTACTAAGAGAGATGTTATGTCAGAAGTGATTACCACAAATATAGCACAGATTTTAGCAATACTAACTAAAGCTCTTCTGATTTAATACTTCTAATGAACATGGGGTTTTCCCCCTATTTCAGCAGAGATGGTGCATTTAAGAATTACATAAACACCTGTAGTTATTCTTTTTGCATGAAAACAAAAGAGAAGAGAAACACCAACCCTAGCACCAGATTCCTGCTTGTCCAGTCACAACTGTTCATGAAGTTTCAATTTGATACCCACTCATAAAACAATGTAGGCAATACGCCTCTCACTCTATCTAATCATGTTCATGGCTATAGAGTGTAAAAATCCTCACAGCTTGTTTTCACTAGTTTATGGGGGGAGGGGTGTGTTGAGATATCATTAAGTGATATCTTTGAAAGGTCTTGAAAGTAATTACTAAGTCCCATCTCTCCTACAGAAATAGAAGCAATCATTCATAGTCAAAACAAAAAACAAAAAAACAAAAAACAAACAAACAAACAAACAAACAAAAAAAACAACTAGCCCAGGGCCAGGTGGTTTCAGTGCAGAGTTCTACCAGACCTTCAAAGAAGAGCTAATAGAGCTAATACTGAAACTTTTCAAGCTACTCCAAAAGATAGAAATGGATGGAACATTACCAAATTCATTCTATGAGGCCACAGTCACTTTGAAAGCTAAACCTCACTAAGACCCAAGAAAGAAAGAGAATATCAGAGCAATTTCTCTGATGAACATTGATGCAAAAATACTCAATTAAATAATTGCAAAACAAATACAAGAACATATCAAAGATAGCATTCACCACAACCAGGTAGGCTTCATTCCAGGCATGCAGGGATGGTTTAATATATGGAAATCCGTCAATGTAATACACCATATAAACAAACTGAAGGAAAAAAAACACATGATCATCTCCTTAGATGCAGAAAAAGTATTTGATAAAATCCAACACCATTCATGTTTAAAGACTTGGAGAGATCAGAGATACAAGGCACATACCGCAACATACTGAAGGCTATATGCAGCAAGCCAATAGCCAAAAATCAAATTAAATGGAGAGATACTCAAGGAAATTCCTCTAAAATCGGGGACCAGGCAAAGCTGCCCACTTTCTCCATATCTCATCAATATGGTACTTGAAATTCTAGCCAGAGCAAAAAGACAACAAAACGAGATCAACGGGATCCAAATGGGAACAGAGGAAGTCAAATTATCCCTATTTACAGATGATATGATAGTGTACATAAGTGACCCCAAAATTCCACCAGAGAACTCCTACAGCTGATAAACACCTTCAGCAAAATGGATGGATACAAAATTAACTCAAAAATTTCAGTAGCCTTCTTATATACAAATGACACTCATGCAGAGGAGGAAATTACACCCTTCATGATAGCCACAAGCAATATAAAATATGTAGGAGTAACTCTAACCAAGCAAGTGAAGGACTTGTTTGAGAAAAACTTTAAATTTCTGAAGAAAGAGATTGAAGCTGACATCAGAAGATGGAAAGATCTCCCTTGTTCGTGGATTGGGAGAATTAACATAGTAAAAATGGCCATCTTGCCAGAAGCATTTTACAGATTCAATGAAATCCCTATCAAAATACCTGTATAATTTTTTAAAGACACTGAAAGATCAATTATCACCTTCATATGGAAAAATAAAAAACCCAGAATAGCTAAAACAATCCGGTACAATAAACGATCCTCCGGAGGAATCTCCATGCCTGATTTCAAATTGTACTATAGAGCAACAGTAATTAAAACAGCATGATACTGGCACAGCAATAGGCTGGTTGATCAATGGAATTGAATTGAAGACCCAGAAATAAATCTTCACACATATGGTCACTTGATTTTTGACAAAGAAGCCAAGTCTATTCAATGGAAAAAGGATAACATCTTCAACAAATGGTGCTGATCTATCTGGATGTCTATATATAGAAAAATCAATTAGATACATATTTGTCACCATGCACAAAATTCAAGTCCAGATGGATTAAAGATCTCAACATAAAACCAGAGACACTAAATCAGTTAGAAGAAAAAGTGAGGAAGAGCCTGGACCACACTGGCACAGAAGACAACTTCCTGAACAGAATACCAACAGTGCAGGCCTTAACATCAACAATCAATAAATAGGACCTTATGAAGCTGAGAAGCTTCTGTAAGGCAGAAAACACTGTCAACAGAACAAAGTGACATCCCACAGACTGAGAAAAGATCATCACCAACCTTACATCTGACAAAGGTCTAATATCCAAAATATGTAAAGAACTGAAGAAATTAAATACCACCAAACCCAAAAACCCAATTAAGAAATGGGGCTTAGAACTAAACAGAGAATTCTCAACAGAGGAAGATCGAATGGCTGAGAAACACTTAAAGAAATGCCCAACATCTTTACTCACCAGAGAAATGCAAATCAAAACGATTCTGAGATTCCATCTTATACCCATCAGAATGGCTAAGATCAAAAACTCAAGTGACAGCATATGCTGGCGAGGATGTGGAGAAAGAGGAACACTCCTTCATTGATGGTGGGAATGCAAACTAGTACAGCCACTTTGGAAATCTATCTGGTGCTATCTCAGAAAACTGGGAATAGGGATTCCTCAAGACCTAGCTATTCCACTCCTTGGAATATACCCAGAAGATGCTCCAGCACACAACAAGAAAATTTGCTCAACCATGTTCATAGCAGCCTTATTCATAATAGCCAGAACATGGAAACAGCCTAAGTGTCCCTCAGTCAAAGAATGGATAAAGAAACTGTGGTATATTTACACTATGGAATACTATTCAGCTATAAAAAACAAGGAAGTCCTAAAATTTGTGGAAAAGTGGATGGAACTAGAAATGATCATAATGAGTGAGTTAACCCAGAAGCAGAAAGACTCACATGTTATATACTCACTTATAACTAGACACTAGCCCAAGAGGCATGTCACATGATAGTCTTCACTTACCAGGAGACTGGGATAGTTGTGAGGGCATCCTATTGGGATTCTAGGTGAGAGAAGTATGGAAGAATGGGGAAGTAGAAGGATCCAGAGGGTCCTAGAAACCTACAAGAAGAACATCATGATGGGCAGATCTGGGCCCAGGGGTTCAGCTCAAACTACTGTACCATCCAAAGACAATAATTGCAGTAAACATTGAACCCCTTCTCAGATCTAGCCAACGGATAAGACATTCTCCACAGCTGAGTGGAGAGCGGGGACTGACTCAGACATGAACTCTGGGGCCCTATGTTTGACCACTTCTCCATGGTGGGGAGGCCTGGTGGCACTCAGAGATAGAATAAGCAGGCTACCAAGACAAGACTTGATAGCCTATGGGGGAGGAGGTCCCCCTCGGTCACAGACATAGGGCTGGGGAATAGGGTGGAAGTGGGAGGGAGGGAGGAATGGGGGATACAAGGGATGGGATAATAATTGAGATGTAATATGAATATATTAATTAAATAAAAAAGCAACTTTAAAAAGTAATTACTCAATAGGATGCCTTCCCCTCGAGTATTGGGACTCTAAATGAGAGACGCATGGGAGAATAGCAAAATAAAAGGATACAGAGGGTCCTAGAAACCTACAAGTAGAACAATGTGATAGGCAGATTTGGGCCCAGGGGTCCCGCTCAAACTAAGGCACCAGCCAAGGACAATACAGGAGGTAAACTTTAAACCCCTTCCCAGATCTAGCCAATGGTCAGAATATTCTCCACAGTTGAGTGGAGAGTGTGATATGACTTTCTCACGTACTATGGTGCGTCACATTTGACCATGTCCCCTGGAGGGGGAGACCTGGTGGCACTCAGAGGAAAGACAGCAGGTAGCCAAGAAGAGACTTGATACCCTATGAGAATATATAGGAGGAGGTGATCCCCCTCAGGAACAGTCATAGGGAAGGGGAATAATGGGAAAATGGGGGCGGGGAGGAATGGGAGGATACAAGGGATGGGATAAACATTGAGATGTAACAAGAATAAATTAATAAAAAAAAAAGTAATTACTCTTACTATTGCTTATTTTCTCACCACAGTTTTGAACCGCCCAATATCTGAAACATATCCACATTAAAAAAACTTAAATGTTTCAAAATGGTTTGTTCTTTTATGAAGTAACTGAAAATAAAAGGTGTATATCATGTTAAATCAAAAGTTTGAGACAGACCATGACTCTTCCGTTAATAGCTTGTCCTCTATCCTCATCCACATGTTAACACTAAACTTCTTTCTTCAGAAACTCCCCATTCCTCCTCTACCTGGATCTTTGCTGTGGCTAATAATTCTTCCTTTAATTAATTTATATATGTATTAAATTTATGCTTGCAGTTCCCCCTCCCCTCCTCTCCTCCACCACTCCATCCTATCTCTTCAGAAAAGGGGAGGCGTATCTGCCAGCCACGGCATGGCAATTTTCAGTAAGACTAGGGGCATCTTCTATGGAGGATAGATGAAGCAGCCCAGTTAAGGCAATGGGTCAAAAAACCAGGCAACAGAGTCAGAGACAGCCCGCTGTTGTGAGTCTCACATGAAGACCAGGCTGCACAACTGTTACATATATGAAGAGTGCCTGGGTTCATGCCATGCATGCATTCTGGTTGGGGGTTCAGAGTCTGTGAGCCCCTATGGGCCCAGGTTAATTGATTCTATGTATTTCTTGTGGTTTTCTTGATTTCTCTGGCTACCGTAATCTTCCCCGCACCCCACCACCAACCCCTCTTCTTCAGGATTCTCAAAGCTCCACCTAATTTTTGACTGTTGTTTTTCTATCTGTTTGTATCAGTTGATGGGTGAAGCCTCTCTGTTGACAGTTATGCTAGACGCTTGTCTGCAAGTATAACAAAATATCATTAACAGTGTCAGGAGTAGACTCCCATTTATGGTATGGGTCTCAAACTGGACCAGTCATTGATTGATCGTTCTCTCAATTTCTGCTCCATCTTCACCTCTGAACATCTTGTGAGCAGAAAAAAACTGTAGGTTGAAGGTTTTTTTGGCTGGGTTGGTGTACTTATCCATCCATTGAAAATCTTGCCTGGTTACAGGAGATGAAAGGTTCAGGTTCCATATTACCCATTGCTACAAGTTTTAGCTAGGGTCACCCTCATAGACTCCAGAGAGTTTCCATTATCCTAGGTTTCTAGCTCATCCCAGAGATGGCCTCCCATTATAGTTGTCTCTACAGTACTCTCTCCTTTGGTCCTCTCCCCACCTGATCTCTCCTGTTTCTATCCCCAACCCTTACTCACATCCAGACCCCACCACATACACCATCCATCTACAATGTCTGTTCTATTTCACATTCTCACTGATATTCATGTGCACTAGCTTGATCTCTCCTTGTTACTTAGCTTCTTTGGGTCTATGGATTGTAGCATGGCTACCTTTACAGGTAATAGTCACTTATAAGTAAGCACATACCATGTTTGTCTTTCTGGGTCTGCGATACCTCAATCAGGATGATCTTTTCTAGTTCTATTCATTTGCCTGTAAATTTCATGATGTCATTGTTTGTAATAGCTGAGCAATATTCCTAATATTCTACTGTGTAAATGTACCAAATGTTCTTCTTTCTTTCTTTCTTTCTTTTTTTCTTCTTTCTTTTTTTTTAAGCTAAGCATTTCAGAAGTTTATTCAAGTCTTTAGACTTTTGTCATCTTTTGAATATGATCTGCTACTTACTGTATCCATTAGATTTTCTTTTATTTGTTAATATTTCTTTTTTATTTTCTTTTTAATTTATATATGCACTTTGCATCCCTATCATAGCCCCTCCCTCCTTTCTTTGTTTCACATCCTCACAAACATGAACTACTGTTTGGGTTTTTTTTTTAATCTTCTCCTATTCTCTAGGCTGCCATTTTGTCCTATCAACAGAATCCTTTATTTGCAGACACTTTTCCATTTCATGAAGCCCCATTTATTAATTGTTGATCTTAGTGCCTGAGCTATTGTTCTTTTGCTCAGGAAGTTGTCCTCTGTACTAATATGTTCAAGGCTATTGCCTACTTTCTCTTCTATCAGGTTTTGTGTATCTGGTTTTATTTTGAGGTCCTTAATCCACTTGGACTTGAGTTTTTTGCAGGGTCTATTTTCACTCTTCTACATGCAGGCATCCAGTTAGACCAGGACCATTCTTTTTTGAAGATGCTGTCTTTTTTCCATTGTATGGTTTTGGCTTCTTTGTCAAAAATCAAGTGTCTGTAGGTATGTAGGTTTGTTTCTAGGTCATCAATTTGATTCTATTGGTCAACCAGTTTACTTCTTTGCCAGTTCCATGCAGTTATTATTAATATTACTCTGTAGTACAGCTTGAAATCATGGGTGGTGAGATCTCCAGAAGTACTTTCATTGTACAGGATTGTTTTAGATATATATTGGGTTTTTTGTTGCTGTTGTTGCTTTGTTTTATTTTTCCATATGAAGTTGAATATTGTTATTTCAAAGTCTATAAAGAATTTGTGTTGAAATTTTGATGGGAATTGCATTGAATTTGTAATAGGGTTTGTTAAAATGGCTATTTTTACTGTTATTTCTATGGATCTATAGGAGATCTTTCCATCTTATGCTATCTTTTCAATTTCTTTCTTTAAAGACTTGAGGTTCTTCTTGTACAGGTTTTTCATTTGCTTGGTTAGAGTTACAACAAGATACTTTACATTATTTGTGGCTCTTGTGAAGGGTACTGTCTCCCTAATTTCTTTTCCAACCCATTTCTCATTTGTATATAGGAGTGCTACTGATTATTTCTAGTTAGTTTTATATCCAGACACTGAAGGGGTTTATCTAAGGTTCCTTGGTAGAATTTTTGGGGCTACTTATATGTTTTATCATATCTGTGAATAGCGATACTTTATTTTATTGAGATGGCTTACAGGAGCCTGGGTGAGGAGTTACTACCAGAGTGTGAATAACCAGCCATATCACCCAAAAGTTTCATTCCAGTAAGTATGATGGCTTCCCTACAGCTGCACAGTTGTCTTTCTCTTTTCTAAATCCTCTAGCACCTCCTGAGGATACAGGATCAGATACAACCAGGAGGTGAGTGAGATTAACTTAATGAATGTCTGTCTATTCTACAGGGTGAGGTTCTAATGAACCTCCTTATGTCTTTTCTCTGTGATGGACCATCAAATCCCCATGATCCTGAAGGTTTCTTGTAGCTGATAAAGACTGTTCTAATTAAGATGGCTAAGATGGCAAGGCTGTTAAGCTCAGAGGACAGAAACCCACAAAGAGTATTGTACCTTATTGAGTGAATAGAACAGAGCAGTCCTTATATGACATTTCTTGTCTATTCACCATCATCTCATCTTTCTGTTTCTATTTGTAATTTTTATCTGACATTTGGGGAAAATATTCTGAAGAATATTAACTTGCATCTTGTTCCTCAAACTAAGAAGTAAGCAATTGCATAATACAGGAAATGTCAGATAATTGATTCCAAAGGGAATTCAGAGGTTAGAATTGCAATTTCCTCTAAAGGAAACGCTCCTGTTTGGAATCTTTAGTAGCTGTGTCTATATTATTAACAACCCTACTTATATTTGATAGACAAGTAATAATGTGGTCATCTATCTATAAGACAGCAGAGCTGAATATATTTCTAACTTTATAAATGATTTTTAAAAGCCCTACAGACAAATTTCATTAAAGCAAGGAAGAAAAATTTGGTAAATGGAGTCTTTGGATTGTATTGATGAATAAATCTTTACTTTCTACAATTGCTAATAAGGATCTTGAAAGTAAAATAAATAAACATTTCTTAGGCGTTAAAAGGAGAATGCTTTGAGAATGTGTACAATCAAACTCTCTTAAAGCTGCCCAGGAGCATAGTGTCTTGTATGTCAGAATCAGCCCTGGAAAACTCTACAAGAGCTTAAACATTAAAAAAGGAAAGCAGGGTTGGGGCCTAGCTAAGTAGGTAAAGTGCTTGCTTTGCAAGTGTGTGGACCTGAGTTCTGGCCAGCCAAAAGGATACTTTCTAATAAAACATGGATTAATATATATTCTGATACAAATAGAGATGTTTCATAGAAACCACAGAAACCATTCCAAGAAAACCATTCATTTATTTGCTCATTCATCATATATTTCATACCACGTGAAAAGTGTCTGAGACCTTGGGAAATTGAGAAAGAATGAACAAAATGGCATATCTCTTTATCCATGAGTGAAGTTCAATGAAATCTAAGACATAGAAACATCAGCTTAGTAATTTATTTATTTAACTGGTCAGAATACCCATATATTGACAAAATGCTTCCTGTGTGCCCCCTTCATGTAGGGTATATTTTATAAATCACAATTTAATCAATATATACCATGACTATCTGGTATGGACTAACTTTGGTCCCAACCCAAGTGTTAATGTCTAAACACTGACATGGATGCTCACTGCCTGTCTAATGGAGAGACTAGACAGTACACAGAAGTGAAAGAAAAGGGACAGTAGAAGTAAATCCAGTAGTGATGGACCTAATCCTATGAAGTGATCAGCAAAAGTGGAAAGAATTTGGATAGTGGGACCAAACTATGTAAAATGTTAGCCTAAGTCCTCCGGAGGCATGGTAGTAGGTAAGAGAGTCTGACTTATAGGCCATGGCAGATGTAAACATCATATGATAGTTGATGTTCAATCAACATTTGAATGCCAACCATAACTTAAAATGTGCTAAATGCAAGATCCTGGGATTAGAGGCACAGAGCAAGCTGTTGGTCAGCTGATGGTTTCTCCTAAGAATGATGTGTTAGCATCATTCACTGAATCAAGGAAATGGATCAGAGGTAAGTCTCAGAACTCCTCTGAGTGTACGTGGAGACTTTGAAATCTAACCTGGGGCAGTGTGCCCCAGCAATTCTGATTCTTCTTGCTGTGTGACTGTGTGTAGGCCTGTGGAGCAATATTCTATAAAAATAAAATAAGTCCAATATCAAAAAGGAGGACTAAGAAGAAACCATAAAGGGACTCAAAACAAGTGGTGGCAACCTATGGTACGTTACCACTGGAAGTTAATCACAAGTACAGGAAATAAATAACTCTAAGGTTCAGTGTGCAAGATATATTGTAATGACTATGAGGTGGATCTGGGACTAGGAGTTTACTTTAAAAATCATGGAGTGGAGGTAAATGCTATATATGTAATTTTTTTCTAAGCTTTATTTTTTGTCTTGGAGGTTTTTCATTTTTGTTTTTTCACTGTTTGTGGTATGGTTTGTTTGTTTGATGCAAAAGGTGTAAGGTGCTTGAACAGAAAGTCAGGCGAGAGCTAGACTAACAGAAAGGGGAAACAATGGAGAATGGTCAATAACATGTCCAGACATGTGAAGGCCTCAGTGTACGAACGATCCTTAGCTTGGAAAGAAATCATCCTGCTTTTCTTCACAGTTGGACCAGTGAATAGCACATCATCTCATGATGCCACTAAGATGCCCCTGTATCTCTGACCCAGATAGTGCTGCTGAGACAGGTCGCTCTCAAGTTCTAGGCTACCTATGGATACACAAAATATTCAAGGTCAGATTACACCATATCAGAAGACCCTGTGTCAAAAAAAGAAATAAGCTAGATAATACCTGAGAAAACTTTACATCTTTGATTATTTCATTACTGTCAATGCTTTGGAATGATCTGTTAAAATTAGTGCAACCGTAAGTCACATGCTATTTATTTAAAATCCATTTTCAAAATTCCCTTAAAAGTAATTACAGGAAATTATCTGCCTTGGTATCTTGCTGGCTGACACATCTTATACATCATCCAATGTGTCACTTCTGATAAAGCCCCTGTAACCATATTACATGACAGGAAATTCCTGTCATAAATTGACATGATAACCTAATTTGGAAAATTCAGACAAATACAATTTATTTTAAACTTTAGTTCAAACACACTTACAAAACATGTGGAGATGGATGTGATTTTGAAGGGTACAACATTTTCTTTTTTCAGATGTGGGAATTACGCTATTTATAACAAACATTAAACAGGGAGAATGATACAATTAGTGAGCTCAATTTTACTTGGTTCTCTAATTGGAGTCTCTTTTAAGTACAGGGTGTGAACAAGAGTCTCTCTTTTGGCCCAGTAGCTGAAGCAAGACCTCTATACTGAGAAAACCAATGGCATATCACACACACACACACACACACGGGCAAGCTAAGAATGGTATCTGTATGGATACAGTTACTGAATTTTTAACTTCACAAGAGTTATAAATACCACAAAGCAAGAAACTATAGCTCTTGCATGCAAAGAAAAATACTTTCTTGAATTTGACAAATAAAAAGCAGAATGGGACAGGGACTTGGTTAATGTCAGAAGGCAGAAACCTTGAGACCACATAGTAAGCTTGTGCTTATAATGCAGTTATTCAGAGTTGGACAAGCCATGGCCAACTCATGTTTGATTTCTTGCCTAACTGGCATAGCCCTCCAGTCTCTCTCTATTACCTGGGAACTGTGTGAAGACTAGGATGTCCATGCCCTTGAATCCTTACCTCTGAGCGCTCACTTTCTGTGTTCAAGCAATGGGTAGAACTACCAAGGGAGTTCTAATAGAATTATTGCTTTGGCTATGTACAGACCAGAATTTAGTTTGATCAAAATTATAGTTTTATTTGTTTATTCTTAATTAAATTACACAAGGACAAAAGTTAATGAACTCTTCCGTGGAAAACGTTAGAAACTTTAGGTAGACACTGAGCCATTAGTGAAAGCATCTCATGATGTATGAAGCTGTTACAACCAGCTCTCCGGGATGAATAATTGCATGATCTACTAGAGACATTTAAGGATCGGGACTACATTAAGCTATAAAACCATAGCCTGTGCATGTGGTACATTTTCGTCTCAATATTTTATCATAGAGAATCATTCAACAGACTAGTGATGATGCTTATTTAAATTCCAATTGCATCTAGTGCTACCAGTGCAAGCCGCCCATGCGACAGCCAAATGAACATGGCTTCTGTGCCCAGATGAAAGCAATGTACCAGCAGTGACAGCTCTGCCACGACTTCTCTCTTCCAACGACAGCTGTAGAAAGCACATTTTTACTGACATTGATTATAAACCATGCTTTGATTTCAGAGCCATTAAAATGTGAAGAAGCCATGCATCTCCACATGATAGAAATCGTGATGAGACAGCTCAGTAAAGGTGGCTGGGTGCAAAATAATTGTGGGAAGGCCAAACACTTTTCCGTTAAGTTAGCAGTTAAAAAATAATATAACTTTTTGTGTGTGTGTGTAAGTTAAAAACTACGCTAGGAATCACTGTACTGTTATGATAATTGTGCTGTTGCAATAATAGTTTCCTGAGCACACACATATAGACACATCTAGCCCTTGCATCAAATGTATTGGGAAAGTATTTGATATAACAAAAGAGGCAGCAAGCCCTGAGTCAGGCCTTTTGTTGGGAACCACACTAAAGGGACCACATGAGTCATTGCCCTTAACACGCAAGACATTCCAGGCAGAACATACATCACTTATGAGGGGGGAAAATGAGGCTTAAACAGTAAGTTCAAAAACCTCACAGATGTGTTAAAAGGAAATACCATGATTTTATTGTGAATGACAGCACTCAAAATTTCTACTTTAGGATTCTAGGATTCAAGCAAAGTTTCCATAATTATGCTGCTTGAGGAAGAATATTTTATCCCTAAGAACTGGCCTGAAGTTGTCTTCAGATGTTAACAAGGAAACTGATTACTCCTGCTTTTATTTATTTATTTATTTTTTAGCATAGTTGAAGTTCTTAACCATTATAAGGAAAAAGAATCACAGAAGATGAAATAGTATTCCAATATTTTTAAATGCTTCTCTGCAACATGGCCAAACTGTCAGGACTTTCTAAGATCATGAATAGATTCAGACAACTGAAGAAATGTGACTTTCTGTCCTCAAACTAAAGACAGTTGTGACTCTAGTTCTTACACAGTGACTTGAGCTGATTCGTCTTTCTTTAATCTCCAAGTCTAAATGTCGCCAAGCCAATGAAATAACACTGTGTGGAATATTCCTGGAAAATTAATCCTTAAGAGAAGATAATACACAAATCCAAAAACATAGTAAAATGATCAAATGACAAAAAAAGTAGTTAAAATTAAAGTAAAGGCTTGCATGAACTTTTTGTCTGAGTATGTCCCATTGTGCATTTGATACCAGTACTCTTATTTCTACATTTTATTCCTCAATTTTATCTCATTTTCAAAATGTGGACCATTGAATTACATTTTACTAAATATGTTTGAAAGTAAAATCATGTAAAAGAAACCATGGTGGAACTAGGCATGTAATTTACAGTGGCCACTACTGTTCGAGGAGAGTGAGGGGCAACCAAGAGGGGTTTAGTCACACGCTACTGGTCACATCTTGTCTAAGTAGAGTCTTTTATAAATTTCCATCATTCTCATCCTGATTAGTTTTCACTTTTTGGAAATCACTAAATGGTCTTAATTCTATAGCTCCCATCAGAACTTAAACTCATCTTAACTGGAAGACTATTATCTCCTTTAAAAATAAATATACAGGGTTGTTATTTATATTGCACACCCAAACCATTGCTAGTTCCAGAAATGAGGTCATAGAATGATAATCTCTGAACTACCCTTTGGCTCTCATACCATGACTGTTGCCCTCCTCCACTGCTGCTGTTGCCGTTGCTGCTGTTTACCATATCCCTTTAAGCAAAGTCCTAGGAAAGGAGTGCAAGTTCAAGGCCAGCATAGATGTATCCAGATGAAAAGCAAGTTGGATATTCTAATAGCAAGGTAGAAGGTAAGATGGAAACCATAAGCTGTACTTCCTGTTGGGATGACAGAGGACTTATCCGCATAGGTGAGATTCTATCATCATTGGATGCATGATGTGTGCTAGTTAGTTTTATGACAACTTGACATGATCTAGAGTTACCTGGAAGGAGGAAACCTCCACTGAGAAAATATTTCCATAAGATATGGCTGTAAGGCATTTTCTTAATTACTGATTGCTGGGGTTGGCCCAGCCTATTGTGGGTGGTGCCATCCCTGGGCCTCGTGGTCCTGGGTTCTCTTAGAAAGTAGGTGGAGCAAGCTATGATGAGCAAGCCAATAACCAGCACTCCTCTACGGACACTGCATCAGCTCCTGCCTCCAGATTCCTGCCCTGCTTGAGGTTCTGCCCTGACCTCCTTCAACGGCAGACTGGTGTCTGGCAGTATAAGCCAAATAAATTCTTTCCTCTCAACTTTCTTTTGGTCATGGTATTTCATAAGAGCAATAGAAATTTAATCTAGAACACTTTGTGTGGATTAATTTCTCTTTTCTTTGAAGTCCATAGAATACAATCCAATCTGAAAGAGACATGTGATTATGGCTTTAAAAATGTCATCCCAATAACCATATTTATTATAAGAATCACTTATAAAATGGTTTCAGTGATACATGACTAATAATTACATGGATGACATAAAATATCCAGCCCCCGTGGACACACTCGGAGGATTTCTCAAACTGTTCAAAGCATAGTTCTAAGGCCACTTTTCATATACTGTATAATGAAACTAAACAGTTTTATTGCTCTTATACTAAATTCTCAATGTCTCCTAGAATGATATTGAATTATTCATCTCACAAATGTTTTTTATAAAGTAAATATATGCCATGCACTAGACACTGTATAGTTCTGAGGAGCCTCCACATTATGTTTTTAACTGCCTACAGAATATATTCAATCTTGCTTATCAATTAAAACTTTAACATATAATAAGGTTGAAATCATTTGATTTACCTCATTTGTAGTTCAACTAACACATGCTCCAAAGATTGCAAGAAAATGCAAAAAATTATAAGAGATTCAAGAGGCTGCACATCATGGAATATAAATTCATGACCCAAATTTTGGTGAATTGTACTGAAATGACATTTGATTTTGTGAAGTAATGTATTCCTAATTTGTTTTTACTAGTATAAACTTGAAATCTTATTGAAAATATCTTGTATATTTTCACTGGATCCCATGGAATTTCTCAACCTGCATATAGAGAGATTCTTTATTATTAACTATTCTTTGGCTGACTGTAAGAATGCATATACAGAATCAATCTACACATTTATTCTATAAGTATTTTCTCTTAAGTGCTTACGGTGTGTTAAGCACATTATAAATCATGTGAAGTCCTCAAAGGCCTGCTTGCTTAGCATTTATAAATAGCCATAAAAGCAACAAAGGAAGTAAAACACTTATTTTTACTCTGTCAGCATGGCTCAAAGACCTCACACAAATCTGTCATTTTTTCTCTTTATCCCAAGGACATCTTCATCACCCCTTGCATACAATATGTTACTGTTATCCATGTCTTTCTGCTGAGCTATTTTTATTTAATGTACATCATAGCTTATCCAGACCAAAAAAAAAAAAAAAAATCATTGCAATGCCAGTTCATCACTTTGCAAATCAAATGCAAATATATTCACATGACATAACAAGTCCTGTCATCGTGTAAACTTTCCTCATTCCAACCCTCACCAAGACTCCACTCACTTTCCCAGTTTTGAAAATGTGATGTTCTGTTTCATGCCCTTGAGGCCTTGCAAATGTTTGCCTCTTCCAAGAATATTATGTGTTGTCGTCCTTACGGACAGTTGGACTTCTTTTTCTCACTGCTCAGGTGGTCAAAAATACCATTGTTCTTGACTCTCCTCAACCCACTTGAAATTAATGATGCTTTATCATGTTCATTAAACTTTAATTTTTTTAAGATTTCATTTAATGTGGTGTTCAATGCTATTAAATATATTTACATTGTCCAGACAGTATCATTGTTGTCCATTTCTATACCTCGTTTCCAATTATTAAAGGCAAAATCTATCCAATATCTTTTGTGGTGAAGCCACCATGAAAATTTATAGAGAGCTTTCTCTGGCAATAAGCAAACAATAGAAATGTCATACATTTGCGCAATTTCATATATCTCTGAAACTATTGAAATAAAGTCTTTAAGAAAAAAGTATGCATTTATTAAGTTCATAACAATTTTTTAAAGTAGCTAAAACATTAAAATAACCCAACTGTTTATTGGCCTGTTGACGAATAAGGAATGTGTTATATTTAGTTAAGTGCTATGTAGCCTAAAAAGGAAAAAAATGGACACATGTACAACAAAGATAAACCTTGACGGTATCATGTCAAGTGAAGTAAATAACTCAAAGAAAGACAAATATTATATGATTCCTCTTGTATAAGACACTTAACTCAAGCCAAACAGGCTAAATATAGAATGGGAAAATGCATAAGAACTTGACATGACTGCGGTGGAGACCACCTTTTGATTAAATGAGACATGGAACTTGTTAAATATAACAAATAACTTTCAAATGCAGTGCTTACAGAGACAGAAGCTTCTTTGCACATTGCATAGCTGTACCGAGGTAGGAGGGGCTCAAAGTGTGTGACTGCCATGCTTTGATCTTTATAAGTACTTCTTTATAAGTACTGGGCCAAACTAAGTCCTGGTTTCCTTGTGTTTCCAGGGTGGAATAAATGGATCGAGATTTTAGGTTGAGCTCTCAACACTTCACAGATTTATTCTGGTTGTATTCTTCTGGACTAACCTCCACAAAAGCATTTCCATCTCCTGGATATTGGTGCAATTAGTCTCTGGATGAAAAACCTTTGGCAAACAAAAGTCTCGTTCTGTAGAAGAAATGAAAAGGAGATTTGGGAAGAAAAAGAGGAAATGGTCTCTGGCAATGACAGTCAGCATTATCTTAAATAGTATTGAAATGCTATGCATGCACTTATTTATCGGGTATTTCGGTTTTTTAGGTTTCAATATTTTATTCAAGCTTTATTTTACGTGATCTTAACTACAGTATTTGAAGGGGGAAGGGCTAATTTCACACAAAATGGTAAACTTGGCAACGTACCCATTAAACTGCTCAACAAAACTAAAGTGGTGAGGCAATAACAGAAGTCAGTTTAGATCCTTAGCGTTGTCAGGCTGTGACCACAATCACTTGACCAACTCAGAGAAGAAGAAGAAGAAGAAGAAGAAGGAGGAGGAGGAGGAGGAGGAGGAGGAGGAGGAGGAGGAGAAGAAGAAGAAGAAGAAGAAGAAGAGGAGGAGGAGGAGGAGGAGGAGGAGGAGGAAAAGGAGGAGGGAGAGGAGGGGGAGGAGGGGGAAGAAGGAAGAAAGGAAGGAAGGAAAAAAGAATAGAAAAGAAAACCTCGCCACAACACAGGGAAAGATTAAGTCCTGAATGACTGGCTCCATCTTAACCACCCTCTCCACCCTAAAATGACACAAAAGAAATAGCTAAACACACTGTGATGTCTACTTTTGGTGTAAAATGAGTCACTGGTGGGCTGAGCTGGGAACAGGGCATGACAATCTATCTAAAGTGCTCCTTTCACATAGGTGTGTACGTGCTTCCCAGCATACAGGAGCAGGACACCAGGGTCTGATGCTCAGGAAAGTCATGATTTCATCTGGGGACTGGCTTGAGATCTACAAAGGGCCAGCCCATTCCCAGATTTCACTTGTAGCCTGACGCTCCTCCCTGACTCATGCCTATAACTAAAGAACCCTTTCTGGAATGGGCTGATGCTATACCTCTGAGATGGTGAGCACCTTAAAGCTGAGTCATCCTTAGCCTGGAGGCCTAAGACGTTAAAAGATAACACTAAATTCTGAAGGTAGCTACGCTGAAAAGTAGTTTAAAACTAACGATTGCACAATATTTATTTATGCTTGAAATTCCAGTCCTAGACTAAGCTTGTGGCCACCTGAATTGATGGTGTTGCCGTACAGCAGAGCTGACAGCACCCGTTGGATACCTGGCTTAGGGTCTGAGTGTAGTCAAAGCCAATCAGGCTAGAGTTGTTTCACTTGGGCCAAAAAGCAGGCCTGATACTTGGCAGCTATTCTAAAGCAAGTGTTACTGTTTTCTGCTGTCCTGCTGTTTCCGGCAAGATTGAGCGCAGTCTCCACCTTCCTGTTCACCTTCTGGTAAATGGAGCCACCAAATTGCCCTGTCGTTCACATTAGTATGAAGTAGGAATTTGTCTGTCTTGTACCCAAACTGTGAAGTTGTTCTGGGTTGGTCACTCGGGTCTTCGATGTCTCAAAACTCATCTGGTAGCCAGCCAGTCAGCCCCTTTAGCAAAGCATCAGAGTGCACCAGACTGAGGGCCCAGTGATGTCAAAGTCCACATCAAGGCCCAGGGATGATAAGCAAGTTCTTGGACCCTGTCTTGATTTTAGCATCCCCCGCTCCCCCAGTGTTAGGAGGGAAAGATGAATCAAAGGTCAACGTCAGTCCAGGCACGAGCTGGTCTTCTGAGGTGATCTCGGTGCCCAGGGGCTTGTCTGTGGTTCATACCTCTGTAAATGCCAGCCGGGACTCAGTCCATGCATACTTGGTTTCCAGGCTGCCGTTCACTTTGGTGGTTTCCGTGTTGGGGGAGGCTGGGCTGGTAAATACCAATCCGTTCTTGGACTTCGTTTTTAATTCAAGTTTTATTAAGCCAAAGAGGTAAGTAACCATTGGTGAAGATAGTCCTGGTGGACTTGCCAAGGTCAGTGTATGTGGGAGACACAGCCATTTTCTCAGAGCTGGGCATGGCTGGAGCACCGGCAGCTACATCGGTGTTGAGGTGAGGAATTGATATGTTTTCTTTTTAATAAATATCTGTAGGTTATTCATTGTGTAGTAGGTACTACATTAACTGAGATACATGGGAAATACAGTTAGACCCTGTCTCAAAAATAAAATCCAAAGAAAAAGGCAAAAACAAAAGGAAAGGAAAGGAAGGGAGGGAGGGAGGGAGCGAGGGAGGGAGGAAGGAAGGAAGGAAAGGAGGGGGGAGGGAGGGAGGAAGGAAGGAAGGAAGGAAGGAAGGAAGGAAGGAAAGTAAGTCGTGTTTTGGATTGTTCCTGGGAGCTGGTAGTACCAATTATACAGATAACACTCCACTGTTTTTTTATTCAATCAAGCAGTGGTTGGGTGCCTATTAAATGTTTGGCATCCCTTCAAGGGCTGGCGAGAAGTACAGTCTGTGCCTTCCAAAGGCTCATGAACCACAGAGAGTAATTTTCCCTCAAAACTATTAGAACTTTGCATTCTGTCTCAGGTCCAGCGGAACACTAGTCAAGTGAAAAGTTTTCCCGGGCTATAAATATCAACAAACTCTGCTCCTCAAGTCAAGATTGCTTCCAGAGTTATTTTCCCACTGTAGTGAAATTGGCATCCAAGAGACAGCAGGCTCATTTTCTGCTTTTTAACACTCTTCTTTCCAAATATATGGTCAGAAAACAATCTTATGTTTTTACAATTGAAGAGGTCATTTATGAATAAACAGTTCTCATGGGCATGTTCTTATGAGTGACTCTCTTCTCGGACAATCTGGCTTTTTAAAAAGGTAATTGTGAGTAGTTTATCTATAGATTTGGTTATGTAAGTATAGTCTTTATACACACACCCACACACACACACACACACACACATATATATATATTTCTTGTAGTGTGTGTTGAATCTAAGACATAGAGCATGTTAGACAAGCACTCAACCAATAATCTGCATTCTCGGATTATTTTGAATTTTCATTTTTAGATGGGCTTTCACTGAGTTTTCCAAGCTGAACTTCTGATCTTCCTGCTTCCTCCTCCTAAGTAAATGGGATTTCAGTTGTATAACACCAGGCCTGGCTCTTTTGAAAATTTGAAAAGCTTTTTGAAAGTAAGGAGAGATCCATCAGGCTACCATCTTTCTGATATATGTCATCATTGGTAACAGAGCAGGAGGTAAAAGGAAGCATGAAGGATTAGGCTATTTCTATCTTGATAGATGATGTGTAAAATTGTGCTTATTTTTCTATTCAGCACAAAATATGGCCTTGCAGGAGTAGCATGACTCAATTTCCATTTTCTAATCATGTAACATATGTGTGGGTGCTGGGTGCTTATATAATGTAATCTTTGATTTAGTTTTCTAAGAATCTAGTCTCATTATATAAGTGACTGTGTTAAGCCTAAATGATGTCACAGTTGACAATCTTCAGGACAAAACAGTGTCAATAACGTGATGGATCAAATGAGTTTCTCTGTGATTGATTCACAGTGGATAACCCCTATTTAGTATCACTCAATTTCTAATAGTTCACTTTTATGAAGACGTTTATATTTATTGCAGGAAAGATGTTATACTGAAAGGTTTAATTAACCCACAATAATCTAAATTAGGTAAAAGATATTTTAATGACACATACATGTTTCCTCTACAAAGTGCGGTTGCGCTACAGTGAGGAAATAAGGACAGCGGGTGAAACCTAGTAGCACACGGTGCAGCAGTGGAAAGACAGAGATAGCCACTGGGAGCCAAATGCTCACAGAAATCAGACGTCCTCGCTCTTGGAAACCTGTGCTAGAAAACACTGAAGGGTTTAGACAGTTGTGCTCAGCTTGCCCAAGAATGACAGTGTGTCATCACACTGTGAGTTCAATAGCTGACTGTCCAGGCAAGGTGAGTATCACAAAGCAGTCCTTCTTTTGTCTTTTGTAAATATTTACTTTATTTTTTAAGATTATAATATAATTAAACAATCTCCTCTCCTCTTCCCTACCTCTGAACCCTCACATATATTCCTCCTTGCTCTCTTCCAAATTCATGGCCTAGTTTTTCATTAATTGTTGCTGTGCATATATATTATCATAACTATATAAATATATAGTTATATTTCTTACATATGCTCCTAAATACATAAATACAACCTTCTCAGTCTATGTAGGTAATGTGTCTTTCTGATTTTATTGACCATTCTAATAAGATAATTTTACTTCTATTCTGCAAGAGAAATACATGACATTTTTATGATAGGAAAAGGGTTAACAATTATATATATATACACACACATATATATGTGTATATATATAAACATGAAGAGAAATAGTTGCATTTTGAAAAGAAGGCCGAGTCTCAAATGAATCCAAACAGAGGCAAAATCATGGAAGAAGTAGCCACCATCAAGAGCAAGACTAATAAACACTGAATGATATTAAGTCACAGCTAGTATAAAAATAAGCATGAGCAAATTAGTAAGGCCCTGCACAAAATCTGATGGCTGAAGGGTGGGTGGCGCTATGACTGTGGGTGGCGCTATGACTGCTGGTGGCGCTATGACTGTGGGTGGCGCTATGACTGCGGGTGGCGCTATGACTGCGGGTGGCGCTATGACTGCTGGTGGCGCTATGACTGCTGGTGGCGCTATGACTGTGGGTGGCGCTATGACTGTGGGTGGCGCTATGACTGCGGGTGGCGCTATGACTGCGGGTGGCGCTATGACTGCGGGTGGCGCTATGACTGCGGGTGGCGCTATGACTGCGGGTGGCGCTATGACTGCGGGTGGCGCTATGACTGTGGGTGGCGCTATGACTGTGGGTGGCGCTATGACTAGGATGTGTACATGATGGAACCTTTTTCCACAGGGGCATCCAGACCCATGCGTGTCCTTGTGAAAATGGCTATATAAAGATGTTTAAAACATTATTTGTAGGAGGCTTCACTCATATTTGACACGAAAACATACCTGATTAAATAAAACAATAGGTTTCCCCAAAGCCTAATCATCCCCAAAGAAGAGTAAGAGTCTCACTAGAAATTGGGCATCTGGGCGTTCTGCCTTTGATGAGGGCATCTCACTGATGTATTAGCAGCAGGCAGAGAAGCACCGTGAACGTGTGCAGTCAGCTGTGAAGCCAGCTCACTGCATGCTAGCTTGGTATTGAGAAACACCATGGGTTAGTACTGTTGATGATGTCTTCCTGTTTACTGCATCTCCCTGTGAACAAGAGGCATCCCTGCTACTTTATGAGTCTATCACTTGGATGAAACCTGGGGGAGAGGAAACATTGTGTGGACAATGAGGTGAGTTTTGGAGACATTTTTCTATTAACACATCCAAGCTAGTAAATGAGATGCATTAGCTTCACAGATGAAACTTACCTCCAGTTAAGACCAAGCATGAGTGATATTATCTCTCTTTATACTTCTAAAAGATAGTTAGTAAATCAAATGCTCTGGAAAAGGAGACCAGAAATGGAAACACAAAGAAACTGACTGTTCTGGTCCCTAAATTACCTCACAGCTCACCACTGTGTGTGTGTATATATATATATATATATATATATATATATATATATATATATATATATATATATATATATATATATATATAGAGAGAGAGAGAGAGAGAGAGAGAGAGAGAGACAGACAGACAGACAGACAGAAACAGAGACAGAGACAGAGACAGAGACAGAGACACAGAGAGAAATCAACTACAGACATGTGAAGTGTTTTTTTTTTTAATTTAGAAAATATCGTCTCCATAAATAAATCAAATTTCATAGATCAGTATCATGTTTACTCCTTGGATTTTGTCATAGCTTCAGTGTGGTCTATCTGTATTTATGTCAGAGCCTCATTCAGCAGTATTTGTGAAGAGGTCAATTTTTCTGTATCCCTGAATATTTAAACAGTATATTTACAGATTGTGCAAATACACCAAAAGATCTGCTCAATACTCAACTGTAAAAAAGATGGGATATTCTCACTAATCAACTGTATAGGGAGATGGGATCTGTTCAGTAGTCAACTGTAAAAGGAGTCAGGATATTTAAATTTTAAAAATACCTCTAATGCTGTGTTTCAAAATTCTTTCATGCTAGTCTTTCTTTAATTTTTCATCATAAAGTTAATATATAGAATTTTTGGGAGGAATGGAAGACAGTTTGGTAACCTAACATAACTGATGTCATCAATTCTAACAGTTCCTTCTGTGTCTTATTTTTCACACCTCACTTTCACAAAGTGGACATAATCACTTGAAAATGAACTTAAAACATGATTTTTCACTTAGCATGACTTTGTCTATATACATTCTTCTTTTACTTACAAGTAATAAAGACACATATGGCCATGTTCAGAAGAACATAGAAGCTATTACAACATCAGCTACCAGAATTCACACATTGAGGCAATGCTATAATCAAACCTACTCCCTCCAAGATGCTGCTGAGGGACTAAGATACTGTCAGCTTTGCTTCTCTCTTACT
Organism: Acomys russatus; assembly: GCF_903995435.1. NCBI lineage: Eukaryota > Metazoa > Chordata > Mammalia > Rodentia > Muridae > Acomys > Acomys russatus. Next base: position 60,411,794 of record NC_067145.1, read on the forward strand.
AGCTTTATCCTCCTGTTTGTGTTCTTCATGTTATATTTATATTTATTACCATTATTATATTTATAACTGTGTTATTACTTTGACTAAATACATGACATGAAACAACTTAAGGAAGGAAGGCTTTATTATAGCTCACAGTTTGAGGGAACACAGTCCACCATGTTGGAGAAGGCATGGCAGAAGGAAGTTTTATATCATTGAGTATCTGGCAGTTGCTTGTTTTCAACCTAGAAATAGAGATACTAGTTGGAAGGGACAGAAAGACTATAAGCCACAAGACCCAATGGACTTACAGCACTTCATTTGTCAGATAATCCCAATATCCAATAATTTTCATAACCTCTCAAAAGATCCTCTGGCCACCAAATGCCTTTAGTGAATAATTCATATTACATCCATAACAGTAAAAGTGCTACAAATGGTCTTGTTGCTTTTTGAGTATACCCAATACATGTTGGACAATTAAACTGTTTATGATGTCCTTAAAGCAGGATTTGCTTCATTGATTCTGTAGAAACATGGAGTTAGGAACATAGGTAACATGTAGCAAGAAGATATACTTATCAACATTTGTACTAAAAAGATCAGCTCTATTGATCTCTTCATATAGATAGATCTACTATAGCTATAGATGTGTTTGTGCATTAGGAGATCATACACACACAAACATGGCATATAAATCTCTCTTTCTCTCAGTCTTTTCCCCGATATATTTAATAATGTGGTTCTCAAGAGAAGCCGATACACTGGCAAGTTTAGGAGGTGTGAGAAAATTAAAGGCATGTCTATATCATGTCTGTATGATAGACTTTTGAGTAAAACAGCCATTGAGAAAGGGGTAAAAGAATTTGCCAACTTGAGAACATGGATGAGCCTCAGACAACTTAGCGGCCAATACTGAGAATAAGGGAAGCCATGAAGTTATATGAGCAATAAGTGAGGGATGAGAGCATAATCAGAAAGGCAGGTTAGGTTAGGAGGAATCTTATGGGGAAGAATCAAGGATGATTCTGAAACAGTGGAAAATTGCCATGTTGCAATGCACTGGAAACTTTATGAACAGGTTTAGGGGTTGTTGAACTTTACGAATGAGGTTAGGGTTATTTAGGCTTATGAATGGATTTGGGGCTGTTAAGCTTTATGGATGGGGTATGATAAAATCTCTGAACAATCATGGCCTTGGGCCTAACAGGAAGAATATTTCTTGACCCATATGGGAGAATCAGGAAAAAAACAAACATATCTGTATATTAGTCTTAAGGACAGGATCTCTTCAACATGGCTGCAGCAAGTTCCACCAGATTTAGTATTTAATGGAATTGAAAAATCCTTACTTGGTATAGTATGATAAAAAATATAAATTTATGTTAGAGAATTGGGATAAAGGAATAGTAGGAATTACTTTAGGATTCACCCTTTCTTCCTAGCATACTCTCAACCTTTTAGACCCTTTGCAGTCTATCTTCTTTTCCCAGTGCTGATGACCCACAGGAATGCCTCACTTTCTGACATTGCATTATATCCTTATACCTTACTCTAAGCTGTTTCATATTCATTATTATGCTAGTTTGTGCATGAAGTGCTAGATCCAGCTCCACTTTCTTTCTGCTTATATTTTGATGCTTAACAGGTGGCCAAGTACTTAGATGTCCAAAAAGTATTTATCAAGTAATATTAGTGATTGATTCACTTCCTTATTTTTCTTGATTTATTAATATGTGTAAGGTTCAAATTAAAATAAATCTACAGACGTTTTAATTTTCCAGACAGAAAGACCAATAAACGGATAGACACATTATGAGAAGTCTAATGAAATAATGTTTCAAATGGCTTTGGTGTACATATACATGAAAAGCATGAGAGTGCAAGGGTCCAGTGCTCTCTAAGGAATAGCTCAAAGCCTATTATCATGCCTTATGCCACATAAAATTCAAAATCACAAATAACACTGAAGCTGGGCTTGATGCCAAGGAGCTATGGCAAGGAAACCAGCCATGCCCTCCTGTCTGTCTGAGATTCATGGCAGAAGAAGCAAAGCCCATGAAAAATTGGAGTATGGGTTTGCATTGATGTAAAACAAGTCAGGCTAGAATTATACCTCTTACTGTGCACGGATGGAGAAATGTACTTCTCTTGCAACTCAATTTCAGGGTGTGTAAAACTGAAAATGCAATAAGTAACATCAGTGCCATTGAGTTGCCGTAGCCATCAAATGATAATGTACACAAACTCTATAGTGTGATATATGGTACATCAGATGTACTTGACAGTATTAATTGAGGGGATTTTTGTTGTAACTAATGATAAATGTTAAGGAAAATGTATAGTTCTTTTTGTGTGCATGCATGCCCCATGTGCATATATTTATGTGTTTGCTTGTATGTGAGCACATATGAATGCACATGAAGGCCAGAGGTTAATGCTGCATGTCTTCTCTACTCCTCTCCACATGTTGTCCTGAGCTAGCATTTCTACACGAAGCCCATGCTCACCTGTCAGTGCCTCTCAAGCCCTGGCATAGCATTCACACGGCCATGCTTACCCAAGTCTTCTGTGTGGACTGAGCATCCAAACTCTGGTCCTCCCATTGCCCAGCAAATGTGCTACCCACTGAGCAATCTTGCCAGTCTACATTTACAGTTTAAGCAAATATGACACCGTGTAAACAGTTGTCAAGTAAGACCTTTCTAGCAAAAGCTATCATTGAACCAGTGAGTATAATGGCCAGTAAGTTACCTGGTGCAGACTCAATTTTCTTAACAAATTTATTTTATTATGAACTTATTACCCAAAAGTACCTCACTTATGACCCAACTAACCTAAACAATAGGAAAAGAAGCTTAAAGAATACAATAATGAAACCATAAGTATATCAATTCTGAGGAACAATTTTCCTGGCATAATCAGCAGGATTTCTTCTGCTAGAACCTGGAGCAACCAGAAGCTGGCACCTCAGCAGGAGCCTGGAGCCCCTAAGCCTTCTCTCAAGCGGTTCTCTCCAGGAGCATCTTGAAGTGGAGCCATGAACAGCAAAACTATCCCAAGTCTCCAAAGGTCCCACCTCTTGTTTTTGGCTCACATTTATACCTCCTCTCAGAATGTGTTCAAGGACATTTTTCAGCTGGTTAACAACCAATCTCTCCAACACGGTGGTTCAACTTCTAACGTGATAAACACCATCTATTCTCTCAAAAGTCTTTTTCTCATCCCCTATTTGTGATCTAAACAACAACAACAACAACAACAACAACAAATCATCTCCTTCATCTCCCCTTTCTTTTAAATAAAATAAGCTACATACAACAAAATAAGAATTATCCATTAAGTCACATTTACAAGGACTAGTCAGTCCACTTGTAGTTAACAATTTTTAAGAAATTATTCCACTATGCTACTGATTCTTATCCTAATGTCTAAAGTGTTTTGTTTTTTAACTAATATTATATTAATACTGTGGATATCTAGTCTTCAACCCCACAAGAGACCCAAAAAGAAAAAAATATCTAATATGAAGGAAGTGTAGGCAAGAAACTTCAAAAAGTATTGACAGGACAGAGAGTGGACTACCTGGTCAGTCAGAAGTTCCTTTCCATCATCAGGACATCCAATCTTCAGGTAGCCAACCCAAGGCATCTCACAGACTGCCCATTCTCTGCAAGCAAAGGAGATATGGGTGTTAATGTCACTTTTATAAAATTGTGCTTGTTTCTTCATTTCTCTCTTAACTTGGCTAACACACAAATAATTGAGACTCTTACATTTGTTTAATAATAAGCTTCACAGCACAATAACTGAGCAGTTTTAACTCTATTCTTAAGCCTCTTAACTAACTTGGTTTCCTCCCAGCATACAACCCAGAGATGGTTGCACTTTGTCCCTTTCCTGTTTTGGCACCTCTCTCCATCTGTCTCCTCTCTTGTGGCTGAATCCCTTACTTCTTCTTCTAACTCCTCCTCCTCTGGCTAGCAGGAAGTCCAGCCATCAGCCAGCCCAAAGCATCTCACAGACTGCTCTGAAGCAAGAATCCTGAAGGACTGACCCACCTAATCTCTGCAAAGCTAGGCAGCCAATTTCTCAATATCAGGCTTGATCATAGTGGATGGTCAGTTTGTCATCAGCAGTAGAGATAAGCAAAGTTCCTCTGATCAGTGGCTATCTGCCACTATCGTTTGTTGGTGCCCGCATAACTAGACTGGAGGTGCTGCCAGGAATGGATATGTCTCTGTCATAAAAGCCCTTTATTATTAAATGCTATTTTCTGTGGATCTCTGAAGTGTTTGAAGACCATCTGTCTATCTATTCTATCATCTATTTATTCCTTTGAAAACATATACAAAAAACTAAATAAAGCTTATTTCATAATTAAGTAATTTAGTATCTAGTAAGATTTATAAGTGACCAACTACCAATTTCTATCTCTGACCATCCTGAACAAGTTATAACACTTATTTTTCACTTTTTAAAATAAATTGTGCATGAATAATACATTAAATAAATGTTAAACAAAATGATCTTAAGTTTCTACCAACATAATGTTAAACAAAATGATCTTAAGTTTCTACCAACATACAATATACAATTTAACTTTCCATTAATATTCCATATACAATAACCTGGTGTAAGTAACCCAAGACATATGAAAGCTAAAGACATTTACAACCATGTTATTGCTGCTTCCTTGTTTAGAAAGATGTCAAGCAAGTAGGCAGTTGATAATGATCAAATATAAAAGTGTCTTTTGTAGGCTATGGGTGGAAGTAAATTCCCTTAAGAGAGTTTTCTTTCATGACCATAAAATCTCACAATTGCCAGTGGATATTGCAAAATGTCAGCCTAACCCATGTTGTGAAAGCTCTTGAAATGATCAATGCAGTATCAAGGGGAAAGCCAAGCGGGTGGAAGAGGGTCATTGCACATCCCCTCCCTGGCAAGCACCCACATCAACAACCCATTTGTCTGAGCCAGCTGTCCCCACTCTGCTAATGATGCCAAAATACAACAGGAGTTAGGGTGGGATGACAGGGCATGAAATAAGTCGGTTTCTTTAGAATCCCTGAGTCAGAGTTCTGCCTTCCTCAACTACACCCTTTAAAAAGAAACCCAGAAGAAAATCCTCCAGTGCAGGCCCTGCTTTTTAAATTTACTCTAACAGACTCAGGAGAGCCCTGTCTGTGTGGCAGGAGTATGCAGTTCAAACACAGCCAACTTCATTTCCACTATCTTCTTTCAAAGCTCTGGTGCTTATCACTTGGCCCCCCGCCTAGAGAATGCTGTAATTTCTACGAGGATATATTAACTCTATATCAGAATTTACCACACGGAAGACATCTGCTATTTGTCAGCTGCCATTCTCTTGCAAGTTTCTCTTCTGAATGTTAATGGCAAACAGTATTAGTGGCTTCAAAACGCAAATCCCTGGTCAATGACAAAAGCTTAACTTTCATCATGTTTCTGCACCTAACCTTCTATGGAACGCCATCTGTGAAACCATAGCTTCAACACTTGTGTTTTTATGTGCTTGTGTGTGTGTTTGTGTGTGTGTGTGTGTGTGTGTGCGCGCGCGCGCACGTGCTCGTGCACTCAAAGATTTCTGAGTGCGTATGTCTGGAGGTCAACCTTGAGTGTCATTCAACAAATGCTATCCACCTTTTTATTTTGTTTTGTCTTTTCAATGTTCATCTGTTGACCAAGAGCATGCTAATTAGAGCTACCCTGTCCAGGAAGCCTCAGAGATCCACCTGTCTGACTCCCCAGCACCCATAACAAATGCAAGCGACTGAGACTAACTTTTTATATGACTTCTTGTAGTCTAGATAGCATACTTGTGTGGCAGGAACCACTGAATATTTTTTTGCATATTTTTCCAAAATATTTATCCTAGGATCTATGTCAGTTGTTACCTAATATCCACTGTAGTAGCTTTAAATTGCAGAAGAAAAGTTCATAAATTGCACTAGAAAAAAATGGAAGAAAAAAACCATAGGGAAAAGGGTTTTGGAGAGACTTTGCTGTCTAGAATATTGCCCAGCCTTTATCTTCTCAGTCAGGCTTGGTCCACTGATGGGAATGGTGATCTTGAATGGTGCATTTCCATTTGCTTACAAGTAGTGAAAATCAAGTTTGTTTGGAAAACAAATGAGGGGTAGAGATTTGTCATAATTTTTATTCATAACAGTGAAGGAATTACAGTGAACAAAATAAAACTACATGACAAATAACAAGATTGGATGACTCCATTCAAATTACATACATATGCTCATCTCTATGACAGGGTAATTGGAGTGAATTGTCAATTATTCTATACACTTATATTGCCAAGATATCTTGGAAATTCTTGTTTGGGAATGTTTTATACCAAAGATAAATGACAAAGATTCCATTCAAATCAACCCTTTAGTTCAGATATAAACTCTGAATAGGAAAAAACTAAAATCTTGATGCATAGCAATCTACTTTAAGCTGTTTTCTAAGAAGTGATACATCAGAAGAAGGAAAATGAGATTTTCATATAAAGAACTGAAGATGAATCAGGTAGGGAAAAATGTCAATTTTCTAGTCTTAATGCTTTATGTATACTTGATTTTTTACAAGTTTTCTTATGATTAGTTTTTACTACTTTAGTGTAACAAAAAGTGTTCCAAATAGAACTGAAAATCCAAACACCTTACATCCTAAAGGACAGGCTTAGTCCAGAGTGATAGTTAGGCAATTAAAGATGCTAGCAGCCAATCCTGACGACCTGTGTTCAATGCCCAGCACCCACATGCTGGAAGGATATAACTTTTGGAAACTTTCCTCTGTTCTCCACACACATGTTCTCTCTCTCTCTCTCTCTCTCTCTCTCTCTCTCTCTCTCTATCCCTCCCTCCCTCTCTCTTTCTCTCACATACACACACACACTATGTATGTAAGTTTATATTTTTCATTCTTCTGCTTAGCAAGACATTATTTTTCTCCAATATATGGGAATTGATGGAGCAGATAAGACTTAGGAAGAGGGCAAGGATAGTTCTAACACTGACTTCATCTCACTGAGTCATATGCCCTTGAATGAATCACTGTATAGCTCTGAATTTTCCGTAAAAATGGGGATAATATTATGTATCTTACTGCTTTATAATAGAAATTATATCATTGTAAAATACAGACTGTTTCAATCTGGTTAGTGCCCTTGTAAAGTTCTAAGGTTGAGGCTCTTATTCTTGGTTTCTCAAAGCATAGTTGAATGTGGGGACAGAGAGCTAGTGAAGATTTTTTAAAAAGGCATTAAGTAGGGATGCTAATCCAATGCAACTAATGTCTTTATTAAGAGGAAGTTGGGGCACAGATGTACATTGAGGAGTGGCAAGGTGAGGACAGAAGGAAAAGACCAAGATGTGCAGGCCAAGAAGATGCCTTGCTCATATCTAATCTACTTCCAGCCTCCAGCTGTAAGAAAGAGTCTGTTGTTGAAATAACCCAGTCTGGGCTTTTTATTTTTACCCCATGGGAAAATTAGTACATAATTATATGCAAAGTAAGTACTGTACAATCTACAAACGCTGCCTTCACAATTATCAGCAGTTCCTCCTGGGCAGCGAAAGACAATAGGTAAAGCAGAAATGAGAGATGTTACCACTCAGACCATCACTTGCTTTACTTACTTCCTGTTTATTCTGTCATCTCAAACAGTGTCACATTTATTTGTCTCCACAGGTATTTTATTATTGTTACCTACAGGTATTGTTCATCAATGCTCATGATTTTGATAGAAGAAAGAAAATACAAGTATAATAACTATGAATTGCAAAATTCTGAGCCAATAGATTAAAAAAGTCAGCAATATCATCAAAGCAATAATGAGCATGAGAGTAATTATAATGAAACTCAGCTGTCACAAAAGCCAGTTTATAGGCCTCGGTAAATGATTTTACAGGAGGGGACTTTCGCTCCCGCAGACATATATTAGGCAGTTATGACCAGCCTTTAAACTTTCTAGTTCTATGACTCAGTGCTTAGGCCCTCAAGGGAAGTAGCAAAATAAAACGCCACCCAAGAGCAAACCAGACCCAACACCGCTTAGCTTTCAGGTCAGGTGCGCTCAGAGTGCTATGACCATTGACTTCCAGCTCTGTTTATGATATTCCAGCAGAGACTATTACTACACTATGATTGTCCAGAAAGGAAATTCAAAACACAAATGCTGCTTCTGTGTATGGCTCCAAGGACAGACCTGGTGGAGCAGTGAAGACATGAAGAAAAGAGAGATACACGAAGAGAAAGCTTGGATCACGTGTACCTGGCTCTCTGAGAAACCACAGCACCACAGAAGCACAGCATGTCTACTGTGTTGAGTAGAACAGTGAGGCAAGGTGACCGACCGCGTACAACTGAACACTGAGACAGGTTTGTTTCTATACAGAAAGACGAGGCAGAGATTGCTGTACACAGCTGAATTGAGGAGAGCACGTTAGCTAATCTTGGGAGGAGCAGTCTCTGTAGGGGAGCAGTCTTCAGGCTGACAATAGCTGGAGGCAGAAACTATGGTGAGCATTTTCTGCACACAATATCAATATCCAGATGTGGACCACAAGGATAGACTCAGTCATTTCCCTGGGGGCTGGGGCTTTGGGGTCCCAGACATGACCACTCCCATCAACAGTGTACATTCACTAAGGCCCCACGTACTCGGGCTTCCTTCACGCCCCACAACTGGAGTCAAGCAAGAAAGAACAAATTCAGACCAGGCCAGAACACCCTTTTACTTTATGTTATGGTGCTCAATCTCTGTGAGAAACAAGAGGTCATTATTAACTAAGTTCCAAGATAGGAAGTATATAAATGTTTATATTATAAATTACGTAGGTGCCTGAGATTCCATTCAAGGTTCCATGTCTCACGTGATTTTAACCTGCTATCACTTTTTAATAGAAAGATGATCTCTCATTTAGAAAATACTACCCCCAACAAATACACTTTGTCCAAATAAAATTACATAATGTATACATAACACACATATTTGCACATACATGCATATACAAAATCTCTGTGCACATGTGGAACATATTAAAACTGATACTATTATATATGTCATAGATAAAATCATAATGAACTCACTTTTTATACATATGAGTGTATACATGAAGATTTGCCAATTTGTTTTCTTACTTGATTGCTTATAAGTTTATTTGGGGCAATATTTCTTCTATAGCCCAGTGTGACCTTGAACATTTGATCCTCTTACTTCAGACTCTCAGGGGCTTAGCTTATCATTTTATACCATTGTTTAGTATAAGGTGTCATTATCATTAATCAAAAAAATCTAGCATACAATCTAAGATCGCACACTTAGACAACTTTCTTTTAGAGATTTATTACTTAATTTATTATCATGTATACAGTGCTCTGCCTGCATGTACACCTGCTGGCCAGAAGAGGGCATCAGATCACATTACAGATGGTTGTGAGCCACCATGTGGTTGCTGGGAATTGAACTCAGGACCTCTGAAGGAGCAGTCAGTGCCCTTAACCTCTGAGCCGTCTCTCCAGCCCCACACTTAGACAACTTTCATGCACTTATTCACATATGAAATTAACGACAGTGTTTAGTTCAATACATGTATGCAAAATGAATGATATACATGAGCAAAAACTTTAACATGTTTGTTACAGAATACTCAGTGGTAGTAAACCATTTAATATTATTGCTAGAATAATGACTTTTAAAGCTCTTTTAATGAATAATTTTGTTCCTTGCTCATTGAGAATAATGATTCCTTGGGTTGTTTGGGGTATAAATAAACAATGCACATGCAGCGTGTGGTTCAGTGTCCTGCACACAGTGAGACCTACAGAAAGACTCTTTCCTCTTACCCAATTTTTCTCCCCATTAGGAGACCGAAAGGCTCTTATGCAAGTGCTGAAAGGAAAACATACTTCTCTTCCCATATTAGGACCTTTCGGCCTTCTCAGCTTCATCATCAAAGTGCTTCATCAGTAACTAATAACTTTACATGGTTATTATTGTTCCAATTAATTATAATCAAATACAATTTAGAAGTTAAGTTTCTAAAGTCTACAATACTGGACAGTACAGAAATTGGATTTTCCATTCTGTGAAGAAAGTTCTATTAAGGCAACCATTCTAGACAGTCTTGCTTTTTATAGGGATAGAACTTCTAGGTTGACTCTTTATTTAAGTTGCTTTTCCTGCACAACTGGCTTTCCTCAGTCCATCCTCTTACAATTTTCTAGAATATCATTATCCTATAATGTTCACTAGAAATATCTTCTAGATTACTCTGCAATCACTGGAAATTCGATTTTAGTTGTGTACACCAAAATATTCCATTTCTCCTATATTACTGGAAGCACAGGAGCTAGAGATAAGACAGAAGCCTTGTCTACTTCACTGCGTGCTGTGCAAGCAACCAGCAAAGGATGCCGGAGTGCTTGACTCTGAACAAACAATCAGATGGGAAACTGGACTCTGAGGCCTGCTCAAACAAAAACTAAGACTAAAGTGTGGGCAAGAAGCTGATTCCAGAGAAAACTGAAGAGACCCTGAGGTTCTGCCTCAGAGAGTGCAGACAAAGTGACACCTTCAAATAGCTAGGAGATAGTTGGGACAAAAAATGAGACACACCTCATTTTGGGACCCACAAAGCCAACACTTATATCTTTGAGACAAGGTTGTACAAAAATAGGTTTCTTGGTTAATCTGAGAGCAAAAACTCTCTATGATGTCCAGGAATCTAGGACAATAAACTTTAACCTTTTAGGAAAGCTTCAGTTTCTTCTTAAGAATTCTCCAGTGGGAGAGACACAGTTCATGGTTAAGAATATTGTGAAAGAGATGGAAGCCTCAAAGCCCTCTGCAATCCAATGCACTAATTAAGAATAGTGGCACCACTTCCAGGTCTGGGGACCATGTGCCCTCCTCTCCTAATTATGTAACCATTATGCCAAAGAACTAACCAGCTGCATAGCTCAAAAACACACAATGCCCAATACAGTTGAAAATTTAAATAATATAAATATAAATTAAATACGAGACATTTCAAAAGAGCTAGAATTATTTCAGCCAAGAAATAATTGGAGGCTTAGCATGAGGATCTGAGTTCAGGCCCTAGAACCCACAAAAAGAACCAGTTATGTTGGCATGTACCTGCAACCCCAGCACAGAGGAGGCACACACAGGTAGAAACTTCTGCCTCCTGGCCAACCAGCATATTGCATTGGAAGAATACTAGGTAGTCAGAAACCCTGTCTCATAAACCAGGTGGGTGGCACCTGAGGAATGACACCTAAGGTCAGGCCTCACAGCCCTATACTGAAACAATGCCTATCTCCAATCAGACATATGCGTACAAACAAACTAGGACAGCTTTGTGACTACATGTCACTCAGTGATAAAACCAAGACAAAAACATACATAAATGATCACCTAGTTAGACCATAAGTATTTTATTGCAAATCAGAGGGCCTAAATAAAAAAGTGTATTATTTTGTTTATAAGAAGTAAAACTCTAAGGGCCGATGAGAAGGCTCAGCAGATAAGGGTTCCCTGCCAGGCATCCAGATGACCTGAGTGCCGTCTCTGGGGTCAACAGGGCAAAAGGAGAGGACCAACTCTGTAAAGCTGTCCTCTGGCCTCCATTCATGTACTTTGGAACATGTGCACCCCACCCAAAAACACATAGTTAATTGGTAAAATGTAACAAAAATTAACCTAGGAAGAAATACAGATATAGGCAAAAGCTTGGAGAATTACCAGAGGGACTTTCTCACGTAGTGAAAAGATCTTTTATTTTGAGATTTTTGTTATTAGAATACTTGAAGTTTCTAAAACATGACTCTTAAGGGGGGGGGAAAGCAATTACACTGAATTTTTACTGAAGTTTTAACTCAATGGGAGGTTTGGAAAATGATCACATAAGAGGAAAGACTGCGCTATGCGAGGAGTGACAGGTCTGTAAACTGCGCTTTATTCAGCCTTTTTGTATCAAAGGCCACTTGATAACAGAGTTTTACAGTCGGAGGCAGGCCTAGGAATCCGACTGTTAGAAGCCACGTGGTCTTAGGGAAGCTGCCTTATCTTGTGTTCCTCGTTCCTTATCTACAGGGCTGTTTGCTGTGGATGTTGTTATGAGGGACATGTGACTCAAACATTCTTGGTATTGAAGAAACACTGGTTTCCTTCAGTGTGTATTTTAATCCACAGTGTCTGTGAGATCTTGGGCAGTAAGAAATTTGACAGACATAAACTATATCAGAGCCTCAAAAATCTTTTTTTAAAAAATTCAATTTCATGATAGAATATTTCACTGAAATCTACTAATAAATTTTCATTGTTTACTATCTGTAAGCCCATTTTAAGTGTAAAAATCCATGTCACAATAACCTTCTAGGCTCTCACTGCCTTCCTTTGGGTCCTAAAATGGAGAATGGTAAAATCACTTATACAAAGACGGGACTCCAGCAGAGACCAAAGGACAATCAAAATCCAATAGGATAGGCTTTCAACTCTAACCTTTTGGTATTGGGGCAGATGCGCACTTCACATTCATAACACACATATGTAGCACACACACACACACATACACACACATATGTAACACACACACACATACACACACACACATACACACACACACATACACACACACACATACACACACACATACACACACACATACACACACATACACACCCACACATACACACACATATGTAGCACACACACATACACACACACATATGTAGCACACACACACACATACACACACACACACACACACACACACACACTACACACCAGAAATCTAAGCTTCTCAGTATTGTGTACAACTAATTCGTTTCAAAGTTTATTCACCACTATAAAAACTGGTTTTATATCAAAGCAGATTCTGGTGCTTTAAAACTTATAGTTTGAAGATTCTGTTTGATAGCTAGCACCTTGAAATGTGCATATAATCCCAGCAATCTGGGAGACAAAGGTAGGCAGATCTCTGTGAGTTCAAGGACAGCCTCTTCTACAAAGTGATTCCAGGGCACTCAAGGCTACACAAAGAAGCACTGTCTCAAAAAACAGCTACAAACAAACAACAACAAAAGATCCTGTTTGTTGTCTCTTTCTAAGGTAATTGTAAATTTCTCTTCCTCAGTGATGACACTCTCCTAAGTATAAAGGCTATCTACAGCTCCAATGAAGGAGTTAAACCTGACCTTCAACAGGACAAAAAGAACCTCCTTAACCTACATATATTAACATGGTCTTTGTGATAGGAACAGAGTGTGTCTGGGAACCATGAAGATATAATTATTGCTGAAGAGGTTATCTAGAAAGAGTTTGAAGTAAAACAAAGGAGTTTCGGTAAAGCAAATTAAATTGTCTGTCAGGGACCGAATAGGACTGAATTGCCCATTGTCATCTGCTGAGTGGAGCTCATGCTTCCAATAGAAAAGTTGGAGAGATGATTATACTGTGCAGTGTGACTCAGTGCAAGGCTGATCCATGAGACAGGACAGAAGAAAAGGCTGAGGCCCTGGAACACATTGGGGAATGAAGAGAAAAGTGAAGGATAGATTAATTCACTTCTCAGACTGGGAGTTCTTGTGACTGCGGGATTTTGAGCATTCTTCTTCCTCCATCTCCATTTTAGCTAATTCTGCATTATCATGAATTATTGCACATCTTGGGAACGCAGACAAGAAGCTTGAAGGTGGGGAAGGGAAGAAATAGTGCTTAGCAACAAAGATAACCACTGATGAGGGCACTATGAGTGAATGGTTCAAGGAATAGTTAAACAAATCTACATATCATATTTGATTTTCTTACTTCCTCTCTTGTTCTAGATATCGTTCATATTACACAATCATTTAAATTTTATGATGGTGAACTTACATTATACATTTGTGAATACCTATCTATGTAGCCATATGTATGTATACATATGCATGTATACATAGAGACATGCAGTTATAATAGAATGAAACAAAGTTAACAATGGATTGTAGGCACTCCGATAGGACTATAGGAGTCAGTGGTCAACTTTGTTCCTTTGCTTTCAGCTGCTGAGACCCATCCTGTCTATTATGTATCAGAAAATTTATACCGAATTACTGTTCAATACTGCTCCTGACCCACACACCAGAGCAACTCAGAAGGACCATTCCCACCTGAGAGGACACAGGACCAAGTTCTCTCAACTTCTGAGTCACCTCGGCAGCCTCTTCTTTACTTTCTTCTTTCCAGTCCAGTGTATGTGAACTCTTCTGATTTGGTAGATCCCTTGTTTTCCACATGTTTCTAATATGTTTTGGTTGGGTTATAAAGAAGGGTGGGATTGTTGAAGAAGAAAAACATCTCAAACATGATGAACATTTGAAAACTTTGATTAAAAAAATCAAAATTTAAAAATTTAAAACTCCTTAAATAATGTTCTCACAGTGAGACTTTTGTAGTGTGCAAATGTAAATATGCTGCAGAAAGATCGTGCAAAGGGTAATGTTCCTGAGAGAACACAGTGAACGATAACACAGAAGCTAGAGAAATCCAGACAGCATTGCCCTGAAACTTTGTAAATGGAGGCATTCCCCATTTGAAACACTATCCTTTTGAGTAAAGCAAAGGACACATTGTTTTATGTCCTAGAAAAAACATTGTACTGTGGATGTGGTAGCTCACACTTTCAGTTCGGGTAGACTTTGGGGTATGATAAAAATGGTTCTCAAGATTTTGATCACTTCTCTTAATTTGTATCAATAAAACCCAGTGAACGCCATGAGATCACTGTTGCTATTCTCCTCCCCCCAGAAGACTTGGGTTGGACGACCAGGGCACATCAAGCACGCCTCAGGCAGATGCTTTCTCCCTATGTTGGTTTAGAATTGTACTAAAAACTTCGAGGTATGTCTTGTTTGCTTTGGTGACAGATCCCACAGACATTTAAGAGTTCCATTGACTTGGCCTTTGAAACCCAACATGAGTCATCGGACAGAACCCAAATGAAGCCATGAAAAGCCCTGTGCGCTGTCTACGTAAGAGCACGTGCGCCCTCGGCATTTGCGTTGAGAACAGAGTGAGGCACCTCAGTGAAGCTGTCCTGTTTGAGGATGGCAGCTGATCCATGCTGCTGTCCGCCCATCACGTAACCTTCCTGCGCTCAAATCTATTTCATATCCACAGTGGGCAAGCTAAAAGAGATAAGCGTTTCTAAAGCAACAAATGTATCTGGAAAGCTGAATATGCTTTTCCAGAGGGCTTTTGTTTTCTCTGGGTAGGTCTTGTTCAGCAGCATCAGAACTCAGTAGAGGACTTACTGCTCTCCATCACAATATTTAGCTCATCTGTATTTTATGACTAAATTGCCTCATTCTTCAGGTTCATGAGACCTCAAAAACATTTATTCATAGTATTCTACTTTTAGTAAGAGAAGTAAGCTAATCCTCCATGAAATGAAACTAAATGTACTTTGTACACTTAAAGTTTGGGTGAGGAAAAGTGAAATCCCATCACTGTTTCTTGGGAACTTGGGTAAGGTCCTAGATATGAAACCTTGCAACTAAAGAGAATTCTTTGTAATAATTTAGTCTTAAGGATGAATCAAATTTTTCAAAATTTAAGTCATTGCTCTGTGTTACCTTTTGTCCAATGAAGAACACATTTTGGACAGAATCTTTGTTTTAAATTTTTATTTATATTTACAACACCTGCTTTTAAAAGGTGATCATAAGAAGCTGATGTTAGCTGATGAGGCTGAAAGTTTAAAAAAAGAACCAAGGATGAAGACACAAAATTGTTACACTAAAAGTGTTTTAAAAGGTTATAGTCACAGTCAAGTGTCTGTATGTAGTTATACTCTATAAGCACTCTGGACAAGTTCTTTTTAATTATTGCAACAATGGCTAAAAATGCAGGAAGTCACTCATTCATTCATGTATATTTATTGATTCCATGAGCTTTTACATCTTGATATAAGTCCTATTGACAATACTGTAGTATCCAAAGTACAGGGTGGATCATCACCTAAGATCCTCCCAGAAATAAGGGACAGACAAGCAATGCTGTAGCATTCCACCACAGTATTATAGCTCCTATACAGGCAATGCATCACCCATAATGACGGTGGCTGATGTCACCGGGGCATTCCTATGACCTCTATACTGTTTTAATCCTAATGAGTGTTTATTCTTGTGTTAGTTACAATACTTCTTTTTTTGTGGAGGGGGGGGTTTCGAGACAGGGTTTCTCTGTGTAGCCTTGGCCATCCTGGACTCACTTTGTAGACCAGGCTGGCCTTGAACTCACAGCGATCCGCCTGCCTCTGCCTCCCGAGTGCTGGGATTAAAGGCATGCGCCACCACTTGTCCATTTTTTGAGAACAATAACCAAAGACGCAGGACCGCTAAGTAAATTGCCTTTTTTAAAAAAAAATCACACATCTTAAATATAGCAAAGCCAATCTTTGTATCAAGGTAATAAACTCAATAGATGACAGGCTTAGCTATTGCTTACACTAGGCCGAGAACGCATTGAAGTGTTTTTAAACATTGTGCCAGACTTGGAGGCTACGGTGATAAACTGCACAAGCTTCCTATTTCTAAGCATTTTGCAACTGAGATTATGTGAATCCATCAGGGTTTTCCAGAGAAGTAGACCCACTTAGGCAAGCAGGCAGATTTTCCGCAGAATTGTCTCATGCAGTTCTGAAGGCTGAGATATTCCAAAAGCTGTGGTCAGCCAGGAAGAAACCTGAAACTGCCAATAGTTTTATCCTAGTCTAAGACTTAACGCCTTAGACTAAAAGTTGCTGATAATTTAATTTCTTGTCCCAGGGCTTCAGCCACAGAACAGACAATTCAGTGTGAGTCCAAATCCCAAATGACCAATGATATAGGTGAGATAATCATACAATTGGAGTTCCTCTTACTTGGGACGAAATTTTTTTTAATTTATTCTTGTTACATCTCAATGGTTATCCCCTCCCTTGTATCTTCCTATTCCTCCCTCCCTCCCTCCCATTTTCCCTTACTCCCCTCCCCTATGACTGCTCCTGAGGGGGATTTCCTCCCCCTGTATATGCTCATAGGGTATCAAGTCTCTTCTTGGTAGCCTGCTATCCTTCCTCTGAGTGCCACCAGGTCTCCCCCTCCAGGGGACATGGTGAAATGTGAGGCACCAGAGTATGTGTGAAAGTCAAACCCACTCTCCACTCAACTGTGGAGAATGTCCTGTTGGGACAGATTGTTATTCATTATTTTTTCAGGTCTTTAATTGTGTAGACTGATGTGAACCATTCACACCAGGGAAAACAATCTTATATACTCAGTCCTTCTGCCTAAAGCCCCCTGCTAGATGTGAATTTCCTCCACACGCACTCACACGGAGTCCTCCAGAAAAGTGGATGCATACAATTAAACACCATGCTAGGATACGCAGATGTTATCAAATAGTGACATACACAAAATATAATTAGAAATTGCATTCCTCATTGTTCAAACCCTTCATTCTTTGGCTCCACTCTGTGTCCTTCAATTCTGATTTTACAGAGTATGGGGCTTGACTCAGCTGTGACCAACGGGCAGTGTTTTCAGGGTAGAATTCGAAACAAAATGCTGTGTGGTCTTGATCAAGTACAGGTTTCCATCTGGGGTTTTGCTTTCAAAATGTTCACTACTCCTCAATAACTATGGGTTAATGACGTGTATTATCTTCTGGCATTCTTAATAATGGATGACTTAGAGAGTATAGACAGAGATAATATATGATGAGACAAAAGGAATCAAAGGTGAGGAGTTATTGGAGACAAAATTTTCTGGTTCTAGTTAGGATAAACAAAAGGAGATTGTGTTTGTGATATTTCCAGATATTTATCTAAAGACTAAACAGGAGATACAAATTTAGAATATAGAAAAAGGTAGTAGATGAGATCCTGTTGAAGAAAAGTTTATGATGCAGAAAAAATAAAACTTATTTATTTAACATTCTAGGAAATATTCAGTTAATACCCACTTAAAATCTAAATGGTGACAGTAACAATATGTTAACAAATACACAGTTTATTAGATAGCAATATGGGTGAAAAAAGACATAAAGCAATGAAGGAAGTGCTGATTGTTTGACATGGGGTAGACAAGCAATACCACAAAATGATGTCTGAGAAGAAGGTACACAGATATGAAGGGAAGAAAGAATGAGCCATGAAGAAATATGGCCTAAACTACTCTATGCAGGAGTTGCATATTGAGAAAGACCTCGAAGTAGCAGATTCTCATCATCAGTGAGAGTGTGGAGAATCCTGGGTGACTGAGTAGGGGGAGTATGGGTAGCAGAACATTTCCTGGGGAGACACAATACAGGTCTACTCATCACAGATAAGGATACCTTGACAAAATGAAGTATAGATCCTACAAAAGACAAACTTAATGAAACAATGAGTTTTATTGGAGTTACACACAGGAATATGGATGAAAGATTAGTTAGAAGCATTAATGGCTTGAAGATGGTCACATCATCCAAGCCCACCCCAGTACAAGTGGTAGCTCACAAAAGCTGGGAACCTGGATGGTACTTCATGTCATAAAGGCAGATCAACAAAAGGCTGAAAAGTGTCCTTTCCATGTGCCTCATGGAAGACTGACTGACTGGTTGCTGCTTATTCCCGACAGCTGACCTGGTGTCAGGGTCTTCTTTGCAGCTTGGCTTATGTGAGTCTTCTTTGCAAGTTTTATTGTTGACTCTGGTAGGAAGGGGACCAGTAAATCTATTCAGTTTCAGGGACTTCCTGAAGCTATTTGAGTTATTTCCCTACCTCTTTAAGGAGCTTGAATGCAGAATAGAAGGTTTCACTCTACCTTCACTCACTATTACACAGCACTCTACCTCTTACAGTTTCCTGTTCCCTATTTCTCAATGACCTCTGGACCTTGGAAGGGGTGACTACAAATGATGTCCACTTATGGCTAAAAAACAGGCTACTATGCCACAATAACATCACTTGTTCTCTGGACCTCCACCAGTGGATATGAATTGAGGCTGACAACAACAGTGATCTATAGATGTAAATACATATGTTTGACATGTACATCACATCTTTCTAGAAAAACAATATAAGTTGCTTCATCATAGGTGCACATAACCTACCTCCCCAGGCAGTGATTTCATCCTGGCTTATAATAGCATGTTCAAATAACCTTTTGTTAAGTGAGTGTTAAATCTGATTGAAAGGCTGTTGGTTCTACCCATGATAGCTGAGCCACTATTGCATAAGCAGGCATATCTTGCCTAGTAGGTCAATATTTTGATCTGTAGAGTCCACAGCCAAGCAGAAATGTTGGTGACAGTTCTGCACTAGCAGTCTACATGCTCACCTCTGGCACTATGAAAGCCAGCCAGCAGGGTGGAACTTTCCAATCAGTCCCAGCATAATCTCTCTGTGTCTTAATCTCATTCTGCAATCATAGCATACACATGGAGTGTCTTCAGAAATACGGTCTCATTGTCTAGTTTGGGCATACAACCAACTCTGCTTAGCAAAGGCCTTTATGGTTGTGGAGCCTCATGGTCTTCCTTGGTCAACAACTCACAGAAAAGAACCCCAGTACTAAGGCTCCCATTCAGTCACCCTATGGCCTCTGTCTTTTTCCACTTATGTAAGGTACCATTTGGACTTTTTTCCTTTCAACTAACTCAGGCCCAGTAGAGTTGGAAGGTAAGCGGAAGTGTCACATCTTCTGGTTGTAAGTCCAACGGCTTTCTGATTCTGAAAAATACCCAGAGCTTAGCATTACTTTATCTACACAACGAAACCTTTTTCAGACAATGGGTAAGACAAGACATCATCCTGAATTACCATCCCATAATAGATAGTGGGGTTACAAAGATAACCTTGGTGAAGGCCTCTGAAAGTCTGTTGTCATTTGTTCTCAGCAAATGTCAGGTGATCCCAGAAGTTTATAACAAAGGACATACTAAAGCCAAGCATGAACAAACCATGGAAAGGTTCCATCTATTTTTATCAACTGCTTCCTCCACAGATCAGGGGTGAGAGCCGAGCATTGCTAGAAGATAGTAACCTTATTAACTCTCTCTAGCGCTCAGTCATTCTCTCTGAGCCCATTAGGCTTACATATCCTGGAGCTCTTCCACAGAGGCTCCTTGCCCTTCTCTACCCCCTGATGAATTCAGATGGCCTGGATTAATCTGATTATCCCTGCTCAGGGTCAAAGGTAAGGTGGCCTTGCTCTCCCTGTCACACCTGCTCTCTCCCTGAATCAAACAGGCCCTGGGTTGGCAGTGTGGCTGTAGCTGTAGCTGTTTCCTCTCTACCTGCATACTGGGTAAACCATCTCCACCTGTAGCATAACCTTTTGCTGTAGGGACATTCCCCATCCTTAGTCTGAGGGTACACTTATCCTTACCCAGATCAGGATTGGCAAGATCTTTACCTGCTTTTTTCTATCATGGGTGTTTGCTGATAACTGCTTCTCAGGCTTTAAGTATTTTCAGAAGCTCCTTGACATACAACTTAGCTTTTTGTCATGTTTCTTTTTAACCTTGGGAACTACAGCTTGACACAGTCCTTGCCACATTTGTCTCTGAGTAACCTAGAGAGACCTCTTCTTCTGTTTTACCACTTTCTAATCTCCTCTATCTTGATCTTATACTTTAAGGACACTATTTGCATGCTGGTCTAAGTCACTGGGAAGTGCCAAACCCTTCCCAACTTTATAAAGACCTTGCCCCCACTGAAAGACTCAGCAAAGCTACCAAAGCTCCATTCCAAGCCTGAGGTTCCTGCTGTATTAACCATTTCTTCAACTTGTCTGCGAACATAGTTCTATTTGGCCCAGAACTGGGGTCATGTACAGTTTTCCTTTTTCCTAGTTCCCTCATTAGTGTTTCCCTCTTCTATGGTCCTCAATTGCCTGACATTTATGGAAACCTCAGATGGAGATAACCAAGTGTTCCTATTGGCTCTGCAGGCCCTCATACTGCCTCAGGCTATGAGCCTTTGCCTTAAGGAGAGATGGAGATTCCCCGCCTCCACAGCTGTCAAACTGCCCCCATCCAGTCCTGTGTCCCAGTCTCTCAAGCCATGCTATGACACACTCATTGTTTATTTAAAAGTCTTCCTTATTTCCAGCCATTCAGGTGCTGAGTAGTGCCTTGTGGCCCAAGTTTGGACCATTATTAACGTCACCCTCTGCATGCCAGATTCTCCCTTGCTTGTAGCTTGTTTTTCTGCTGAAGGTCAGACCTGCGGTGTGTCTGCTTTTGCTTTCACAGTGTTCTTCTCCTCCTCACTCTGGCTCTTCCCGTAGGTTCCAGGCTCTTGATTCTCAGGAAGGGCTTTTGACCATGGACCTGAACTGTACTCTCTTTTCCATTCTGGCCCCCAATTGCAAGCCATGACCTCAATCTCATCCGTTCATTTATCTAATTTACTCCCCAAACCAGAGACTAACATGGAGGATGCTGCTGAATCTCCCTCTCTTAATGCAATTGTTCCTTTATACACACAAGTGCCTGCTTGGCTCCCTTCTCTGTCTCATATGCATTTCCAACAACACAACAGTAGCCAGACTGGTTGCAAACAATCTTGACCCCGGGGTGCTAATCTCGAACACTGAAAATTTTTCTCCAAACCTTTAACTGTTTTCAGGGTGTCTCCAGGTCCATGTTGTGAACCCCAGTCATCAATCAGGCATGCCACTCCACACCACGTACATAAAGACTGCCATCCTAGGATTCCTTCCTCAGACACTACTAATTCTGATAGCTCAGACTTAGTTTGATTTCTCACTATCCATCGCAAGCATAAAACTCTTGTCATACCACAAAGGCACATCAACACTTAGCACACAGAAATGGGCAGCCATATGAGAAGAGCCTCCACAGATGATTCCCCCTCCACAGATGATCCCCCTGTCCTCCACAGATGATCCCCCTGTCCATATATGATTCCCCCGTCCTCCACAGATGATCCCCCACTCCACAGATGATCCTGCCTCCACAGATGATTTCCTCGTCCTCCACAGATGATCCCCCCTCCACAGATGATCCCCCTATGGGCTTCTCATGCTCAGTTGTGCACCTTGCTACTCCCAGTCGGGACCATGTGCTCACTCCTCCCCAACTCATCCTTTGTTCACGAATCAGTTACGTTCTGTGACAAAACTTTTTCCTTTTTCTGGAGACATACAACATACCCAAGATAGGGAACTCATGACAGACGAACCCTGAGTTTTGATGGAGTTACTTACATGAATATGGATGAAGCATTACTTTACAGGACCAACAATGACTCAAAGTCCACCCCAGCACAGATGACAGTTCACATCCTGCAGGCAGCTCAACAGGTTCGAAAGTGTCCATTCCTGGTGCATCAATTGGTCAAATCCTCTTTTGGACATCCTTGCTGGTTACTTCTTCCAGAGTGCTGGCCTCCTATCAGAGTACTCTTTGGAGCTTGGCTTGTATGAGTCTTCTTTGCAGGTTTTATTGCTTACTCAGGTGTGGAAGGACCAAGAGAATCTAGTAAGTTTCAGGACCTTCCTGAAGCTATTTTGAGTTGTATGTTTGTTTGTTTGTTTGTTTACCATTTTCTCTAAGGAGCTTCTCTGCAGGATGGACTGTTTGAATCTCAGAAGTTGTTGCACAACAGGAGAGGAAGGAGACATGTAGGGGACCAAGCCTGAATAATGAGAGCAGACCCTGGAACTGCTGTAAAGGAAATGAGATACCATTTTAGTGGTTACACTGGCATGCTGTAACTCTACCTGTGTTCCAACAGGATTGTTATAGATGATTTATCAAGAAGTAAGCTGATGATAGGTCACTATGGGTCTGGAAGGGGAGGAAAGGCTCTTCGGTAGTGGAGAGGGTCTGTGAGAAGCCATCATGATACGCTGTCAAGTGAAAAAACTCCACTTGATTCTGTATCTACTGTGTTTTATTTTGATTTTGAGAATGGATAATAAGAACATTTTGTGAGAAAATCAAAGACAACCTCCTGCTTTGGGGCATGAAAGAGAGGGAGAGACTTATTCCATTCTGTGATGGAAACCTTGACATAAAAAGATTTGGGGGCAGCAGACATTCATCTTTGGACACAGCATTTGTAAAATGCAAGTTAAGTCCATTGCCCTGATCTAAAGCAAATGAGGAAGTATATGAGTGAGATCCAACAGGAAGGCTGGAGCTGTGACAAGGAAGTCTCTAGATGAGACATAGCTATTCTGCCATGCAATGGGGCCAGACAAAGTCAATGAGAGAGTTCCAGCCCCGAGGCCCCAGGATGTCAGAATCTGAGGAGGGACAACCAGGGTGAGCCAAGAACCCAGGAGAATGTATGTGCTGTGTAGCATGAAAACAACAACAACAAATGAGACCAAAACCACCCCGTATCTTCATGAGTGAGAATCTGCTTAGCCAGATGTTGCTAGACGGTCAAAGCAGATAACAGTTGGGACCTCATGGATGGATTTAGTGCCATGGTTACTAGCAGGTGGTTTTGAAGAGAGTTATTAAACAGTAGTAACATAATAGAAACAAAACATTACACTGTGGGCTTCAAAAAGAAGAAGAAATCCAGATACAGTGCAGATAGCAGGCGAACAAAAATAGGTACATGGTTCATCAAGAGAGATCATTAAGTTTGAAAAAAATAGATAGATGAGCTGAGCTATGAGGAAGAGCCAAAAGGCTTGAGTCAGCCTTGGAATTATGGGAAGTAACGCAGAAAGAAAAGGCGCAGAGAGGGAGCACCCTGGGGCGTGGCCTGAATTGCAGCACCTACAGCACGAGCTCAGATTCAGTGGTTATAAACTAACTTGTGATCTGCCAAATTTCAGAGGAATAAAGGATATTTGAGATGTAGGTAGACAAAGCTTGACAGATTGGTCTATTTCAAGAAATATAATATTTAAAAGAAGGAAAGATTAGGAAGAATATTTGCAATGATTTTAAAAATATATCATTCCTCTGTATATCCTAAAGTGCATATATTTTCATATTTTAACAACTCCAGAACCAGAACACATCTTGCAGTAGATGGCATTTTACTACTTAATTTCCACTCTACGAGATGCATAATGTACTAATGGTGCATTTTATTATTGATATTGCTTTCAACTAGATGAAATATGGGCATATGATGAGTGACTAAGCTAAGTAAAGGAAACTATCTTAGTGAATATGAAGAGCAGAAGAAGGAAATTGCAATGGGCCATTGGAGCAGCTTTATCATTCAGTACATATTTGATGAGCAAACATGAATTTTTGTTGTTGTCATAATTTTATGTTTAAACTAGAAGAAGAGAAGCATGAGGAGTTTGCTCTGAAGGAATGAGAAATGAGGGGTTATCAAAAACCAGTGGCAACATGACATACTCATTGGTGGGAGGGGTATTGGCAAAGGGAAAGGACTCAAAAATATGTAATCAGAGAAGGGAATTCCTGGGAAGAAAGATAGAAAGAGAGACAGTGAGGAGACTGGAGGTGTGTCCTTTGAGCACATGCTAGAGGGGAAACAAAGGTTATACTTAAAGTTGTTAGATCAATGAAACTCATAAAACTAGATTGTAGGGAGTGAGGACAACTGCTATGCACACATCAGCGGATAATGGCCTGGGACGCTGGGAGGAAGCGGAATCTCCCAGAGGGCCTCAATGGTCACAGAAAACGGACCCCAAGCGCACTAAATAGCAGTGATATGAACGAGGGGAAGGCTGTAGCCTTGAAAGAGGCCAGAGAAAATCACGCACAGGGCTACAGTTAGACAAGTCAAGGAAAAAGTCTCCTCGCTATACCTCCCTCACAGAACTCACTTAGCCCTCATGAAAATCCAGTGTTTGCCATTACTATCTTCAGCTAGCAGAGAGAAAAATAGGAACTCAGACTTGTGCAACTAATACAGTATTTGAGTAATAAGTTGGCACTGGAAGTGTCTCTTTCCTAGGAGACATGGTGTTCTGAGGCAAGGCGTGGGTACTCCATCAATGCCATAGTGGAAGAGTCACAGTGGAGCCAGTGACCTATGCCAACAGAGACCCAGAGTGAGTATTCAAGGCCAGGGCAATTTCTCAAAGGGTTCTAGTCTCTTAGCGTGGTGTTCAGACCACAATGTGTCTATAAATGTTACCACCTCAGAGAGATACAGAGAAGGACCAAACAGTTGACCTGCTTATTTGGGTGGCTGTGAGTTCTTTTACTCTGAGCTGCATGAAGTAAGGGCAGGAAGAAATGAACATGTATGTCACCTATCTTTTGCCCCACTCCACGTCTTTTTGGGTACCTCCCTGGGTAGGTCCTTACAAATCAGTTCAAATACTGGACATATTTTTGTTCTAAGTATCTCTGGAGGCCCTGGTGCTGCTAGTCCATAATAGTAGAGATATTCTGGGGAGCACTGGCCCAAAAGCTGATGCTGAACATCATGGCTAGGAAAAGAACTATTCAGGAATCCTTGGCCTATCAAACAGGCACTGGTAGTACTAAAACACCTCAAAAATGTTAAACATATCCTGGCAAAAGAGCATCCTTTAACCCAACACTGATGTATGGATCTTTATTAAGTGGCCTAGCCAAGTTTTTTTTTCAGTTTCTACCAAAGAAAATTATCTATTAGATTGTTGTAGATCATCAGTGACAGAATTCAAACTTGAACCTAGTTCTTTCTGATTCCAAAGCTACTGGACTTTTGCCCAAACAGCATTGTCTCTCTTTTCATTACAGGGCAGTAATTTTAAACCATGGAATTTTTTTTAACCACGGGTGTGGATATAGTCAGATTAAAAGTAGTAAATCTGGATCTGCACAGACTAAAAATACACAGTGCAATTGTAAAAATACAAGATTAAAATTGGTATAATAGTTGATAATAAAATTTTGTTTAACTTAAAATAACCATCCTGTGCTAGCTTAACCATGAACTGATTTCACTTTCAGTTATTTGTAGTCCAAAGACAAGCTAGATGACACATCTAATAATGATTACAAATCATGCTCCAATATGAACGTTTCAGCTAAACATCTGTAAATATGGACTTCTTGTGCTTCTATTTTCCTGTGTAATTTTTTTTGCCAATCTGTCATAGAATAATCTAATGAGTAGTCTAATAAATAAATCTAAGACTTTATGTGTGAGAACTCTATTATATTCATGATATCTGCCTTCTGGTTCCACTGTGTGTGTTACACACAGGAATGTGACTGGAAATTGGAGATGTCTCAGATGCCACCACTGAGGCTCTTTACCTTTCATTTTGTTGGACAAGCAAATGCAAGCAGAGGAAGGGGGAAGAGATGAGTGTGATGTGACGAATTCTTGGGGTTCATTCTCAAGAAATCTGAGAAGCAAGGAACCTCAGTATATAATCAGTCAGTGAGAGGGCATTCTCTTTCCCTGTCATTTGACAGAGAACACTATGTAAGTTCCTCTGTTACTGCAGGCCTGGGTTCTGCTGACAGGAGAGAGAAGGAGAGCGCCACTCAGGAATGGGCAGAGAGTGATGATCCGATGACTTAGTTGGTTTGAGGTGCTATAACAAGATACCTTAGGCTGTGTACTTTGTATATATCATTTCTCTTAGTTCTATGAGATGAAAGGTTTCAGACTAAAGCACTAGCATATTCATACCTAATGAAGACCCATCTTCTAACTTGTAGATAATGTCTTTTCACTACATCCTTTCATGGTATGAGAGGTAGCAGACCACTCCTGAGTCTCCTTTTAAGGAAATTAATCTCATTCTTGAGATTCTATCTTCATGACACGACCTCTTTTCAAAGGTGCCACTTCCTAAGACATTTATCTTGGGGACTACCATGAGACATTTCTTGGAGAGCAGTCAACAGATACCTCTTTGCCCTGCCTAGGCACTGATAGTAGATCCTGTACATGAGCCTATTCCTGTCGAGCTCAGCGAACCAGTGAGTGTAAATGTTTCAGGAATATGAGCAAGTCAAATACAGCTACATCACAGAAAAACCCCTCCCCCAGCACAGGTGAAGCTCTTTGCTACCCCTACTCAGTTATTGGAGCTCTTTGCTCAACTTTCAAACAGCTCAGCTGGCAAGAGTCCCTCAGCAACACTTCCTATGCTATAACTTTGGGGGAGGCCAGGTGCCTCTGGTGACTTCCTGAGGTCCCTATGTCTAATAAGTTGAGTGAACTTCTCTACTTCCTCCAAGGAGTATTTTAAATTCTGAGAAAATGGCTTTATAACATGTATGAAACCCAAGCATATACACCTGAGATGTGGAGGGCTGGTGATACAGATCCATCAGTAGTGTGCTTGCCTAACAAGCATAAGAGATCTGTGCTTTAAACACAGCACTGCATACAATCGGGCACAGGCTGCAGGTGCCTCTGTAATTCCAGCATTTAGGAGGTGGAGGCAGAGGATGATGCTTCAAGCTCACCTTAAGCTTGCATGGGCTATATGCACTCTTGTCTCAAAAATCATAATTTTAAGCAAACAAAACAAAAGATTAAAATAAAATGAAGTAAAATTGAGGTGGGGAACCCAGACATGCATTTCATTGTACTGAGTATATCAATACATACTTGAATGTATTCATGTGTGTGACAATTTGTTACCATTTTACAGCTGGCACTAGTGACTTAACTTGTCTAAGATGCTAAGAGCAGACTCTGGGAAAGAAATCTATGATACCAATGTTAGGCTTTACAATGCCAGTGCCATAACCCTTCCCGGGTTAAATTGAAGCCATTTCCCAACAGAAAATGGGCCATTACTGAAACAGGGCCTCACACTTACCCTTCACCTACATTCCTTCCATGAGAGATGATTTCTGGGGAGAAATAGATCCCCTTTCAAGTTTTCTCTCCTCTGCTCTAATAGTTTCACTCAGTAGCCTCACACAAGAATCGCTGCCTGATGGGCACAGCTGGAATCTACTGGCCAGTGGAGACAAGTATGGAGCACGTAGGGGGAAAGTTGCCCTCCCTTTTTTTTCTTTATTATAGCCTTTCTATTTTAAAATGAGAGAAGGAAAGTTTTAAAACTTCAAGGAAAGGCCAGCAAGATGGCTCAGTGGATTAAGTTTCTTGATGTCAAGCCTCGTGTCCTGACTTGTGGTTCCTGGATTCTGCTTCTGCAGGAGGAGAGATGGACTCTTGAAGGCTGTCCTCAGATCTCACACACATGTGCATGCACACACACACACACACACACACACACACACACACACTGCAAATACAATAAAAGTAAATAAGACTTCAAGGAGAATGATGCATTGTTGCTTTACGTAGAAGTAAAGACTGCTCATCAGGGCAATGTTGTGATAGACTGCCTTCCAGCTTTAGCCAAGTTTCAAAAGGACAAAGACACAAACAGCTGACAGGCAGCTGGATGCAGGAGACCCCTGGGCGGCTGATGTCTTCTATCATGTGATGGAGTTTCTGGAACAGAAGGGTACATTCTTCCCTCATTCTTAGCCAGCCTTGTTCTGCAATCAGATGATATGCCTTTCAAGCAAAACATCTTTTTTGAAACATTCTCAACTGTTGACTCATTTCTTAAAAGTTTAGCGTGCATGCCTACTTACAATTAATGCACAGATGTCAACAGTGCATTCAAAGCACTCAGTTTAGGCCAAGGAAGAGGACCAGAGCTATTGAAAGTTGTAACTATCTCCTGATATTCACGCCTCATAAACCAAAAAGTGCTCCACCCCCTTTCTCCAGATCAGGAAGGCTGATGGAAAACTCACATGGTAGCAATTAAACTTGTCCATGGAGAGAGAGAGAGAGGGGCTGCAGAGATGGCTCATGGGTTAAGAGCTATCCACTTGCAGAGGACAGGAGTATAGTTTCTAACATGCCATTTGAGAAGGTGCACCAACCACCTGTAACTGAAACAAAAAGAAATCGTTACACTAGACCATGGAAGGGGACCCCTCCATCACCAGTGTAAGGCTTCCCTTGTTTCCTGAGAAAGCCTGCTTTTGAGCGAGCATTCGTTCCCAGAGTGGTCCAGCTGCTGATACTGAAATAGCTTCCTACTCCTCTGGAAACTGTTCTCTTTAATCACTAGTTCTCAAACTTGCACTTGCCTGTTAACCCATCTAGAGGATAAGACACACTCTCAGCTATTATAGCGACCCTCTATAGGAGCATCTCCCTTATCGCCCTGCCCATCTACTCAGTGCCTAGCGCACCCCCTTGTGAACTTCTATTCATCCTTAGGAAAGACTCAGAGTCTATTCCGAGAGAAAATGCATTGCTGTGGAGATTCAGGGGCCAGTCAGTGTCAATGATTAGTATGCAGAGTTACCTAGAGAGCTTGCTCTAACAGCTTCTGATTGAACAGTCATGACTTGAGACACCTTTTCCAACAAGTCTCCTGTCATCTTAGTCCTGCTGATCCACCAGGATTGCCACAAGTGTGAAATCACTCAGCTGTCTCAGAGACTACTGTGAGTTATTGCGTTCAATTGTGCTCAAGGCATGCTTGCATTAAGTCGAAGACAGACCAGCTCTAGTCAGTACCAGCTGGCTCTATCATTTGGCTGGATTTTATATACATCCAAAGAGTTTATCCAATGAGTATTTGGACCCAAAGACTGAATATGTGAGAGAAAAGCATCGTAGTTGGCTTCTAGATCCCATTGGCTTCAGGGTTCTGGCATAGGAAAGTGAATTCTGGGTAAAAAATAAACCCAAAGGAACCCTTTATATTTTATATTTTATAGTTGTGTCTGTTCCCGTATTAAAGAACAGGAGCCACCTTCTGGACCCATTAAAAGAAAAAAAAACTGGCATCTTTAGAAATAGTCTCACTTAATCCCCACTAGAAATAACCTAGGTAGCCATGTGTAAGAGCACAAAAATAAAGTAAGGAATAAAATTCAAGAAGAAGGGCTTGAGGAAAGGAAGCAGGGACCTTGGAAAGGGAGAAACTAAGACATTTGCAGTCAATGTTTTCTTGGGGTGAGTATGACTCATCAGCTTCTACAGAACTAGAACTATTTGGAAAGATAACCCATTCTTCATCAAACAAAGTGGCCCACAGTGGAGCAAACGGTTTAGGGAAGATATCACCTGAGATAGCTGTAAACTTCTGTAGCATTGCCTTTTGCCTCTTCTGGTCACAGAAATTCAGTGTTTGTATTCTCATAGTAGGTTGTAGCCTTATTGGAGTGGTGACCTCCACAATGTGGAATAGACCAGCTCAAAATCCTTGGAAGGACGCACAGGCAACTTTCAAAATACCTGAGGAAAAATCTACAACAAACAAATTCAATAACTGAAGTGACTCTGTGGCCCGCCATCGGAGTCAGAAAGGCAGAAATCTACAGAAAGGGGGCAAGCTTGCCTTCGCTCATGGTTAGCCTAGCTCTTCTCCAAGCAAGGATTTCAAATTGCAGAATAAACAGATTGTTCATTTTCCCCCAGGGAGAGCAAAGCCTTCACACCCTGCAGTTGTAGAGGCTCATTCCTGTGGGGTCCTGGGCTGAGCCTGTTCCGCCATGCTGCCTTCCAGAAGGCCATCAGCATGTATAAAATGTTTAGTGTGGCCTATGCTGGGTGCAGGCTAGCTGATACAAGCACACAGATAAGCTCCAAGGATTGAATCCACAATCATTTGAAGATGAAATGTGAGATGTAATGGCCAGAAGTCAGCAGCTCCTGTTTTGGAAGTTGTTCTTGGCACCCAATTGGTTCATTCCCTATGCAGAGACTCCAGGAGGGAGCCAGATACCAACATGACCATCAAGTCCCTCCGTAGATCATAGACCCTCAGTGTGAGTGTGTGTGTGTGTGTGTGTGTGTGTGTGTGTGTGTGTGTCTATGTTTATGTCTGAGTGTGTGTGTGTGTGCATGTGCATGCATATGTGTGTACATCTTTATGAGGTATTTCTGTCTCACAGTACATAGGAACTCCCTCCTATATAAAATAACTTCCTTCTTTTTTTATGGCCACTGTTCTCCCTGCATGGTTCAAAGCTCAGTTTAAATATCATTTCTTTAAGGTGTTTACCCAGAACACTGGAATCAAAATAGATCTTCGTGTAAATCATCTCATTTACACCATTCCTTTCTTCTACAGAGTTAAACATATATTGCAGTAATATATACATTTGGACATTTAATAATGCCCATTGCACAGAAGACAGATCTGAACCATTTCTTATAATAATAGATAAAATGGTTTACTTGTGGACATCCAGAAGTAATCCACAGCTCATGAATGAATACAGGAACCAGTGAATGAGTAAAAAATGAAGCTAGCACATGGATAGGTCTGAAAATACTTTTGTGATCAACACTGGTATTGCTTTTATCAACTCTATTTTAATTTCAGGCTCTGTTTTTCTTAATTATATGTAAATTATTATTTTGATTTAGAAATAATTATATATACTAAAGTATTAATTATTACTTTAATAATGAACTATGTGTACTATCACCAATTGTTTATTAATCTAATAGCAAATATTATTATAACTATATTATTGCCAATTAGTGTTCTATTCAATAAATTGCACAGAAAATTTAATCTTTTGTATTAGTAAAGTTTCTAAACTGGTGAGTTCAGTTCTTATTGCAACTTAATTTCTAATCCTTACGGCATGTTCCTGGATATAGCCAAACATGTATTTTTGTATCCCATCAAGTTTTAGAAGAGATTTTTCCTAGCAATGCTAGATGATGAGAACTGTGTTTAACATTAGACTCAGAGTAAATCATAAATATGCATCAGCTCCCAACTGTGCACCAAACTGTGTTGAGTTTTGGATTGGGAAAGGAGTAGCCTGTTATTTTGCCAGCCTCCCTCCCTGCTTCCTCTTTTTTCTAAGATTCTTTTCTTACCCATAATGATGTTGCCCCTTGGCAGTCAGTGGCATCTGAAGCTCAGCCTTACTAACCAAAGGAATGCAAAAACTATCTAGGCAAGCAAGAAGATATGAAGGGAAACAATGCAACATGTAGGGAAAAAAATCAATAAACCCTCCTGGCTGGCATTAAGAGGGCTATCTATCTATCTATCTATCTATCTATCTATCTATCTATCTATCTATCTATCATCTATTTATATCCCTTTCTCCTGTGTGCATGTGTGTGAGTACACCTGTGTGTGTGCATGCATGTGTGTTGTGCATGTGTGTGTGCATGTGTGTGAGTGTGTGTGTGCATGCACATGCGTGTGTGTACCTATGTAGCCAAAGGTCAACACTGGGTCTTGTCTTTGCTCACACGCCACCATATTGTTTGATGCAAACTCTTACTGAATGGCATTGCATTGATGGGGCTAGGCTGGCCCACCAATGAGCTTCAAGGACCACCTGTGTCTGACTTCCGGTACTGGTATTTCAGATATAGGCCATCATGCCTTGTATTTTGTATGGATGGTATGAATCCAAACTTGGTCCCTCATACAGACCCTTGAAACACATTCAGAGGACAGAAACAACATATCCCTTTTCCCACTTGTTGCTCCATTCCCAAACTATAGTTATTCTGTTCTTTGAGGTAGGATGTGGGGAAATTCAGAAGCAGTGAATACTGGGCCTGCAGCTCAAGAACCACCTCTAGTTCAGTCAAGTCAGTACAAGAAATGAATGCTGGGCAGTAACAACTAAGATGTATGTTTCTTCTCAGGGGATGCTCCATGTCTGGCTGGCTTGATTTTGTACATTTTTGGTTGATCTAAGCTACTTCTATAAGACGGCATTATTCTGCGGCTATGGGGCTTAGGGCTACCTGGAGAGTCTCCAAAGGAGATGCGAAAAATCTCAGGAGGAAAAATCAACTGACTCGGAATCTTTTGAAAGCCTTTGATTTGCAGATGCTAAGTTCTTAGAATCTATTCTATGAGCACTCACGGCCATGATCTGCTGAAGGAGGATAAATGTGCTTCAGACAAGATCTAGGACAAGTTAGAAGAAGCAACTAGTCGGCTGGGGAGGAAGTTCAGTGCATGAAGCACTTTCCCGAGAGGCATGAAGAATTGAGTTTGATCTGAGTATGTGCCTGGAGCCATGGGATTGGGAAAGCTGTGAGGTGAAGATAGGTGAATCCAGGGAACATTCTGGCTAGCCAGTCTAGTTCAAACACCAAGCTTCAGTGGTGGTGGTGGTGGTGGTGGTGGAAGTGGTAATGATATAGTAATGTGAAAAGCAGCTGAGGAAAATGTTAGTCAGAATCTGGCCTCAATAGGCTCCCTCATGGTTGTGCACACACCAAGTTTGTGTACATCCCACGCAAATGCACACACAAACATATCCACCAAGAAAAAAAGACATATAGATACATACATAAACATAACAAAAATAAAAACCAGTAATGCAACCTTTAAAAGAAATTTACTTAGGAAAAATAAAAGTGTGTGTTCAATTCCACTCCTCTCTCATAATAAATTTTGCTATATTCAGGTGAAAATAACATCAACTGTTTTGCTCTATGAGAAAAGTGTCTCTTTCCCTGCTTTGTTTTACAACATTTCTATTTCTACAGATATAATTTTATATGATACCTTACTGGTATTTTCAGAGCTAAAACATTACATGTAGGTTCTGGTGCCAAATGGTATAGAAAGTTTTGTAAAATTATGGAAGGAAAAGGAGTGATAGGTTTATTTTAGGATCATAAAAATTTTATTAGTTTTTCTCTCTCCTCTACAGTGGTTGCTCTTGCTTTAAAAGTCTTCTGGCATTTAACTGCCAATAAAAGGGGCAAAACAAACTGTTCCTTCCTTTAGGTTGTGCAATTTTATGGCTCTGTTTTAGAGTAACCAAATACGCCTCTTTTTTTTTTTTTTTTTTTTTTAATTCATGTTAAACCACCCTCTTTTTATAAAGTAGTTGGGTCATTATCTGGCTAACACAGGGTAAGGAAGAGAGTGAGTTTGTATGTGCCTAAGGTTTTTCAAAGATACTTAGCCACAGTCTGAGACAAAGTGACATTGAGAATGTTGACTCTCCAGCCAGGCAATAAGATGCAGCTAAATCAAAGATGTCTGAGATTCTTTGAGTCTAGTCTGTCTATTTAGTGCACTTAAGTCCAGAGTCTTTTAGCCCACAGCTACTACACTGATGGCTGGACCTCAGGCGTAGAGTTACACATTTACATCATGATTGTGAAGTCGGTGACATGAGTAGCGGCTTCGAAGTTCAGTGTGTGCCCAGATGTTTGATCACACAGTGAATACCATCCAAAAGAAATGTTTGGTATCCCCACAGTGATGCTGTCATCCTAGCTTTGCAGTGTCCCTTTGTGTGTTCACACAGATCTACACACTACACACTAATGAGTCATTATCACTTAGACAACTCAGGGCCAGCATGTTACCCAGGAAGAAAAGAAAGACTGGATTTTAAAGGAGCTGACACATATAAAGATACAATTTGATGAATTTGAAGAAAAATACTTTTTCCCGGTATGTTTGCCTCCAAGGCAAGTAAAGCAATAAACTCTGTTATTAAATAACTTTCTGGTTTTCGCGTCTTTTCATGACCTTTATTTATTTGTTTGTTTCTTCACTTATTTCTGGTGTGGTCATAGGAACAGTCTGAAATGAAAAGGTTATTATATTATATTTGGGACTACTGAAATAGTTTCCACTTTCTCTTCCTCGTACTTACTAACCTTTCTCCAGGGATCTCTGTCTCTTTTCAATAACTACACAGCATTATTAGACTTTAGTGTGTGTGTGTGTGTGTGTGTGTGTGTGTGTGTGTGTGTGTGTGTGCATGTGCACACTACATCAGGAGGTTGAGGATCAAAGACAACTTGTAGAAGCTTGTACCTGGCAATTTGGCTGTGTTGGGTAAGGACTGAATATGCGTGATTCTTTCATCTATAAAGTTTTCATTTTTATAAAATTTTACTTACAAGCAGTGGGTTATAGGGTAGCTTTAGGCTGAAGCACTTTCCCAATCATATTGGAGAGCTTGCAGTAGGTGTAGACTAAGCAAATTCTCCTGGGCAGCTTAAAGCAGAAGAGACAGAGAGAACCCCATGGAACAGAAAGCCTGTCACTGAGGAAAGACGGCAAGTGAACTGGGTTGATAAGTCTCCTTAACAGGTCATTTGTTCACTTAGCTGGGTTTTAAGCGCTGGTGCAAGCTTCTGTACAGAATGGGCTGAGCTGGCTAATGAGGGCAGCAGGTGATAAATGCACTGGGTGAAGATCAGCAAATGTAAGGCTATTACTTCATCCATACTAATCCTTCGTGTGGTTGGGAGGACTTCGTGGTTGCGTGTATTTCTATAATGGGAAAATGTTACCATGGCCCTAATCCGAGCCAGGGATGGATGGGGCTCATCAAGTCGCCCTGGATAGGTGTGAATATTCCAAGTGCATTCCCTGGCATTGGAAAGCAATAAGAGTTTGCTCAGACTCTAGCATGACCAGGAACAGCTTTTTCATTGTTTTCTTTTGTTTAACGTTATGTATGGCCCAGAAAGTGAAACCATGCCAGTAGGATTAACGTAGCAGTTTCAGCCAAATTACCAATGCCTGTTTCTTTTCAAGCTACAAAGTTTTAATATTTTTTGTCTTCTATACCTTGGGGTAGGAGACTGTACTGGTTAGTTTCTGTCGGCTTGATACAAACTACAGTCACCTGTAGAAAGGGAACCTCAAGTGAGGAACTGCTAACTGTCAGCTTAGCTGTAGGCATGTCTTCGCTGTGTTGAATTTATTATGTAGTTGAAGACAATCTTGGCCTCTGGATGCTTCAGCCTTCACCTATAGAGTGCTGATGTTCCAGGCTTATAATGCCACATCAGGCCCACGCAAGGCTGGAGATGGGATCCATGCTTTGTGCTTGCTAGAAAAAGCCCTTTGCCAAACAAGCTAAAGATCCAGCTCTACACAGGTGTCTTTTTTTTTTTTTTTTTTGGTTTCTTAAAACAGGGTTTCTCTGTGTAGTCTTGACTATCCTGGACTTGCTTTGTAGACCAGGCTGGCTTCAAACTCACAACCATCTGCCTGCCTCTGCTCTACACAGGAGCCTTACAATAATTTTTATCTGAAGTCTTATAAGGACGCTGGTGCTGACCCAATCCTCATTCTATAAACTAGGCTCAAAACACTTAGGTGACTTCCCAGGCCAGTAAGGTGGGTAACTATTGAAGCTGGGATTTGAACTCTAGCCATCCTACCTGACAAAGATTTATTCTCATAATGGGCAAAAGAAATAATAAAGTACACTTAACTATTTAAAAAGAAGGAAGATGTTTCTCTAATCTTCTTAAGTAGTGTCTGGTACTTAACGTCTTTATCCGTGGAATATTAAAAAGTAAACAAATACGAAATTCAGCAGGGAGTTTGCTGAGGCTTTTTCTTTCTGTTCTCCCTCCCACTCAGGGTCTCGAGCATTTCACAGTTAATTTTCTAGTTATTAAAAACCATCGCTAAGCTGAGCTCTCTTCATTACAGGGAATGATCAGTTGGTTTCTTTCTTTCTGCTCTTCAGAAAACAAGTGCACGGAAACTGTTCTCTGCAAATCTACCCCTGGGCATTTAAAGAGAAGGCCTGCCATTTGGTGTCAGAATGAGCTAACCAATCCCATGGTAGAAGTTGGCTGTGACAGAGGACGGCTGCTGTTATGAATGTTCCTGCCTCCAGTGGATCATATATGTATGGAGAGCTTAGTGACTTCGTGGAAACTCTACAGCGGAACACATCCTGTAAGAATCTGCTACTTATAGCACTTTCAATCACATAGAAAGTATTGTAGGGAGAAGACCTCTTCCCTGGGGGCTGGGGGGAGGGAGCTTGGTGCGTAAATGCTTGCTGTACAAGCACATGGACCTAAATTAAATCCGCAGCCTCCATGCCTCCATGCAAAAAAACTAGGAGTGATGAGACATTTTACAATCCTAGCTCTGAGAAGGTAGCTCCCTAGTGCTTCCTGGCTAGGGAGCCTAATTGGTGAGATCTATAGCAAGTAAGAGGCCCTGGCCAGTGGCTCTTGATGGGTCATAACCAATGTGGTACTCTGGCTTCCATACACAGAAACATCCGCATGCATATGTGCACAGGCACAGCCCACTTGCCAAGTTTTGTTTAACTTTCATAAAGGGGTTAATGGTCACTTTACACTCAACCCAAATGATTAATGTGTCATTTAAACCACAAAGTAAAAGCTAAAAGGCATCTGTGGGCTGAGGACCATAGTCAACCTTTTCTTTGGGGAAAGTATAAGGCCTGGGAGAAAGCAAGTGTGTGTGTGTGTGTGTGTGTGTGTGTGTGTGTGTGTGTGTGTGTGTGTGTGTGTGTGTGTTAGGGGAGATCAGGTCCAGAAAGCACAGGCTGGAAGAGATCCCAATAGCTATAATTTCAATACAAAATTGCGACACAAATCAATGCACTTGGCGAAGGGAGCTTCATGAAGAGATGAAATCTGTAATCCTGAAGCTACAAATAGGAAAATAAACAAGCAAAGCACGCTGGTCTGTCTACTGGGGCAGGGCTAAGTACTATCTCTAACACTGCCTGAATTAGCTTCCTGACAAATACACAATCAGAAAGATCTTGAAAATAATCTAGATGGAAAAAAAATCTCTGATAATTTTTTATAGGATAAGAGTCATAGCTTAAACAGAAAAATGTTTCAAGGAGTGAATGCACAGAGAGTGAAGGCCAGAAGAAAGGGTGGCCCAGGAAATCACTCTTAGATGTTGGAATAATGATAGAGCATAGCGCCATATGATGACATACATTATGAGCGGATATGTAATTTTAACAAAGTTAAGCAAGTGTAGCAGTGGACTGAAATCTAATCGCATGATAAGCCTTCAGAAACAGTGAAACAAACTTGGAGACAAAATGCAAAAGGAAGTAAAATGGCTGCAAATTTTAAAGTCAAATTTGTGTTGTGAATTACACAGTTAGAGACAGGTAAATAACTGGAGAAAATGCCCGTTGTAAAAATATAAATAGTAGCACTGGCCAAATTGGAAGAGGAGAAGTAGAAGTCACGAGTTGTGATTAAGAGTCTCCAGGGTTTGGGAAATGTGTCTCCTTAGGATTCTGGAAGAAAGGGAGAATCTAGGAAGTGGACATGTGAGACACTTAAGGATTTACCGAAAGCTATCAACTCCGAAGCCAAAGTCAAGCTGGTACAGAAAAAAATGTCCACTGTTGAGCTACTCAGAGTGAAATTTGCCACACTGTCAAGTTGTTAAGAACTGTCAGTAAGGACAGGCTGTCTTTAGGACATGACAGTAATGAGAGACATGGCTGCTCTTGAGCTGTACCAAGGAGAGCCAGAGGAGAAAGTGTTTCCTATTTGCATCTGAAACTTTCATTAATTGGCTTAACTTTTTGCATGCACTGTTTTTAAGAATAATTAGAAAGCCTTCAGACTAACAACATTTACCACCCAAAAGCCCTAAAAATGGGCAATTGTAACTTATAGAACTGTCAAAGTAAGAGTTAAAATGCAGGATATGTGCCTAAGTGTCTTTGAATGCTCGACTGAAACTAGGAGAGAGGAAAGTTGCTGATTCAATTTTTAGTTCTTTATGAAAACCAATGGATACTACTAAGTAATCTGTCTTGTTGGTTTGCATCCCTGGCTCCCAGATATTTGCTTAGTGACCACTACCCGGTCAGGTGATGTGGAAAGTGGTGTGGAGACGAAAGTAGTGCCTTTTAGAAGCTGTGACCCAGTTCTCGGGAAATTGTGTGTGCTACTTGGCATTATCTATTTTCTCTTATGCAGTTATACTTTGTTTGAACAAAGCTTGGGAAATACAGATCCCAGTACACTTGCCCATGGCTAGGAAAAAGAATTCTAGGAATAGAAGACCACAGACCAGCAAAAAGCATGGGTGCTGTGGGCAATTAGTGTTCTTCATTAGATGTAAACAGAGCAAAGCCCCTTGTGTGTAGTATAAGTTCTAAGCTCCAATCCAGTAGATGCCTGAAACCAAAGATAGGACTGAGCCCTAAGTACATACAGTGGTGTACCAAGGTAAGTCCTCAGCAGCCACTTAATGAGGTGGGTAGCTGATTCAGCACAGATAATTTAGAAAAAAGGGTAGGTCTTATATCGGGAAGGGCAGAGTAGGGCAGTATTAGATTTTAACATGTCCCTCGAAACAGTGTGGAATGTTAAAATGCTAGATTATTTATTTATAAAATTTAGCATTTGAAAATTTGGGATGATTATTGATGAAAGACAACTGAAATCCTAAAAAGGGAAATAAAAAATAAATTAGACACTAAGTATGCTGGGTAAAATACAAATATTTGGATAGCAGACTTTAAAATGTCTAGATAATTGCTTTTTTTTTCATTTTATTATTTTATTCATATTACATCTCGATTGTTAGCCCTTCCCCTATTTCCCTCCATTCTTCCCTCCCTCCCACTTCCCCCCTTCTCCCCTCCCCTATGTCTGTGATTGAGGGAGACCTCCTCCCCCTATATATGCTCTCAGAATATCGAGTCTCTTCTTGGTAACTTGCTATTCTTCCTCTGAGTGCCACCAGGCCTCCGCATCCAGGGGACGTGGTCAGAAAAGGAGCACCAGAGTTCGTGTGAGAGTCAGATCTCACTCTCCACTCAACGGTGGAGAATATCCTGTTCGTCGGCTAGGTCTTGGTAGGGGTTCGAAGTTTAATGCCTATATTCTCCTTGGCTGGTGCCTTAGTTTGAGGAGGACCCCAGGACCCAGATCTGCCTGTCATAAAGTTCTTCTTGTAGGTTTCCAGGACCCTGTGGGTCCTACTATTTCCTTATTCTTCCATGCTACTCTCGCCTAAAGTCTCAATAGGATGTCCTCTCCTCTGATCCACTTTCTTGGTAAGTAAAGTTTTTCATGGTACGTAACCCCTGGACTAGTGTTTTGATATAAGTGAGTATATACCATTTGTCTCTTTTTGCTTTTAGATGAACTCACTCATTATGATAATTTCTAGATCAATCCATGTGTCCACAAATTTCAGGAATTCCTTGCTTTTAATAGCTGAGTAGTATTCCATTGTGTAAATGTACCACAGTTTCTTAGTCCATTCTTTACTGAGGGACACTTAGGCTGTTTCCATGTTCTGGCTATTATGTATAAAGCAGCTATGAACATGATTGAGCATATGTCCCTGTTGTGTGGTAGGGCATTTTCTGGGTATATTCCAAGGAGTGGGATAGCTGGGTCTTGAGGAAGCCCTATTCCCATTTTTCTGAGAAAGCACCAGATAGCTTTCCAAAGTGGTTGTACTAGTTTGCATTCCCACCAGCAATGAAGGAGTGTTCCTCTCTCTTCACATCCTCGCCAACATGTGGTGTCATTTGAGTTTTTGATCTCAGCCATTCTGATGGGTGTAAGATGGAATCTCAGTGTCGTTTTGATTTGCATTTCTCTGATGACTAATGAGGACAATCATTTCTTTAAGTGTTTCTCGGCCATTTGATATTCTTCTGTTGAGAATTCTCTGTTAAGTTCCAAGCCCCATTTTGCAATTGGGTTGTTTGGTTTTGTGGTGTTTAATTTCTTGAGTTCTTTATATATTTTGGATATTAAACCTTTGTCAGATGAAGGGTTGGTGAAGATCTTTTCCCATTCTGTAGGCTGCCGCTTTGTTCTCTTGACAGTGTCTCCTACCTTACAGAAGCTTCTCAGCCTCATGAGGTCCCATTTATTAATTGTTGACATTAAGGCCTGGGCTGTTGGTGTACTGTTCAGGAAGTTGTTTCCTGTGCCTATGTGTCCCAGGCTCTTCCCCACTTTTTCCTCTAACTGAATTAATGTCTCTGGTTTTAAGTTGAGGTCTTTAATCCACTTGGACTTGAGTTTTGTGCATGGTGACAAATAAGGGTCTAATTGCATTTTTCTACATGTAGACATCCAGTTAGACCAGCACCATTTGTTGAAGATGCTATCATTTTTCCATTGAATGGATTTGGCTTCTTTGTCAAAAATCAAGTGACCATATGTGTGTGGATTCATCTCTGGGTCTTCAATTCGATTCCATTGATCCACTGGCCTATTGCTTTGCCAGTACCATGCTGTTGTGGAAACTAGATAATTGCTTTTTACAAGACAAAGAATTAAAAGATTAGGGGGCTCAAGAGTTGCCTCAGTGGTCAAGATCATTGGCTGCTCTTCCAGAATTGCCAGGTTCAATTCCCAGCACCCAAGATGGCACCTCCCAATGGTCTGTCTATAACACCAGGTCTAAGGAATCTGATGCTTTTTTCTGGCTTCTGCATGTACTAGACATGCATGTGGTCCACAGACATATGCACAGAGAAAACACCCATTCACGTAGAAGTAAATAATGATGATGATGATGATGATGAAGATTAACAAGAATTTAAAAATGGCAATTCAAAAAAAATTTCTTATTATACTAATGTAACTTTGTCATAACTGGATTATACATATATGTTATACAATATACATAAACTTATAAATCTATAAACAAATATTTCCTGTGTCTACACACATGAATGTATGTACATATATATATATATATATATATATATATATATATATATATATCATATAACAATATATAAGAGACAAGTTGTATACACTATTATTGTTAGACCTAAGACAGCCCCACTCTGAAGCAGAAATAATTACTGAAGATAAAGAGAGACAATATCTAATATAAACATTTAACTTTTCTAATTAAGTTATAAATAAAATTAGGTTACTTAATTATAAAGATGTAAAATAAATTTTTGTGGAAACAAGAACAAATGGATAGACTTCAACCATGAGAGGTGTTCTAAGAGAATGGGTTTGGTTCTAATCCTCAACGACATGACATCGGGCTGCTGCTTATGGTGTCTATGATGAGAGTGGCAAAATGACCCATAGGTAAACACTCACCAGAGCACTAATGAAGACACAGTAGGACATACATAGCAAACAGAGCACCATTACTCTGGAATTTTCCAAAGAAATCAAATAACAATGTTGCTATTGTAACATTCTTAATTAGGAAGTCAAGAAGATAAAATAGTATTACAGAAAACCACAAGGGCTAGATTGATAGTTCAATCAGTAAAAAGAGCTTTATGTGGTCATGAAGACCTGAGTTTGAGCTCTAGAACCCATGTTAAAAAGCATGAGTAGGTGGCATGACCTTGTAATCCAAGCATTGGGGATGTGGAGAAAGGGAGGTCTCTGGGGCTTACTGGTCAGCCAGCCTAGCCAGCTTAGACATTCCCAAGCCTGGTAGAGACCTGGTTCAAACTAAGATGACTATGTTCCTGAGATACCAAGGAGAGATCCTTGTTGTTCTCTGGCACACACACACACACACACACACACACACACACACACACACACACACAAGCGCGTGCTCGCACGCACATACATTCACAGTAACACAAACAAATAAATCAAATTATGATTTTATTTAAAAGAAATGGCAGTTGTCAACAGATTTTAGCACTGGGGAAGACTTTTGGGAGTAGGTGCTTCAGTTGACCAAACATGCTAGGAAGAGATGAGAAAATAGGAAGTGATGTTGCAAGCTTGGACTTTTTGGATCCACATCAGTCAAGGCAATGAATAAATTAATCTGTCATCAGTGGCTTGTCCAGATCAGGAATTTCATTCTCCAGAATAAAAGGATCAATTTCTTGGAACAATGGGTCAGCTTGTGGTTTCAAATTGATGCAGTGTGACAAACATATTAAACTGGTTTGAGCAAGAATGCGGCTGAATGTAGTCTATAAGGATAAATATTTGACTATAGAATAAAGTGGTAAAGAATGGGTAAATCAGAATTGGGATATTGATGTCCACTCAGGAATGTCTGTAGCAATGTCACTGTGGGAAGAGATAAACACTCCAACAGCACATACCCACAAATTAATCAATCTGACTTGCTACACTCCCCAACGTGACTGGACCAGCTATGGATCTGAACTTATTGACCAAAATAAATATTTCCTTCTTTGACTTTCCCAGATGTTCTATCACAATGATGAAAAGCTGATTAACACACTTATCTAAATCATAGCGATATACATGCATCCATAGCTTCCTTCATTAAGAGCAAAATTACAAATATCTCATATTTTTCCACGCCCCATGGTCTCTAAAGACTAACACCCATCGCACTGTTGTGTTAGAACACCTTATAGCTCAGGGAAAAATACTATCATCATTCAACAGTTGTAAAGTGCCTATTCTGGGCCATCAGTATAAATCACGTTACAGCTGTAAATAAGACAAATCCAGTCTTTACTCTCACGGAGTGCAGAGACTCAACTACCCTTTACAGACATGTACTTTTGGCCATTCTTATGGAAATGATTTTCCAGCAATTATAAAAAAAAAAAATCTGAACTGTGGATAGATGGTGGGTGGACAGGTCTTCCTTTTCCCCTGCTTCTGATAGTCCAGAACAGAGAGAAAGAATGCATCGGGATCTTATTCACTTATCTAAAATGCTCCTCTTTTGGAACTAATAAGAAGTACATTCATCTCTGTGCTTTGAGCTCTTTAGGTTTGACTCAGCTTGAGGATTTGCCTTCACCTTACTGAGCCACTTCTAATATACAACGTAATTGAGGAGTTTCTAGTAAAGCCAAGCAAAAGTGCTTCCAGCTTCCTAGACAAAGGCAGGCTATGGTCCTAGGCTAATTGTAGGAGCATTAGCTGAGGCTCTTGTAAAGAATCTAGAGGCAGTGGAGTACAAGATATGAAGATTAATGACCATGGGTACACATCCTTACATAATTTGCAGCAGAGTGAAAACACAAGGGAAA
Source organism: Acomys russatus (assembly GCF_903995435.1). Classification (NCBI taxonomy): domain Eukaryota; kingdom Metazoa; phylum Chordata; class Mammalia; order Rodentia; family Muridae; genus Acomys; species Acomys russatus. The sequence continues at coordinate 60,455,493 of NC_067145.1, forward strand.
GACCAAAGGAAGAAGAAGGGAGGAATGGAGGAGAGACAGCAAATGGGAGGAGGATGGAGAAGGGAAAGGAGAGGAGGTGCAAGCGGCAGGGGAGGGGAGAAGGGGTGAGAGGGGAGCTGGGTAATTTACCTGTAATTCTAGTTGCTTGGCTCCTACTCCTTTTTAAAGTTTTAATTTATTATAATTTATTGTGATTACATCCTGAAACTTATCTCTTCCCTAGTATCTTATGGTTCCCAACCTCCCTCGCTCTTCCACCCTATTCCCCTCCCCTAGACCTCTGACAGAAAGGGGTCCTCCTCCCCCACTATATGGCCACAGCATATTAGGTCTCATCTGGATAGCCTGCTTCCCCTTCCTCTGTGTGCCCACCAGGCCTTCCCACCAAGGGGAAGTGATCAAATCAGGGGCACCAGCGTTCATGTCAGAGGCAGTCCCCACTCCCCCCACAACCGTGGAGAATGTGCTGTCCATTGGCTAGATCTGAACAGGGGATCTAGGTTGACTGTATGCATTGTCCTTGGTTGGTACACCAGTTTGTGCAGGCCCCCTGGGTCCAGATCCGCTGGCCTTGATGGTCTGCTAGACTGATCTTGCTTGATAAAATTCACTGTTACTTTCAATGCAGTAGCTTTCACCATGCACTCTCAGTTTGAACTGTTTAATACAAGCTCAGAAGAACAAATTCCCTTAGCTTGACTCTAAAACACAGATTTACTTCATAAAACACAATATATAATAAATACTTTAAAATATAGTGCGACAATGTGCAGAACGGATGTTTTACATTTAGATACACACGTCTTTTTGATCCAGAATATTTGGACATTATAGAATTTTCTGGTGCACAGAAAGATAGAAGCAGCATTGGAAGAAATAGTTATTTTTCCAAGTTTAACTGTCTAACCATTATTTTGACAGCCTACATATTGAATGTCATGTGAGTTCAATTTTAAATTAGTTACCACTTTCTAAAAGGACATGTTTTTAAAAAACAAAAGAAACTTGCTATACATAGGAAACTGATGCCATTTAGAACTTTGTTGCCAACCAAAACCTTAAATTTTCAAAAATACTTTTCTGGTGCTGTGCCTAAGCAAATTGTAGGGTCAACCAGATAGCTACACAGACTCAGACACTGCCCAGCTGCCCTCTCTGGGTCATGTAGTGTTATCAAAAGAACAGCTAATAAATCCACAAGACAAAAAATGGCCTAGTATCAATTTTTCATCTCCTAAGGAGGAAAAGAAGGGACAGAATACTTGCAGACAATGAAGACTCAGGCTTTGTTTTTGTAGGAAATCAATTTCTACATTTGAGTTTCCACAAGTTCAAATCTATTGCAATATTTAAATTTTGATCACACCTAAAATCTATTCTCTGACTTGAATGCCTAAACACCCTGCCTATGTTAATCACTCACATCATTTGGAACACAGTAAAGAAGATTAGAATATTTCAATCTATTGTAGTATTTTTTCAGGCAAAGATTAATAAAGAAAAAGGTTAATTTCCTTAAAATAAGAAGAGACTTAAGGTAGCTGCCTAATCTAAAAACATTCCTAATTTAAAGGGCTCACATTAGAAATGAGGGAACCATGTAGGGAAATCTTTTCTATATCCCACAGGTGGGAAAATAGGAAATAAATGTTTCATGCAAAGTAACATCCTCCCAGGACTGGTGGGAATTTAGCCGGTTCTGTCTCCCCAGGCTCTTTTGATGTTGCTTCCAGCATGCCAAATCATAGTTAACCTTTTCTGGATGTGTGATGGCATGCTCACTAATGAACACTCTGTACTCTGCTAGACTGATTTGTTCTCATTTTGTATTTTTAGTTCATTTATTGAAAAGGACCTCACTCTGTAACCCAGAGTGGAGCTCAAACTCAGGATTCTCCTGACTCGCTTTCCAGGCTCCAGGTGTGCTGACTTATAGTTTTAAGGACCTGGTTTGAAAGGTTACATATGTACTGGGAGTTTTGTCTTAGTGTCTGGATCCTTACTACTTCTAAGTATGACTATATGTTGAGGTAGAATCTTTACAGAGATAATTAAGATAAAATGAGGTCAACAAAGTATTCCAGACTAAAAGTCTCACTATAAAAATACACTAGGACAGAAATATTTATCCAGGGAAGTTGGATGTTCCATAGAATACACGGCCACTAACAGGTCAAAGAGTGGGGCCTCAGAGGAAACCATCCTTTGTGATTGCTTCACATTAGGCTTGCCAGGCCCTAAACTGTGAGGTAGTGAACATATTTGTGAACTGCCCAGACTCTGGTGTTATCCATGTCAGCCTCAGCAGCTAGGAAAGCTGTGTTGACCACGACTTCACCACCCTACTGATGGAAAGCTTTCCTTACATCATAAACAGCATGTAGGTTTTATAAACCTTGCAAAGCTGAAAATGCACCCTGATGTTGGAGTCTGATGCCTTCTTCCTCCAAAATACGAAAAAGCAAGAGGTTCAGGCAGGGGCAAAACCAAACGGAAACTGAGATAGGGTCAGAGGGACTTAAGTAGTAAGGCAGATACTTTTTGCACCAACACATACAATACTTCAATAAAAAGTTCATCAAAACAAACAAACAAACAAAAATAAAAACAAAAACAAAACACTGAAAAACAACAACAACAACAACAAAAAACCCCAGTGCTCCCACATGGTGAGTACAGTAACCTGGTTTTAAAAGGAGGGGGCTGGGTATCAACGGGTCTGCACTCCAAAAGAGAGGGAAACTGAACTTCATTTATATATTAACACGAGAAACTTCCTATTTTTAGCTTACTTTCTTGTTTGGCAGACTGATTCACAGAATGGATTTCCCTCTCTATTCCTCTCTCACACTCCCCTCCCTCTCATGCTTGGGATCTCAGCCAGTCCCAACCTTGGTGTGTCCATTTTTCAGTAACTCTCTGAATAACTAGAGTTTTCTGCCTGGGTATAGGTAGGAGGTATTTCACTGCAGTAAGAGTGACTTGTCATTGGCTACACCACTAAAGAAAGTAAAACCCCTCCTCCAACAACTGTAACCACCAAGAGTCTCTCAGAAAGAATTGGAAAAGGCAAATACTTTGGGGACATTTATCCTCTTGAGTGCGTTATGAGCTATCCTGGTCTGACACTAGCATGGCTTTCATTTCTGAAATTCTGATAGTCAATAATCCAAAGGGGAAAGTCTTTATTTGTGCCTCTTTTCCTGACGAATTGGAACAATGGGCTGGTTTTTTTTTCAGTGTTTACTGGACTTTCCATGTTTCCTCATTTCTTTGAAAACCAGAGGCTCAAGGTTAGATAAGATTGAACCAGGAAACAATTTGTATTACTTACCGTTAAGAGAACTCCTGTGGCCAGTGAACAATGAATTCTATTACGTTACATCTTTCCTTGGGGGGGAGGGGTTATTCATTATTTTTGCATGATTTCCTTGGGTTCATGAAACACAAGCGAAACAGTGTGACCTCATCAGCAGATACTAACTTGTTGATGTCCGCAAAATGCTGATGAGCTGCTATTGCTTTGGGTACTTCCTGCTGATGAATGAAGGGAGACAGAAATAGAACGTTCTTGGCAATTGGAGATGTGTCTGAACCCATGCAATCACTTCCTTCCACTGCAGAAAAGGAAATGTCTAGAGCAGTTGTTGCAGAGAGATAAGGTGTTCTTAGGCTTTGTGGGGGAAGGGGAGGGATCTAGGAAGTTGGAAAAGCAGTGGGTAGAATCAACATGACCCAAGACTAAGGAACTAGCCCTGGGAAATGGCTCTCTATGGGACGTGCCCAACAAGATTCCACAGCCGGCTTGTGGAGGAACATAGTTCTGTGTTCACATAATCTTGTGTACTCTCATCACCTTTTCCTTTATTGGTCCTTTCAACAACCCTTTATTCAGGAACTACTGTGAGCCCTCTTTTAGAGAGCTGAGACAATGAGGCAGACAGACAAGTCTCCACCATTACAAACTATTAGCATACTAAAACTTACGCAGTGTGGTTTTTAGTTTCCTAAACTTTCAGTTTAAAAATTAATACTTGAACTCATAATAAATCTGCTCAAAATGAGGATGTGCACTTCAGCTGTGGCACGGGTACTCCCAGCGGGAGAGAATGAGAATTATTTTACTCTATGATCAAGTTTGATTTCATCAGACTTATTGAAAACCCCAAGGAGAGAGCATCTGTTTTGTTGTTGTTGCTACTGCTGCTGCTGCTGCTGCTCTTATTTCTAAACAGTGTGTGTGGCAAGTGAAATTTCTGAAATGTTGCAACCACACTGTCACTGAGATGCAGATAAAAATCATGGTCCCTGAGATAATCATTAATTCATATTGTAACTCAGAAAAAAATAAGTATTGAGCACCTTTTGTACAATGAGGAATTATTGCAAAATTAGAAGTAAGGGGACACTGACATTGAGAAGTCTGAAAGATATTTAAGGGAATGTGGGTATGACAGTAGCAAGCAATAGCCTTGGCCATGAGGTGATCCTAGATACTTAGTTCTGAGTGCTTGCTAAAATGCATGGAGAAAAAGATGATTTAGCCACAGCAGCCTACTCCTGTGTCTTCAGCCCTATTTAAGCAAGTATCTTTTTTTTTTTTTTTTAATTATTTTTTTTTTATTATTTTATTCTTGTTACATCTCAATGTTTATCCCATCCCTTGTATCCTCCCATTCCCCCCCCCCCCATTTTCCCATTATTCCCCTCCCCTATGACTGTTCCTGAGGGGGATTATGTCCCCCTATATATTCTCATAGGGTATCAAGTCTCTTCTTGGCTACTTGCTGTCCTTCCTCTGAGTGCCGCCAGGTCTCCCCCTCCAGGGGACATGGTCAAATGTGAGGCACCAGAGTATGTGAGAAAGTCGTATCACACTCTCCACTCAACTGTGGAGAATATTCTGACCATTGGCTAGATCTGGGAAGGGGTTTAAAGTTTACCTCCTGTATTGTCCTTGGCTGGTGCCTTAGTTTGAGCGGGACCCCTGGGCCCAAATCTGCAAGTATCACTATGAATTTGGGGAAGTCAGAATTGGCATATAGTAGTGGCTTTGCATGTGCCTGCATTATGAATGGTAGTCACTTGTGGCCTCTTACATCATTACACATAAGATTGCATTATTACATTGAGTTTTTAAAATCTCATATACAAGAAGGTAATTCAAGTTAAATGGGGTTAATAACAGCAGAACCCTTATCTAGTAAGATGTCCTTGTTAAGGATCCCATAAAATCAGTTCTTTTTCCTTCCAGAATATGAGGACACAGTGAGAAGGCAGGTTTCTGCATGCTTAAAACTAAATCAGGTAGTATTATAGTCTTACATCCAAAACTCTGAAGACAAATTTCTACTCTTTAAATTACCCAGCCTGTGTCACTTTGTTATGGCAGAATAAGAATGAGATTTGTTAAACTGAATCTCTTGGTAGTTTTGAACTTATCATGTATTCTGAAAACCATTGTGAAAAAATCATGGTCTCTAGCCCATGGCATTCTTGGGAAGTGGTGAATCTTTCAGTAAGGTCCTTATGGAAGTAAGAAAGGTCATTGGGGTGTGGTACTCAAAAGGATGTCGAGACCTGCACCCTAGCTTTCTTTTTCTGCCATCTAGTCACCATGACATGACTGGCATTGCTTTTCCAAATAATTGTCTACAAGTAAACTTAACAGAGTCAAAATAATGTGATTAAATCCTAAAACTATGATTTAACATGAATCTCTCTCCTTGTGAACTTGTTTTGTATTTTATGGTGTTTCTTTCAGGAAATTTGTCACAGTGATGGAAAACAGACCTAAAACATTGCTACTTTAAAGCCTTCATGTCTCTGATCTGATCATACCTCATAGAAGAGTTTTCAAGCCATAATTTCTAAATTATGACTTATTTATTAGAGTCTGTATTCTAAATAGGGGTGCTGTGTGGTCAGGGCACAGTTACTCTGAAGCTATACAGTTTAAAAAATTTGAAGGCCTGTCCAAAGAGAAGCTGAGTTGGAGAAGCTTTGAGTTTAGGTTTCTATAATGTAATTGGTTTTAAAATCATAATATTTTAATAATGAGAACAACAGGAGAGAAGCTCTGTGAGCCTATTCTTCCCATCCTACTTCGAATTATATGGCACTGAGGCCAAGGGTAGGAGGCTTTGATGGGCACAGACAAGTTCATTTATCTTGTTGGGGAAAGTCAAAGTTTTCATCATTTAGTAAATTTTATATTTTCTTTCTAGGTTCCTCATTCAAGTTTAGACACAGCTGGAAGCTTAGATTTTTTTTCTTTGCTTTAAGTTTAACAAAACAGCCATTATTATATGTTCAACCTTAAAAATTGGGTACCATGATGTGTTTAAAGCAAATATTTTGTAGTCACATTTCTGTTGCTATGATAAAATGCCCTAACAATAAGCATTTTAGTGGAAAACAGGGTTTATGTGGCTTAAAACTGTAGGCTTTAATCTATCACTAAGGGAAAGTTAAGCAGGGACTAGAAGCAAGTCACATCACATCTATAGTCAAGAATAAACAGGAACTGGACCTAGTGGTTTAAATATTTACTCCTCAGGAGGCAGAGCTTTGGAGATCTGTATGAGTTGGAGCCGTGCTTGATCTACAAGCAAGTTCCAGGCCAGCAGAGCTACATGATGAGATCCCCAATCAAAGAAAAAAAATGAGTAGGAATAAGTCCGTTCATGTACCCTTGCTTGCTTGCTTGCTTACTGACTTACTTGCTTGCTTGCCTCTTGCTTACACTGCCCAGGACCCTCAGCCTAGGGAATGGTGCTGCTCACAGTGGGCCAAGTCACCAACCCAAAGACTTCAGACAAACAGGTTCTAGATAATTTCTCAAATGAGGCTCTCTTCCCAGGTTGTATCACGTTAACAGATAAAACCAACCAGTATCAAATGCCTACTGAAAAAGTCAGAACAGGGAATCAAATAAAAATGTGAAGGAATATGATCGTTTAAATGGTTTATATGTGAATGTGCAAGCAAAGTTGAACACACGAACATAAAAAGATACATATATTGAAAGTAAAACATTTTTTCTCTTATTTCAACTAAACTAATAACCATTTTTTTCAAATTATACCAGAAATAATACTTCTGGTAATGCTAATTAAAGCAGAGAGACACATTTGAGCACAAATAATGGGAAATCTTTTGAATTTTTTGTGAAAGCTGATAAGGAAGAGCATGGCATCATCTGCTACCCTGAAGACACTTTGTAGCTTCTTGCTGATCTGACACAAAATACTGTCATTGATTAAGTTAGCATGAGCATACCCTGCACTTGTGGAAACGGGGCACTCCTTTAACAAACTGGTTAATGAGGCTCGTCAATCAAGGCAATTAGGCATGAGAAAAGCGGGGCTGTAGAATTATGAAAACACACAGAAATTGTGTTTTTGACAGATACTTGATAGCATCGTGGTGTTGTACGTGTGGTACCTGTGTCAGTTTGTGTGGATGTGTGCAGGGATATGTGTGGGTGCGTGTGGACATGGGGACATTGAATGGGGAGGCCAGAGGTTAATATAAGGCGTCTTTCCTCTACTGCTGTTAATCTACCGTAGTTTGTGAGCTGGGCTCTTTCACTGATGATGAAGCTCACCTCCTCGACTAGACTCTCTGGAGGATGAGGCTCAGAACTCCTCCTGTCTCTTTCACCTGCTTCCCAGTGCTTGGCTGACAGGCTGGTGCCAGCATGCACATCTTTTTTATGTGGGTGCTGCGGACCTGAACTCATGCTTATATGGCGCTCACTCTGCTGACTGAGTCATCTCAAAACTTCATAGTGCCACTACACATCTTGGTAAAGTTCTCTACAAATCCCATAACATCCAAAGATTTATATGCTACCACCAATAACAACTTGCAAAATGAAATATATGTATGTTTCTTTAAACTATTCACTAACATTTTTCTATCCAGTGATTTGAGGATATTATCATCCTAACAGTGCTGTCAATGAATGAGAGTTTGAACACAAACAGTGCAGAAAGAAAATGCACATACTTAACAAATATATTCACGTGGACATTTATTTAAGCACGCTGAAGGTTTTTTTTAAATTCCTCTATGGTTACATAAAGCATCTAAAAAATAAAATTATACCATTTTATTAGATGTTTGTTTTTATTTTGTAGGTATGGGTGCTTTACCTCTATGTATGCCTACACATGTGTAGGCTGGAAGAGGATGGTTGTGAGTCATCACGTGGTGCTGGTCAGCTGAAGATGAACAGTGCTCTTAAATACTGATCCATTTCTCCAGCCCCCTGTGTTAGCTTTGTTTCTTTAAAAGTTTCTTTTTATTTTATTTTCAAGTTTCTATAATAAATTTCATCAAAATTAATTACAAATCTTTTAATGTTTGAGTATTTTACAAGTTCATCATTTACTTGTTTTTCTCCTTCTAAATAAAAATTTACCAAATATCTACTTGGATTTTTGTAATTTTATATAAGGGTTATAGGAATGTGTGTTCTGACACTACAAATACATTGCTTGAGATAGTTCTTACAGAGTAGGTCCTTCGTCACTTTTAAAAAAATGTGTGAGTAAGGTTTAATAAGGAAATTAAAAAATACAGCTACGTCTTGGTGGTACATGCCTATAGTCCTAATAAGAAGGCTGAAGCAAAGGGACAGTGAGTTTCGGTATCGCCTGCACTAAATAAAAAATCAGTTTCACATACGCTGACCAAGCGTTGACTACAACACTGAATTGTAACACCAGACCCAGCTACAAGATTAATCTCCCTTTCTACTTTGATGTTTTATGGCTTTTTAAAAATGTTAATTACAATCCCTCCAAACAAATAATATTGCTTTATAATGAGTGCAAATACAAACATAACAGAAGTGTAAATCTCTTTAAGTAAAAATTTTAACAACAGTGACCACAGGTTCGGTTCAATGTTATGTGCAAGAATAGAGGTCTATCAAAAGCAGACGGTACTCCATTCCGAGGCTGAGCTGTGGGGAATTACACAAGGAGAGTCAGTACCAAAGGAGAGATGGCAGCCTCGCTTCCAGGTTACTTCTATGTGAGGGCAGATGCTATCTCTGCATGCTACCCATTTGTATCTAATATGTCTAAGAATGCTTTTATTGTAACCTACTAAATGAGATTTGGATAAAGGGTAGATCCCAAGACAGAGGTTTTAATAGTGGTTAAAAAGGGTTACTTGTGTGAACGTAACAAAAATCTCTGCTTTGATCAAGGGCAATAATTTGATGTGCATATTAAATAACAAATGGAATAAAATATTGAAAGGGAAACATTATGCATTGTTAAATATTATTTTGGAAAGTTACCAACAAGAAGAGTAATACTTATTTTTCTACAAAGATGTACTTAAAGACAATTCTCTGGAATGCATGTAGTCACCTACCATAGGAGCATGCAGAAATGTTTTTATTCAAGACTAAAAACTTTTCCTCCCAAAATTCAAATAGAGCCTGAAGATGAGAAAAATGAGAACATGAGGAGAAATAAAGGGCAACAGAAAGAAGTTATGGCCCACTTCACTAGGCTTTATCCTTTCATGGAAAAAATCAAGACAAAACAAAGTCCATCAAATGATCTGTGTAGAGGGCCTAGGTCCAGTCCATGCCTGGTCCTTCGTTGGTGCTTCAGTATCCATAAGCCCCCTGGACCCAGGTTGACTCTGTTGGTCTTCTTGTGGAGCTCTTGTCCCCTCTGGGTCCTTCTATCCTTCCCCAAATTTTCCACAAAGCTCCCTGCAATGTTTGGTTGTGAATCTCACATCTGTTTTGACCCACTGCTGGGTGGAGCCTCTCTGAGGACAGCTATGATAGCATAGCAGAGTATCATTAATAGTGTCAGGGTTGGCTCTCTCCTACGGGGTGGGTCTCAGGTTGGGCCAGTCATTGGCTGGACATTACCTCAGTCTCTGCTCTAACTTTATCCTTGCACATCTTATAGTCAGAGTACATTTTGGGTTGAAGATTTTGTGGATGTCTTTGGTGTTCTCCCTCCACTAGAAGTCCTGTCTGGCTAAAAGGTGGTCTCCCCAGTCTCAGTGAACCCTGCTACTAGGAGTCTTAGCTAGAGTCACCTCCATATCCTCCCAGGAGCCTACCCTGTCATAGGTCTCCAGCTTGTCTCAGTGATGCCCCAGCCCTTGGTTTCTTTTCTCTCTCCAAGCACCCTGACCTCCCTCCATCATCCCTGCCTTTCCCACATTGATCCCCACCTTCATTTCTCCCCACATTCCATATCGTACCCCACTCTCTCTCTCTCTTCATCTGATTCTATTTCCCCTTCTGCCTGTGATTCATGCATCCACCCTTAGGTCCTCCTTGTTACTTATCTTCTTTGGGTCTGTGAATTGTGGTATGGTTATCCTGTACTATATGGCTAATATCCACTTATAAGTGAGTACATGCCATGTGTGTCTTTCTGGGTCTGAGTTACCTCACTCAGGATGATATTTTCTAGTTCCATCCATTTGCCGTAAAAATCCATGATTTCTGATGGGTGGCTTAGTCCTCATGTGGATCCTCTAGTCAGGGGAGAAGGGGCTGTCTATGACATGAACTCTGTTTCCTCCTTTTCAGTCACTTCCCCCTGGTGGGGCTGCCATGCCCGACCTCAGCAGAAGAGGATGATCTCACTTCTCATGTGACTTGATGTGCTGGGGTGGACTTGGCAGGAGCGCCCCTTTCCTGAGTAATAAAGGAGGGAGGATAGGAGGAAGAGAGAGGGAGGGTGGGATCAGGTGAAGAAGACGGAGGGGGCTGCTATTGGGATGTAAAATGAATAAATAAAAATAAGAAAATAAATATTCTAAGTCTTACTAAAACCTACACTATAACCAATAAATAAATAAAGATGCTATCTTTCCTCTGGGGGGAAAAAAAGTCAAAGGCCAGAAGAAGAAAAAGCAAGCAATGATATACCGAGAACCAGCATTAAAGATACTCTTAAAGGACTGATTTTAGTTGATGACACATTTTCTTTGTAAGTTATATTTAACTAAATTGCCTATTGATGGATTTCATCTTTAAAAATAACAGTCCATTGTTGTTGATGTTTACGTAACTGATAAAACGATATTGTAAAGACTTTAGTGAAATTCTGTAACATTTCAAAACAACTTGTTTCTAGGGCTGAGATTAAGAAAATAAGGAGGTAAACCAGGTATGATTAATTCTAGTGCCCTTAATTAAACCAGGTGCCTTTAATTCCAATATGTGGAAGTGTGAAGACCAGGAATTCAAGGTCAACAACTACAACATAGGAAGTCTGGGGCCAGTCTGTGCTGTATGAGACCCCATCTCAAAAAACAAAATGTAAGTAAATACATAAAGTATCAATTATGCATGAATTCATAAAACAATCCTAATTGTGTAAATATATTCAATTTTTCTCACTGGATATAATATTCTTGAAAGGTTTAGTTCAAGGGGGTCCCTAAGGCAGATAGGTCTTTTTGGGTAAGAAATTTCTTGAAAGAGTTATTTTTTTTTTAATTTTGTATTATTAATTTATTCTTGTTACATCTCAATGGTTATCCCATCCCTTGTGTCCTCCCATTCTTCTCTCCCTCCCCTTTTCCCCTTATTCCCCTCCCCTATGACTGTTCCTGAGTGGAGAGGGGGATATGACTTTCTCACGTACTCTAGTGCCTCACATTTCACCATGTCCCCTGGAGGGGGAGACCTGGTGGCACTCAGAGGAAGGACAGCAGGTTACTGAGAAGAGACTTGAAAGAGTTATTAATGCCATAGGCAGAGAGCAGCACAGCACAGCAGCGTCAGAGGAGAGTTCAAGGCATGGTGTCAGAGTTCAGCCAATCCCTTGTCACAGGTTGCAGAGAAAGGGGAAGGTTCTGTGCCACGTGTCTGATGAGTTGATGCTGCAGCCACTCTGCCTACGAATCAGCTTTAAGGCTGTCAAGGATCTAGGGAAACACGCTACTTGCGTTCAGGAAATGAAGTCTCCTTAGTTTCAGAAGTTTTTTTTCCAGCTCAATCAGAATGCAGGAGCTTGGCAAAAAGGAGAGCCCTGGCTCACACTGCCTATTGAATGGTAGTTTTTATTTGCTGAATATTAGTTTATATAATGTGTTGTTGGTTTAATTAGTATTATGTAAATATTCTTCACAATGATCATTCAGTATGAAAAATGTGACATTTAGATCTATGAAGGCAAAATGTGAATACTTCATTTCTAATTTGTGTATTATTTATATAAAACATTATAAAATGATTAAATGACTCGAAATTTCAAAAAACAAAATTCTATTAAAGTAAAATCTATAAAGGAATAAAATTAAAACAAGTTCAAGAGTAAATATAACAATGTCCAATTCCATACAAAGTCAGGGCTTCTTGTCACACTTCTCTATAATAAATGGTCAGTGCCAAATCATATTTTCGTTAAAATCCTACTGACCACATTTAAAAGAGCAATTTTATAATTTGGGGTTTTCTCCTTTTTTGTTGGTGGTGGTTTGTTTTGACACAATTTCTTACTATGATCATCATGACTGAAATTTGCACTATTTGAGCTCATGAGAAAAAAGTGTAATAGTCTATGTTGATTTCCTAGTGATCCAGAGGATGCAGAGATGGCTCAGTGGATAAAGGACTTCCTGTGCAAGTAAAGCCTGAAGGGGACCCCTGGAAATGTACCTGATGTCATTAGGGGAGAGAGGTGGAGACTTCCGGGGGCTGGCTCGCTACACTAGCCTTATTGTTACAGTTCCACATTCAGCAAACAAAACGGAGGACTAGCAAGAAAGACACTCATAACCAAAGTCTGGCCTCCACAGGTATATGCACGAGCGCGTGTGCACGAGCGCATGTACACGCACGTGCACACACACACACACACACACACACACACACACACACACACACTAAGAAAGTAATCCTACTTTGAAAATAAGAGTACTCAAGGAAACCTGGAAAGACAATGTTACTGAAATATAATGACGCATCCTTGCTTTAGCGATGTTATTATCTACAAGTGCACATTTGTACTCCTTTACTCTGGTCACTGTTGTTCAGAGAGTGATTAAAGAGAAAAATCACTTCATTTTACTTTTCTATGATAAATGACTCATGATGTTTTAATTAACTTATTATTCCCTGGCCATTGCAATGGTTTTCTTTTTAGAGAGTACATTTCTAGTGAAGCTGGTTTTGTTTAGATTTAGCATGCCCATTCAAAGGAAATGTTTAAACCTCTTTAATTATGGATTTTACACATTGATTTTTTTAAACACTAAATGTGAACATCTTTTTAAAGAATAGCATCTTAGCAAAAACATTCATACACATGGCATTCTCACTTTCACCACAGCCCATTATGAATATATTAGGATTCCTTATTTTCTTAAATAATTAGTTTTATTAGGCATATAAAAATAAAATAGATTAAATCACAGTACATAATTGAAACTTATGGTACATGGTACATAAATGTAACCATCTGGACTCAGACTAAAGAGACCGAAATATGGTTTTTGCTGACATGTTCTGGTCTGAACAGATGTTTCAGAGTCCACGTGGAGGATATGAACCTCTTAAAATAACACATTTGAGGACTAGCACTAGAATTACCAAGAACAAATGGCCATTCATGGAATCTAGTGAAATTGCCAGTAACAATAGGATTTTAGACTTTTTTTTAACAACGGAAGTCAGTGGTAACCAGTGGTAACCAGTCTCCACAGCACTATTCTATCAGTGATGACTTATAAATGTGCAAAATGTAGCCATATACACTTATGTTAGGAAAAAGCAGGAGGACAAGTGTGTTTGTGTTTGTTTGTTTGTTTGTGTGTGTGTGTAAAAATCTGTGTGTACATATATGAGTTGTCTGTGTGTATGTGTGTGTTTGTGTGGATATCTGGCTTAGTATGTGAACTTGTATGTGTCTGTGTGTTGTGTGTCTATGTCTGTGACTGTGTACTTGCCTATCTGTGTATATATTTGTCTCTGTGTGTTTGGGCTTGTCTGTCTGTGTGTATGCTATGACTGTGTATTTGCAGTGTGCGTACATGTCTAACTCTGTGTGTGTGTGTTTGTGTGTATCTATGTGTATCTGTTTATTGGCATGTGTATCTATTTTTCTGTGCATAGGAATGTATGTGACTGTGTGTGTGATTTTAAAATAAAGGCCTGTTACACACGCTAAAGCTTCCCCATCAAGAACTTTGCACATTCCTTCCTTCAGTTGGAATCTAAGAATAACATTTCCTCTATTTAGGGACATTCCGTTCTTGTCTCGCCCATGAATAGCTAATTGCTCTTGACATTGCCATGTGACCATGACTCCAGCTCTTTAACCCACCCAGAACTCTTTCCTGCTCTGAGTGTGACTGGACATCCTGCAGTTAGCTTCTCTGAAGTGTTTCTAAGTTGGAAGGCAGCAGCAAAGTAAAGAGAAATTAAAGACATTGAACAGAAGTCACCCCAAATAAAGATTTAAGTTTGCTTCACTAGACTTGTTTTTAGATTCCTTGGATGCTTTGTTGGGCACACACTCTCTGGAGAAGAAATTAGATAAGGACAAAACGATCCTGTCTGGAGCGAGTGAGAGCATGTTGGCCTGTGGCATTGTAGCCTGGTATGCGTGCAGTTCTAGGTCACTGTTGTGGCACAGGATATGACAATGAAACAAAGACTGAAGGCAAGTCTAAAAAGCTCCTCCTGGGTGAAAGCAAAAATCGATGAATGGACCTTTAAAAACTCAGTACAGGGACTTAAAGAAAATAAGACATGGTCCCAGAGTTTTTGAGAAAGAGTTGTAGTTCTAAGCCAACTGTCCTCATCACTCTGAGGTTGATTGGTTATCCATTACAGAGTCATGACTACAAAGTCAATCTCTGAATTCTGTGCTAGGCTATGTCAGGTCTCCACTTCTCACAGAATTCATCTTTCTCTTTAAGATTACCATGATTGAGGGTGTGTAGTGTGCGACATCCAGGACAAGGTCTCCAACATAACGTATAGGAGGAAAGCCCACCATCAAGTCAATTCTTTGCTGAGAGAAGGACACACAACCTTCTCAGAGCTTAGCTTGGGCATTATAGTCGCTCACTCAGCCCAGAGCCTCTTATTAAGACACTCAGCATATACCCCAGGTCCAGGCAGCAGTGCTACCCAGAGCCTTTCCTTCATCTCCTTGATTTCCATCACTAATGCTGTCAGATGGGTCCTCCCCAGGATTGCCATCACCAGGGATACAGGGCGTGTAGACTACCCAGCACTGAAACCAAGTAGAACCTAGCTCACCCTTGTGCTGACCACAAGGATAATGCTTGTCCTACACCCACCTGAATGTTTGTGTGTGTGTGAAATGGGAGTTACTGCTTGTCTGACTAAACTGTGACTGTATGACTAAAGCCATTTGTAATGATTTGATTTCTCAAAACGAGGTAGGTTTGCTGCATGTTCCACCATACTGCAGTCTAAGGAGGAAAAAAAATCACAAGAAAGCACATTGGTAATGCAGGTACTGATGACAGGTAGCCACCTTCCTCAGCACCCAGTGCCACTGATGGCTCAAGACTGGTGTGTAGTGATGATCAGATGGTGAAGATAAGCTCTGCCCTCTGTGTGACTTTCAGACCAGTCTTCTCTGTAGCTTCAGACAAGTGTCCAATCTCTGTTTATATGGCAATTGTCTTTATTTATAAAGCAAGATCCAACACTGTACTTACCTAGTAGGAGTGTTGTAGAATCTAAGTTCATGAATGTAAGCAAGTAGAAAAATGTGTTGTGGCAAAACAAAAGACAACAAATAAACAACAGCAAAGTAGTCCTCTCTTCCAAGAAAATAAGAGTTGGTTTGTTCTGGAGCCACATATGAGTGGCCATGACCCAGAAGTACAGATGTAGGTTACCCAAAATAACATTTCAAATGTGGTGACAGTTCTTTGAAGTTTCTATAGTAATAGAACAGTGAAAATCATAAACTGAGAGATTTTACAAATGCACTGGTGGAAATATAAAGTAGGTAGGATACAGAAAAACAGGGAAATCTCTTACGACTTTCAATTTCATCTGATGATAGTCTTAGCATTTGGGATGGTGGATGCTAAGGCTCTTTGTACATTTTAGAAATGATTTTACCAGATAGTCAACAGAGTGTTAGGCCAAATTCAAAGGTAGATGATACATGTTATCAAGAAGGCAAGGAAAACCCAAAATAATTAGGCTCTACAACTATAAATCTCCAGATTGCTACAATCATGAAAGGTCTAATCAGTTAATAAGACTTGCAGAATCTTTAACATAAATTTGGATTTCTTTTTCATAGAAATTCAGCTCAAAAATATCTGGCTGCTAACAGGTCCACACATCTTCTATGGTTGCATGATTCAAACTTGGAATAAAAGGTTTAGCACTGTATAAATACTGTGATGAAGCCAGAGAAAGAGTGTTCCTGACATAGAGCTAGGAAACCAGAATCTGAATTATACCCTAAGGTATACCCTAAGGTGAAACTGTGGGCTCCTGGGGCGGAGAAGGACAGTAAAGGGAAATGAGTTTCCATTTCCCCTTCTCTGTTGTAAGTTTCTTTCCCCCATTACTTTGTCACCAAATGGGTGACAGACAACAACCAACCAGCAGTTGATTCTGTCCTTTTGCCATGAAACAGAAAACCCTACCTGCAAACAAAATGTCATTTATGGACAAAATTCAGGCCCTGATCCCTGTACCTGAGAATCTCTTTGAACAGCTGGTGACCAATAGAGTAAACATAGGGGGAGAGGTGGGCACTGGAAGGTGATACTTAAACTTGAAAAAACTCAAGCCCCCAGAAACTCAAGGGACTCCCAAAGGGACGCGCAATTCTGGGGACTGTCTTCCCTGACAGAATCTGTATTGATGGCTAGCAAATTTAATTTTTCCTGCTCCTTGAACAATCTCCCTGTCTCTATTTCATTAATCAATGAGTGAAAAGAACCAGAACCTGGGACCATAGCAGAGGACATTCTGAGATGCTTCGGAAATACATGGATAGCGTGAACTCTCCAGTTCCAACCATGTCCTAGTATCCGTGCCTGAACTAGATCACACTCTAATCCCTCTTTATTTCCCATCATCTGTAAAGTGATTGGCTAAAAACAGTAGGTGCTCCACCCAACACATCAGTAGCAGAGCTGCCAATCACAGGGGGTGACAGTACTATGTCCCAATATTGTACCATCCCCAGCAACCACAAGTTTAATTTTTAAATGACCTTAATTCCAATATCATAAATAAAAATGAAGAAAAGAGATCAAAGATACCTTCAGAGACTTGCCCAGCAGTTAAACAATGCTGCTACCATCAGAAATAGTAATGCATTCCTTCAAAAAAAATATGTTTACAAAATGTTCTGTTTGATATCTTTGAGCCCTGTGAGCAACATTACTTCATATGAATTCTTCAGGATAAAGTTTAGCAACTGTATACCAACATAATGCCACCTTTAGCTTTGACTTCAGGCATTCATTGAACTCTGTGTACACCCCGCAAGCACTGACTGATGCCTGGGCTTCCCCCAAGATACATCATTAGCACTTCCTCTTCTTACTGTGGTGATTTTAACAGGTAGCTAACATATAAGGTTCCCTGAGCACGTTTGTACACATACACACACACACACACACACACACACACACACACACACACACACCACCACCACCACCACCACCACCACCACACACTTTTTTTTCTTTAATTTATTCACTTTACATCCTGAACGTAGCCTTCTCCCTCCTCTCCTCCGGGTCCCATGCTCCCACTCTCTTCCCCCTTCCCCTCTCTCCTTTTGCTCAGAAATGGGGGTCCCCTATATCAACCCACCCAAGCAATCAAGTCTCATCAGGACTGAGCACATCCTTTTCCACTGAGGCCAATCAAGGCAGCCCTGCCAGGGAAAAGTGATCCAAAAGCAGGTAACAGAGTCCATGTCAGGAACAGGCCCCACTTCACTTGGTAGGGGACTCACATGAAGACAAACTGCCTGTCAGTTCCCTGTGTGTAGGAGGCCTAGGTTCAGACCATGCATGCTCTTTGTGTTTGTGTGTGTGTGTGTGTGTTTCTTTTTTTTTATTTTAATTTTATTAATTTATTCAGATTACAACTCAGTTGTTATCCTATCACTTGTATCCTTCCATTCCTCCTTCCCTCTTGCTTTCACCCTATTCCCCTCCCCTAGGTGCAAGACTGACCGAGGGCGACCTCCTCCTCTACTATCTGGTCCTAGGCTATCAAGTCTCATCTTGGTAGCCTGCTTATCCTTCCTCTGAGTGCCACCAGGCCTCCCCACCAAGGGGAAGTGGTCAAATATGGGGCACCAGAGTCCATGTCAGAGTCAGTCCCTGCTTTCCACATAACTGTGGAGAATGTCCTGTCCATTGGGTAGATCAGAGTAGGGGTTCAATGTTTAGTACTTGTATTTTCCTTGGTTAGTGCAATAGTTTGAGCAGACGCCTCTGGGCCCCGATCCACCTGTCAAGATGTTCTTCTTGTAGGTTTCTAGGACCCTCTGGGACCTTCTATTTCCCCATCTCCTATATTTCTCTTACCTAGACTATCAGTAGGATGTCCTCACATCTATCCCAATCTCCTGGTAAGTGAAGACTTTTGTGTGACATGCCTTTTGGCCTAGTGCCCAATTATATGTGAGTATATACCATGTGAGTCTTTCTGCTTCTGGGTTAACTCACTCATTATGACCATTTCTAGTTCCATCCATTTGTCCACAAATTTCAGGATTTCCTTGTTTTTAATAGCTGAGTAGTATTCCATAGTGTAAATGTACCACAGTTTCTTTATCCATTCTTCAACTGAGGGATATTTAGGCTGTTTCCAAGTACTGGCTATTATGAATAAGGCTGCTATGAACATAGTTGACCATATGTCCTTGTTGTGTGCTGAAGCATTTTCAAGGAGTGGAATAGCTGGGTCTTGAGGAAGCCCTATTCCCAGTTTTCTGAGAAAGTGCCAGATAGATTTCCAAAGTGGTTGTACAAGTTTGCATTCCCACCAGCAATGAAGGAGTGGTCCCTTTTCTCCACATTCTCGCCACTTGAATTTTTGATCTTAGCCATTCTGATGGGTGTAAGATGGAGTCTCAGAGTCTATACGACTACAGAGAGAAGTGTCTGTAAGGCAGGAGACACTGTCAACAGAATAAAGTAACAGCCTACAGACTGGGAAAAGATCTTTATCAACCCTATATCTGACAAAGGGCTAATATCCAAAATATATAAATAACTCAGGAAATTAAACACCACCAAACCAAATAACCCAATTGAGAAATGGGGCTCAGAACTAAACAGAGAAATCTCAGCAGAGGAATATCAAATGGAAGAGAAACACTTAAAGAAATGCTCAACATCCTTAGTCATCAGAGAAATGCAAATTAAAATGACTCTGAGATTCCATTTTACACCCATGCATGCTCTTTTCTTGGAACTTTAGTCTCTGTCATTCTTTTTTTTCCTTTCTATTAATTCATTCCTATTGCATCTCAATTGTTATCCCATCCCTTGTATCCTCCGATTCTTCCCTCCCACTTTTCCCCTACTCCCCTCCCTATGACTGTGATTGAGGGAACCTCCTCCCCCTGTATATACTCATAGGGTATCAAGTCTTTTCTTGGTTGCCTGCTTTCCTTCCTCTGAGCGTCACCAGGTCTCCCCATCAAGGGGACATGGTGAACTATGGGGTACCAGAGTTGTCTCTGTCATCCTTGGTTGACTCTTTTGGTCTTCTTGTGGCGTTCTTGTCCCATACAGGTCCTTCTATCCTCCCCTCACACACACGCATACTTTCACAAGACTCCCTGAGTTCCAGCTAATGTTTGG
Organism: Acomys russatus; assembly: GCF_903995435.1. Lineage (NCBI taxonomy): Eukaryota > Metazoa > Chordata > Mammalia > Rodentia > Muridae > Acomys > Acomys russatus. The sequence continues at coordinate 60,475,335 of NC_067145.1, forward strand.
CTATGGGTCTCAACATCTGTTTTCATCCTTTTCTGGCTGAAGCCTCTCAGAGGACAGTCATGCTAGTCTCCTGTCTGCAAGAATAGTAGAGTATCATTAATATTGTTAGAGGTTGGCTCTCTCCCATGGGGTGGGTGTTGGAGGTTGGTCTGATGTATTTTGATGCTAATTATTGCTTGCTATCTCTGTGTCCCACCTTGTACCTTGCCTAAGAGCCTAACATGTTAGACCAATAAAAGGCCATCACACCTGGACAGGGCAAATGAGATATAGGCGTGGTGGCTAAGGTTCCTGGGCTTTGGGAGACAGAGAGAATCTTGGTAGGAGTAGAGACCAGACCAGAGGAGAGGAGAAAAGGAAGAAGGTTGCGCCATAGGTTAGGTGGAGGAGAAGCACATGGCCAGCGTGGATGGAGATTTGGCCCAGATGATGATAATTAGCACGTATTTGGGATTATGGATGGGAGATAGCTTGATAGAAATTATTAGAAGCAGATGGCCTAAGAAATAGTTTAGGGGATTAATATCTGCCCTGCCCCAGGATAACAAAGACTATTTTAAAATATGACAAGTGTCTGTGTCTTGATTGATTGCTAGCAGGTTAGAAGATACTGCCATAATAATAATTATAGATAGGCCTGAAAATAAATATTATTAGGTCATATTGATAAATTAATAGCAACAGGCAGGTCTCAGGTTGGACCAGTCATTGGTTAGGCACTCCCTCAATCTCAGCTCCATCTTCATCCTGGCTTTTCTTGCAGGCAGAATGAATTTTGAATCAAAGGTTTTGTGGGTGGGTTGGTGTCCCCCTCCCTCTACTAGGACTCCTGCCTGGCTAGAAGATAGCCACTCAATCTCCATGTCGCTTGCTGCTAGGAATCTCAGCTAGAATCATCCCCATATCTTCCCAGGAGCCTACTACCCCCACTATCCTGAGGAGGACTCCTGGGCTCTAGGGACACAGAGTTCTGCTTCTTAAAAGTTTAGGAAGATGATTCTTTAACCCTGAGCATCTGATTCAAAGCCTGAACAAGTGAGCATAGCATCCCCTGTGGATGCTGCATAATTAAAGTCACCAGCTTCCTGGAAGGAAATTAATATGCAGCACAATTTGAGTAACATGCACAGAGCTCAGCAGTTTACCCCAAGTCTCCAAGGAAGGAAAGTGGCACACTTTGACTCAAAGCAGGTGATCATTTCCCACCACACTAATAACCTCTCTAGCTCAATGCAGGCCTCCTGAAACCCCAGTACTGTGTTGATTCTACAGCCATCTGGATGTACAGAGACTTGAACAGCACCATGTATCCATCTCCAGTACAAATCTAGACAGTGTAAATACGTAAAGAAATTATAACAGGGCTCGAGAGATGGCTCAGTGTTGAAAAGCACTGGCTGCTCTTTCAGAGAGAGGACCTGAGTTCCGCCACACACATGATGACTCACAATCATCATTCCGTTTGATGTGACACACTCTTCTAGCCTCCACGGGCACTAGACATGCACCTGGTGAGCAAAAACACATGCAGGCAAAACACCCATAAACATAAAATTAAAGTTAAGAATTTAAGAAGAAATTATAATGGATACTGGTTTTTATGAAGATTTTAGACAAGTGAAAAAAAAAAGCTAAAGAAGTTGAAAAACTCCTAATGAGCAGTATAAAATCAGTGTATTGGGGGCAGGGGAGATGGATGGCTCAGTGGAGAAAAGCTTGATGCACAAAAGCGAGACGAGTTCAAATCTGCCACATGAAGTCAGCTGTTAGGGCACGTGTTGGTGATCACAGTGTTCCTACAGAGACATGGAGCTGCACACTGGAGAGTGCCCACCTAGCCTGGCGAATGCATTGGAAAACAGCACAGACGGTACCACTAACACTGTGAAAACCGGGAACCAACACTGGGATTGTCCTCTGACAGGCTCTGCGTCATGCTCGGCTACACACACACAGAAGAAAATTTGGAAAAGAAAGTCAATGTTTTAAATAGTGTAGGAGTGAAAATAGAAGACAAAGTATCAAGGGAGGACTAAACTCTAATATAAATATGTGACAGAGTCTTACATTTTTGAGAGATGAGCAAGAACAATGGGAAATATTTCATTATCTAAGAGTTTGGAATTGTAAGTAGCTTCCTTTTAAAACAGGAGGTATAATTTAACCTCATGGACTTTGATATTGTTCTGTATTTATCAAAGAACATAGTTGCTAGGGCCTCTTATAACAATTAAACCAGCAAACTCACAATGGGTTAAAATTCTCAGCATTTTTATATTAACCCTGTTTATCTGTAAACAACAATTATGGCTTATTATTAGAATAATTAAATATACTGAAATAAATTACATAACTAGAATTACACTTTGAGTGTGGGGTCTCCTTGTACCCAATATCAATTGCTTGAAAAGACTGTTCACACAGAGTAGCTATTTGAATAACACAGTGCTCCTACTTGAGCAGAGTTAAGGCAACATTATTTAACAGTTACCTCATAGCATTTTAATTATTTTAAGAAAGACTATTTCTATTACACTCCTCTGTTTACTGACTGTAGGAGTACACTGAAGCAAATAAGGATTCCAGAGGGTGTGGACACTATTTAAGCACCATATGTCATTATCTGCCCAAATAATTTCAGTTCAGATTAGAACATGGCCATGGATGCATTATTTTCAATAAATAACCTCTTCTATAAATCTCTGATGCCTGAAAAAATTGTTTGAAAATTTCCAGAAATTAAAAAAAAAATCCCAGAAATGTGCAGCAGGCTCTCCTACAAGAATGTGGACATAGCTCTATTCTGGGGCCATCAAACACCATAAGCATGGTTCCCAGGGACATCACAGTCCCCAGAATTGGTTCTTCTTCCTCGCCATCATCAGATATTGCCAGGTGACTGTTATCTGCTCCAGGCCATCGTATCAATGAGTGGGGTGACCATTCAAAGAAGATGCTTGCTACTGGCGTGTTCTTTCATACCAGGGGATAAGTGGAAGACATTCCCGGTTCTTATGGGTCCTCTCACTATTATCAGTGATGCGCATGTTTCTAGAGTTCATCTTTACAGCATAGGGCCCTGCCTTCGAGCGTCTTCACAAGGGGATTCCTCCCTATCACGTTCCTGAACATTCTATCTCTAGCAGATGTTAGCTTCTTGCCTCTGAGGTGGACTTGGCTTTTCTTGGTGGTCCTCTCCATTGGCATCTAGACTAAATTTACAAATAAGTGCTAGATCAGTGTCTTGTCAGCAGCGCAGTCAGCACCTAGCAGACCTCCAGCACTGCTTGAAGAAATGTGTGGTCCACTAACATGCTCATCTCCCACAAGAAAACATCAGGAAACATGAGAACCAATCTGTGTTAATATTGGACAAATTTTAGTCATTTTTTTCTGGCATAGAGGACTAACTAAGATGCTTGGTTTAAGATAAAAACAAATGTAAAAGTACTTCCTGACTTCTCTCGACAGCATGAGATACTGCTACTAGGGAGGGTTTTCTTTGAATAAAATTAGTTTGAAAAGCATAAAGGACAAAAGTAAAACTGCTTTGGAATGAACATCAATTCAATTCAGTTAGTATCTCCTAGTTCACAAGGAAGTATACATACTCTCCATTTCCCAGTAGAAACATAAGTAAAGTCTTTCTCATCACATTGTTCTATGCTGACACATAAAATGATACATGCCACTCAGTGAAACCAATGCTCGAGTGCACAACTCAATAACTTTTCAGGTCTCTGCAGAGGAAATAAATGTTATTAGATAGATGCTGGGTTCTGAGTGGTGATGTGGCATCCATTGCTTGCCTCTTTGGTACTCTCTATTTGGAAAGCACTATTATAGACGTTAAGTCACTGACATCATCAAAATATTAGGTGCCTTAAGAAATAGTTTTCTGAACCCCTACCCAGATCTACCCAATGGACAGGACATTCTTCACAGTTGAGTGGAGAGTGGGGTCTGACTTTCACATGAACTCTGGTGCCCCATATTTGACCATGTCCCCTGGATGGGGAAACCTGGTGGCACTCAGAGGAAAGACAGCAAGTTACCAAGAAGAGACTTGATACCCTATGAGCATATACAGGGGGAAGAGGTCCCCTCAGGCACAGTCATAGGGGAGGGGAGTAAGGGAAAATGGGAGGGAGGGAGGAATGGGAGGATACAAAGGATGGGATAACCACTGAGATGTAACAAGAATAAATTAATTAAAAAAAAGTATGAAATTAAAAAAAAAAAAGAAATAGTTTTCCACTCTTCCACAGGAGGCCTATGTGCCACTGCCATATCTATAGAGAGATTCCAGCATGTTTTGAGAGTACTCAGCACCAACATCGATGGCTGGCGGGAGAAAATAGTCTTTGCCATCACTGTCCTCAAGGGCATGGGGCAGAGATACGCTCATGTGGTGTTGAGGAAAGCAGGCATTGACCTCACCAAAAGGGATGGAGAATTCATGGAGGATGAGGTGGAGCATGGGATCACCTTCCTGCAGAATCCATGATAGTACAAGATCCCAGACTGGTTCTTGAACAGACAGATGTGAAGGACAGAAAGTACAGGCATGTTCTGACCAATGGTCTAAAGAACAAACTGTGTGAGGACCTGGAGCAACTGAAGAAGATTAGAGCCCATGGGGGCCTACACCGGTTTTGAGGTCTTAGGTCTGAGGTCAGCACACCAAGCCCATGGGCCACCAGCCTTTGCTGGTAAAAATAGTTTCTATATCTGAAAAGAAAAAGAAAGAAACAGTTTCCCTCAGGTGATCAAATAAGCGCTAAACATGTGAGATTATTTCCCTGAAACAACAACTACCCCTTACCAATACAAGGGGACAATCAAATGTGTTCTATTTCACTAGGAATCATGCGCAGTGGTGGTTACGAGCGAAAGATAAGCAGAACTGTGTTTCTGTGAATCTACTGAATTCCTTGTAAGCCACACACTTTGGTAAGAAAGAAGAATTTCACTGATTCTATAAGTTGGAGAATGTTTAGAAAGGGAAATGAGAACCTATTGCAAGGCTTCCTGGGGAGGATGTGATAAACATTCTTTCACCCCAGAAAAGACCCAAAGAAATGATTCCCCCCAAATCTACCTTGACGAGCTTATGCATTTCCTTAGAACTATCAACAAGAGCACAGGGACCAGGCTACTTACAGTAGGACAAATACTTTGAAAGCAGCTGAATCACCAAATATTCCCCCCTCAGCATGTGTGACAATTCTGGACAGTTGTTTCCATGGAACATTCTTGTTTGTCTAGCAGGAAGTACCCCTAAAAACTCTCTTCTTCCCCTGCAGTTGTTTCCTTCCTACATAACATTGGGAAGAAGTCTTATGAGACTTATGAACTTTTCGGAGCTTTCTGGGTCTTGTAAGTTTCCCAGCACCCCCACTTTGCTTATGACAGGTAAGCAGACTTAGGAGCTGATTTTCGTAGATAGTATGGGCTCCTCACATGGCTCCACATAGTAACAAAGTGCAGAATGAAAGGCTGGTATTCATTTCTTCATTTTGGCCAAGGCATCAAGAATAGTTATTTTGTATATATCTTTTCCTCTTGTGCTACCTTAAATTTCAGGATGAGCAAAGCTTCAAAGGACAGACCATCCCATAATAAGGACAGTTATTATGAGAATGGCGGTTGGCCCTTAAGTAATAAATGAATTAACAATTTAACTACCTATAAGAAAACTTCGCAGAACCAAAGCTAAACCGATGACAGGTAATGATGAGTAAGACCAGATCTTGACAAGACTGCTCCATTTGTGCATGTGTCTTTCCTCTATTTGAATGAAACCTCATGGTGGTAGTCAGAAGACAAACTTGGAGTTAATGCACACTGAATCTCTCTCTCTCTCTCTCTCTCTCTCTCTCTCTCTCTCTCTCTCTCTCTCTCTCTCTCTCTCTGCTTTTTACCATTACTTATCTCTTAAATTAATACAATGGAAATTAGCAGCCTATATTTGGTTTGCTGGAGCCCAGACTTTAGCTTTGAAATCTCTGATAACAACTAATAAAAGGTATACTACACTTGTTTATCATTCTAGAGAGACTATGGACTTAGCTGCCATCCTAATAAACTGAGGCCTGGTAGCCAATGAGAAGCAAAAATTTAATACATTATCAATACTCAAGACCTAAACTTTGTAACTTTTGCCTGGCTGCAGGCTAAGACTGAAATGAATTCTTTAGTAAAAACAATGAGTTTTGAAAGCAATGGTGGAACTGATACCATGAGAACATTTTGTGGAACTAGCCCAAGCCAGAAGTACTCAACCAAGCACTGCGAACTGGCTAGTTCCTTAGCCCAGGTGCAATTATAATACCAGTAGGAAGGTTCTTACTAATGACAAATTGCATGAAAGTGTTGACAGCCCATGGAAACGATATTTTACCAGTAGACAATAAAAAAATGAAGAGTTACAAAGATGTCTCAGCTTCTAAAAAGAGTGGTAAAACCACAGGGACCTGAGTTCTGACCCACCTACCACACTCAACATCAAAATCAGCTGCAGCACTTATAGCTATGATTCCAGGGCCAGAGAGGCAGAGAGGGGAGGAGCCTGGTGCTCAGTGGTCAGCCACACTAGCCAATCAGTGATCTTCATTTTCTTTGAGAGACCCTTTCCAAATGGAATGAGAGGAGCCACTGAGAAAGACATCAACCATTCTTCTCCATATGGATCCCACCTCAAAACACACACACACACACACACACACACATATAAACACACAGGCACACACAAATACACACACACAAAATGTTAAGGTGAACTTTAAAAGGACAGACAATAAGGCTAAACTCATAGGCTTTCAATTCTATCATTTTTTTCTTATAGTTGAGTTAAATAAAACATATATTTAATACGGAATTCCTTGAAGCAATATAAGAAACCATTAAAAAATTATTCTTATCAATATTTTCATTAAGCAAAATAAAGGTGGAGGGCACTTGGTTTAGCTTAGCTGGCCATTCAATTCTATTCAGTAAGACATCTCTTTAAAAATAGCAACAAGCACTTCCCTCTTCCTTTAACCTTTAGCTAGTAAGTCCACTCACATGACTGACATCATTTTAAAAATTTTATTTTTCAACATTATGGGCAATATTATCTTCTTGACTGAGAAGGAACAGTGTGGGCTACCTTTGAAATAAAGCCTTCAACAAAGGCGTGAGCCCAGCTCTGTAAAATGTCATTTACTTCCAGGAATTCATGATGTCCCTGATGGGAACTGCAATTTCCTTTCTACATCTCCCTACCTCAAGGCGACAGCATAGCTTCCAGGGAGCATCCCTCAGAGCCCTTAGCACTGGCTGAGCTTTCTACCTCATGGCCTAATTATGATGTTTCATTCTCTAATAGGAATCATTTTAGTCTCATCCTCAAGTGTCATGCTGCATTTTCTCCATGGGTTTATCCTCATGAAAGTTGGCATCACTACAATTCCTCTTTCCTGCCTGACTCTGCTGAGAAATGGACTGGATATCCACAATGCCACTCTCTCTTACGAGGAGGAGAAAGCCCTAGGCTGCTGATATACTAGGAAGTCTACTTTTTTTTTTCTTCTAACTTCTTTGACCTTTGACAGCAATGGATATAAACCACGTAGGAGATGACACTACAGACATGTAATGTGAGGAACATATTTCTACAGAATCAAGCAGACTGCTCACAATGTGCACCTTAACCGAAAACTGATACTTCCACAGGCATGGAACTATGCCAGGGTGATGATTCCATTTTTTAAAAACACGGGTAACAGAACATAGTGGCGTTACCTGCAATATCAGCATTTGGGAGAAAGGGTGAGGAGGATCAGGAGCTTAAGGCTAGCTTCAGCTAGGCAACAAGCTTAAGGATGGCTTGGGTAACACAAGACTGCTGTCTCAAAAATAAATAGATAGACAGATAGATACATAGATAGATACATAGATGATAGATAGATAGATAGATAGATAGATAGATAGATAGATAGATGCAAGGCAAGAATGACCAAAACCAGGCATAACACAATAATGGATAGAGGAAGAGCCAGCTATCTACTCTTAAGAAGGAGGCTATTCTGTACCTAGTGGACATATTTCATTCTGAATTCCCATCATGGTGAACTCACTGTGTAGGAGTTACAGGGAAGATGGGATAAAATAAAACATCAACGTGAGATCATCCCCTCAGGCAGTGGAATGAAGTAAAGAGAACTAAAGTACACATGTAACAACAATTTACAGAAGTTGACTATGCATGTGGTAAGAATGGAATGTGCTCGAAAAACAGAGAAGTACTAGTTCTTTATCCACAGGCCAAAGTAAAGGTACATGGGAACATTCTGAAATCCAGGTACCTGACTGGGGTATTAATTATTTAGTAAGAGAATTAAATTCTGTTAATAGCTATTCATGTAATCTTACATTGGACAGTTTGCTAAGTGCTTTGATCACTTTTATTTTCCCTGACTAAGAATGTTAAAATTCATGAGTTTTAAATTCCTTCATAACATTATGAGTCCAAGATTCTAAGGTATTCTAAGCAATAATAATAGAAATAAAGGTAATTATCCCTGATCTAATTACAGTGTAATTAGGAAGCAGATGATATTGGAAGGCTAATGGGCTGCTGCTGATTTCCCTACCTGCTGGTCCAGGAGCCTGTAGGATGTGCTCACAAATGGATTTTGAGTTTGAATTAGCACAGTGATTACTCGACATTGTTATTCTGTGCCCCGCTGTCTGCTAAGTGACATTCAATTAATCATATGAAATGCTGACTCATAGGTTACCGAAGTTTTCATTCAGATAAAATATGTCCATTCAAGTCAGATCCACAAAAATCCTTAATCAAATATGTGCTTGCAGAATGGAGTCTATATGAAATTAAGTGGCTACTTGGCTTAGTGTGGTCCTTTAGGACTTTGTGTCCTCCGTTGAAAACACTATAGCCATGTTTCCTCAGCTCGAATATCCTTATATTGAATTTAATTAGAATAATTTATTTTATTTTATTTGGTTTTTCGAGACAGAGTTTCTCTGTGTAGCCTTGACTGTCCTGGACTCACTTTGTAGACCAGGCTGGCCTTGAGCTCACAGCAATCCGCTGCCTCTGCCTCCGGAGTGCTGGGATTAAAGGCATGCACCTGGCTAATTACAATAATTAGAATAATTTTTAAAGATGCATAGGATCCTATCTGAAAACAAAATATAACTCAAGGAAGAAAACTACCCAGTGTGTTACCTAAAGCTTGAAGTAGATCAATTGAGTAATTGAATAATTCTTTAATAACTAAAACAGTATTTTAGCAGGTCAAGTCTTCCAGAAATGTTAGAGTATATGAGGAGCTCTCAGAAATAGTCCTTGCCATGGGCTGTGGCAGACACTTTCACAAAGTTCCACAAGACATTTGTCAGTGAAGTCATCAACTTGCTCACTTTTTAAAAAGTGGCTTTAAATGTGTATCATCTGGTCAAAGTGTTATGAACAGGAGGGGGGAGTGAAGAGGAGGGGGAATGAAGTGGAGGGGAGAGTGAAGAGGAGGGGAGAGTGAAGAGGAGGGGGAAGTGAAGAGGAGGGGGAGTGAAGAGGAGGGAAGAGTGAAGAAGAGGGGGGAGTGAAGAGGAGGGAGAAGTGAAGAGGAGGGGGAGTGAAGAGGAGGGGGAAGTGAAGAGGAGGGGGAGTGAAGAGGAGGGGGAGTGAAAAGGAGGGGGAGTGAAGAGGAGGGGAGAGTGAAGAGGAGGGGGAAGTGAAGAGGAGGGGGAGTGAAGAGGAGGGAAGAGTGAAGAAGAGGGGGGGGTAGAGTGAAGAGGAGGGGGGAGTGGAGAGGAGAGGAGGGGGAGTGAAGAGGAGGCAGAGTGAAGAGGAGGGGGAGTGAAGAGGAGGGGGAGTGAAGAGGAGGGGGAGTGAAGAGGAGGGGGAGTGAAGAGGAGGGGGGAATGAAGTGGAGGAGGGAGTGAAGAGGAGACAGAGTGAAAAGGAGGGGGAGTGAAGAGGAGGGAGGAGTGAAGAGGAGGGGGAGTGAAGAGGAGGGGGAGTGAAGAGGAGGGGGAGTGAAGAGGAGGGGGGAGTGAAAAAGGGGGGAGTGAAGAGGAGAGGGGAGTGAAGAGGAGGGGGAGTGAAGAGGAGGCAGAGTGAAGAGGAGGGGGAGTGAAGAGGAGGGGGAGTGAAGAGGAGGGAGGAACTTTACACCCTATGTACAGAACATTCACCTCACTGGACTGAACATTTCTGGCTGCAGATGATGACACATTAGAGGAGGTTGATATGGTCAGATAGAGTCAAATCTTACTGGTCCTCTCCAGTAACCCCCCTCGAGCATCAGGCTCCCTGTTCTTCCCAACATGAAGTGTTCTGTGGAGCAGATTGCTCTCTTGTGGTACCAATAACTGATTTCCTTTGCTTAGTTGGAAGCCCTATGTAGTCTCCATAGGGCCCCACTGAAAGACGTAAACGAGCTTCATGAAGAAAGACCAACTATATTTTCTCTTTTCGGGTTAAGACTATCCATTTTAGAAGAAGCTTTTACATAATCACTACCTAAAAATATGGTTGTCATTTTTTTCCCTTTGCCACAAGAAATATCCTTTATTTGTCCAGGCTCATAGGGGTTAGTCACACTTTCTCCTCATCCCGTAATAACAACTCTGTCTTGGGGTTTGCTTTCCCAGGGTCAACAGAATAAAGACGATGTGTTAGGCCTTTCACCCCATGGGAAAACAACCTCAGTCAGAAAATAATAACTTTCCTAGTCCCAGGCTATAAGGAAAAAATATCTAGTTAAATAAAAATGTCCAGAGCCACCTTGTAAATGTCCAGATCAATCATTTTTACCATACCTTGGGTATTGAAAAATTCATGATAGTGGCTGACCCTGGGTGTCTTGGTACCTTAAAATAACATTTTCTTTATTGGTGAGCCAGCATGCCATCTGTCAGATGTAGGTGTGTCCATCCACACAGTAAAATTGTTGCCATATGATTTTGCAGGGTATAGCTCAGTGATGGAGTGATTGTCTAACATACAAAGCTCACATCTCAACTCCCAGTACCAACCTGTGCACATAGTGCTGGATTTCTGCACTGGAAGACATTGAGTTTAATGGTAAATAAACCATTATATAGTAAGTTGAGTACTTACTAACTGCTTTTTAAAAAAATATTTTTACTTACTTATTTATTTATTTATTTGGCATATGCATTTATATTATTACACACAAGTAGAAAAAAATACATACAGCAAGAAGAACCACAAAACTATCAGGGATCATGTCACTGCTACATTCATGGTGTTTTGGCTAATTGCATTTGGCAACCTTGTATTAAAATGATTGAGCTAGGCTTTCTCCGGAACAGCATGCTTCCTGTGTATGCGTTTCACAGGGGTGGGCAGGCCAGGGCACCGAGGAAGGGTATTTTAGAAAATCTGCATGGGTTCCCATCTCAATGTTTGACATTTAAGAGTTTATGTGTGTGTTTTGACCTTAAGCAATTTTTTTTTTTTTTTTAACCCAAGTCAAGAAACTATAAAAGCTTGGGTTGATCTGAGTCAAGGCTGTTTTTACTTGTATACTACATGAATTCAAATAAAAAATATTTTTAAACCTGAAAAAGAAGACTATTCAGGGCTCAGCCCTATTCCCACAGTCCTTAAACTCAGCTGCCTCACATCTTAGCTGCGTTCACCAAAGGCACCTGCTTTACTTTTCAGTTCAAACAAGCGCACTTTAAGGAATAGCTCCACGGCCTCCTGATCTTCAGCTTTCCTGCCCTCCATTTGGTACTACTTTTGGTGATGGCTTTATTTCTCCTCTGGTGTTGGACGTTTAACCATTTCTGAACATCCCATGACTTAAATAGTCCCCGAAATGTCCTGTTTTCTCACCCTTAGGGCTGTGCAGGGATAGATCTTGATTGTCAGCTTCACAGAATTAAACATCTCCTAGGAGACAAACCTCCAGGCTTGTCTGTGATGGCATGTCTACATTGAGCTAGCCGAGGCTGGGAAACTTCACCCTAATGGGGGTCGGGGAAACATATTGCTTGGGTTGAAGTTTTGAACATGATAAAAAGAAAGTTGGAAGCTGACTTGATCTCTGTCTTTTCTGACTGCAGAGGCAATGTGACCAGCGGTCTCATGTTCTTCCCACCACGCCTGGCAGAGTGATGACCTGCGTCTTCCACCTGTGAAGTGAAACAAACTCTTCCTCATAGATTCCCTGTTGCCTGGTAAAGAACACGATGATCACATCAATGGGAAAAGTAAGTCACAGACCACCTTTCAAAAGCAGTCGCAGAAATAACGTAGCAAATGCTCTGGTTCTGTAGAACAATAAGGAGAAGAAGGCAAATCCCACGTTTGTTTCAGTTGGAACCTCCCTTGGCATTTGTTTCATTTCAAAAGTAAAAACACACACAGTTACAGGAATTGAGAATTTCCTGTAGCCCTGGTAAGTGAAAGGAAAAGTGAAGCCTCTAAGACTCTGATTCACATCTCTGACTTAGACCATTTAAAAGTAGTAGCTTGCAAATCCAGGAACTGAAAGGAAAAGTGGGCCAGTGAGATGGCTGAGCAGATAAAAGCACTTGACACCAAGTTCAAAGACCTGCATTCCATCCCCTACAACCAACACGACTAGAAAGAACTGACTCCTGAAAGTTGCCCTCAGACTTGTATATATTTGTCACAGGTGTGTCCCTCCCCACTCAATAAACAAAAAAATGTAAGAAACACACACTAAAAAACTTAAGATGAATATTTAAGTGACTGCATATGTAGAAACACTTTCATCTTGAAGACAAATTACATTTTAATTTTTATTACCTTTTTATCTAGTAGATAATTTTTAAAAGAATATTAGTGTTGTAACCACCATTCCTTAAACCACAGGACACCTCAGTTACCAATATCCAACCACCTGGCATGTTGATTACATACTAAAATCTCTAACAAACTGGTTTAATACATATTAATACATATTGATATAAAAAGATAAAGTAAATTGGTTTATACCCAAACATAAAGTAAATTGGTTTATATTTTAATCACACACCTCTTGCAACCATTTTTGGACTTTAATAACTATGTCTGCATTATGACTTTATTAGTACAACAGTTCATTTGTGTCTTGAAATTAGAACAGAAAGAAGCATCACTTCAATGAAGAAACTTGTGACTCGTTTTTAAAGCACAATGAAAAAGACTGCATGGTCCTCAAGCAGTGCAGTTAGCAGAACTGGAGGAGTGCATTTTGTGAGTACAGCCAATTTACCAATAGTAAGAGCACCCAACAGCAGGCAGAAAGGCAGCCATGCAACTTCTCCTTCCTCTCCTTCCTTCTTCTCTTTCTCCTTTTCTGTCTCTTTGTCCTTCTCCTTTTACTTCTTTTTTTTTTTTTTTTTTTTTTTTTCATATTTTGGGAATGGGAAGGTGATTTAAATTCCTTGCTGCTTTTGCACAGGACCAGAATTCAATCCCCAGCACCCCTGTCAGGTGATCCACAGTCGCCTGTAACTTTAGCTTCAGTGGATCCAATGTCTTCCTTAAGCCTCCACGTGCATCCTCATGCTATACCAGGTGTGCACACACACACACACACACACACACACACACACACACACAGTAACTGACACATACACATACCCACTCATCAGTAATAATGGCGCTCAGAGGAAGGACAGCAGGCTACCCGGAAGAGACTTGATACCCTATGAGCATATACAGGGGGAGGTAATCCCCCTCAGGCACAGTCATAGGGGAGGGGAGTAAGGGCAAAACGGGAGTGGGGGAGGAATGGGAGGATACAAGGGATGGGATAACAATTGAGATGTAATATGAATAAATTAATAAAATATATTTTAAAAAATAAAAAATAAAAGAAATATAATAAACGTGCTCTGCTCAGCTGCTATGACAGAAGCAGGATTTGTTGAAGCTGCTGGAGAAACAATTTAGAAGTCCCTTCTCCTATTGACACACCAAATCCATCAAAGTACAGAGACATTTGCCCACCAAAAGCAAGTGGGTTTTATTCTTTTTTTCAATTATTTTAATTAATTTATTTATTCACTTTATATCCCACCATCCCTCCCCCTACCCTTTCCCCTATTCCTCAGAAAAAAAAGGAGCTCCCTACCCTCCCAACCCAGGTCATCAAGTTGCGTCAGGACTGAGTGCATCCTCTTCCCCTGTGGCCTGGCTAAATCTCCTAGTCAAAGGTTCTAGGGAAACCCACTGCTATTATGTCGCTAAGAGGCCACAGTGTTAAACTGACTCCCAGTGACTTAGTGCATCTCAGATTTTATCAGAGATGCTTTTCTCTTCAGTATGTGGTGACCCATGCAGGACCCACAGCGGGGCGAGTGCTGAAAAACAAAAAAAGTACAGAATGCTGTCTTAAATGAGACATCTATGTCACACTCCATTACTCCAAGGTTCAGGGATCATTATGGAAGAAGGAATGAGAAAAGTAAAGGCTCTAGAGATGGGAACCTAGAAATCTTCGTTTTTCAAGCTACAGCAGGGCAGTTGCACATATGGACTTACACAGTTGTACATATGGACTTACACAGTTGTGACAGCATGCACAAGACTTGGAAGCCAGACCAAATCACCAGCACAGGGGGAGGAGTGGGTTATGAAGTTTCACCCCAGCTAAGAATCTGTTAGCAATTAATAGGTACTGGAAGACAAAGGTACAGTTTTAAGGGTATGGCTCCTTGAAAGGTGAACCATGTTCCAGTGAATACCAGTATATGCAAAAGGATATGAACAGCACAAATTGAACTCTGGTTTGTTTTGGTTGGTTGGTGTTTGTTTGTTTGTTTGTTTGTTTTTTAAGGGCGCAATGTTGGCTGGGTAAGAA